>NC_141547.1:9240000-9595000 GCF_021556685.1 Rattus norvegicus
AATGCTTTCTTTCTTTCTTTCTTTCTTTCTTTCTTTCTTTTTCTTTTTTTCGGAGCTGGGGATCGAACCCAGGACCTTGAGCTTTCTAGGCAAGCGCTCTACCACTGAGCTAAATCCCCAACCCTCAATGCTTTCTTTTATAAGAATTGTCATTGTCATGGTGTCTCTTCATAGCAATAAACATGGACTAAAGCAGAAGTTGGCACCAGCGAGCCGGGTATTGCCGTGACAGGTCTGACCACATTGCTTGTTGATGGAATGTGGACTTTGGATTAGGAAAGCAGTTGATCACGTTAAGCAGGGGTTTAATGGGCCAGTAGGAGCATGGGAGATGGTGGGCCTGAGAGCAATGTAGATTATGACATTCTGATATTGTAGATATTCAGAGAAGAATAGTCACTGTCCTAGAAACCATTCTTGGTTTCTTGATTTTGGTAAAGAATGTGGCTGCTTTCTGCCCTGCTCCAAAAGATTGGCCTGAGGCTAAATTGAAGAATTTTTGTATTAATGGCATCGGCAGAAAAGATTTCAAGTCAAGGTGCAAAGTTATTAGTGGGCACTCATGTAGATTTATAAGGAAAAGGAGCAAGCTGATCAAGGAAAGATAATGTGTATGGTGTGAGGAGAAAAGAAACACCAGGAAGTGTAAAGAAAAGCCTGGGGGTTGGGGATTTAGCTCAGTGGTAGAGCGCTTGCCTAGGAAGCCCAAGGCCCTGGGTTCCGTCCCCAGCTCCGGAAAAAAAAAGAAAGAAAAAAGAAAAAAAAGAAAGAAAAGAAAAGCCTGATGCTAAAAGAAATAAGGGGATTGGTGACCACAGGGCAAGACTCCACCTGGCTAAGCTTCCAACCTGTGAAAAGGAATTGAGCAAAAGCTAAGCATTGAGGGAAATACCAACAACAGAAAACTGATGACAATGTATCTGAATGAGGGGCCAAGTTCTAGCCAAGCAACCTGCAGAACGTAGCAGCTTTGGCCATGTGTTCCTGGCTTTAGAGTCAAGGATACAATGTAAAAAAGGGAGTGTACAATTTCCCTCCCTGCCTAAGAAAAGCTAGAAAGGTCAGGTGTGTGTCAGGGGCCCAGAGAGGCCATTGAGCTAAGCTGTGAAGGTGAAGTCTGGATTGCCTTGGAGACCCCAAGATGTTGGAAATGCCAAAGCCATGGGACTGCCAGGAAGAGCTGGAGACCAGGTATGGAACCATCCCACGGGAGAAAAGTGTGTTGCAGTCGACAAAAGGAGTTGGAGATCTGAAGAGCATTTTGACATCAGACATGGAGATGCAGAGACTGGTTTCAGGTCTTGCTTCAGTCCGCTATTTCCTCACCAGGTCCCTTTCCCCTCCCTTTTGGAATGGCAGCACATACTCTGTGCAATGGTATGTTGGAAGTATGTGATGCTTTTTGATTTTGATTTTATAGGGGGTTACATTAAGAGATTGCATTGAATCTCAGTAAATTTTTTGACTTTTAAAAAGTGTTGAAACTAAAAGACTAAGGAGATTTTTGAAGTTGGAGTAAATGCATTTTGCATTATGATATTGCTGTAGGTCTGTGGGGGCAGGCAGTGTGAAATGTGGTTTGAAAGAGAATGGCTCCAATAGGTTCATAGATTTGAATGCTTGGTCACTAGGGAGCGGCACTATTTGAAAGGATTAGGAGGTGTGGCCTTGTTGGAGTGGGTGTGGCCTTGGAGGAAGTGTGTTACTGGGGGTGGGCCTTGAGGTTTCAAAACCAAGCCAGGCCCAGTGTCTTTCTCTTCCTCCTGCCAATAGATTTGGATGTAAAACCTTTAGCTACTTCTCCAGACCATCTCTGCCTGTGTGCTGCCATGTTCCCCACCATGATGACAATGGACTAAACCTCTGAAACCGTAAGCAAGCTCCAGTTAAATGCTTTCTTTTAAGAGTTGCCATTGTTGGGTTGGGGATTTAGCTCAGTGGTAGAGCGCTTGCCTCGCAAGCCCAAGGCCCTGGGCCCCCAGCTCCAAAAAAAAAAAAAAAAAAAGAAGAAAAAAAAAAAAAGAGTTGCCATTGTCATGTCGTCCCTTCACAGCAATAGAACAGTGACCGAGACATCTTCCAAGTCACCTAAATGCCAGGTAAAAATTCTCCAAACCTTTGGACTTCGCACCTCTGCTAAGTCAGCCTGTCAGGGTGTGTTTGCTGCACCTCATCTGGGAAGCTCCCTGACCTCCGGACCATTTGCTTCTTTAGCCTTTTTTCGGCAAACACAGGCTTTGTAGGTAGCGTGATCACTGGCCGGCTACCTTCTGCCTCCTGTTTTCTCTACCACACACAATTTCCAGCTAAGGCACTGCAGGCTTTCCAGCCATGATGGCCCTTACCCTGTACGTCTCCCGGCTGTGCTCATTGGTAGTTTCTTTAGAAGGCTCTCACTGTTCATTGACAGGTTCATGCTTGTCCTTCTGGGAATCTGCCTCCTCCACATACACCCTCTGATTCACAAATGGCTAACTCTGGCCACTGCTCTGTAATTAAATTTCCCCTCAAGGTCTACCCAGTACGCCTCAGCCTCCTCGTTCTCGTGAGCGTCAGTCTCTCCTGCTGTCCTGTGTTCTCCTTTTGGAGCTTCCTTGACAACTCTTACTACTATGGGCCAAAGTCCCAGTCTCTGCTCTTGGATCCAACGGCCATTTCCTAACTCTTATCACCTAACATGGAGCACCCTGTCCTAGTCCCTCTAAAGCCCCACTGCCTGTTGCCCTCCACACTACGAGATCTCGGCTTTCTCCTAGTGACATTTCCTATCACCGGTATGCACAGGTATCTCTCACAGACCCTCAATTACCTGGGACCCTTATCCTCTGATCATGTCCCCACACTCCTTAGCAAGGCTGTCCTCAGTGCAGCTGTAGAACCCTAACTGTGTGCATTGAAACCTGAGAACCCATGGTCTCCAGTTTTAGTTCAATCAGTTTGGCTGGTGTTGATAAGAACCATCCTGGATGGAAACTGTGCTAGAGAAGACAGGAGGCAGAAGGTAGCCGGCCGGTGATCAGGCTACCTACAAAAGCCCTGTTCACTGAAGGAGCTTAAAGAAGCAAACGAGGGAGCTTCACAGATGCTGTGTGTGTGTGTGTGTCTGTATGCATGTGTGTGTGTGTCTGTGTGTTTGTGTCTCTGTGTGTGTGTCTGTATGCATGTGTGTGTGTGTGTCTGTGTGCATGTGTGTGCATGCATGTGTGTGTCTGTGTCTGTGTGTCTGTGTCTCTGTGTCTGTGTGCATGTGTGTGTGTGCGTGCGTGTGTAGAGGTCAGAGATCAACACTGACCATCTTCCTCTATTGCCCTCCACCCTATTTTTTTGAGACAAGTTCTTTCACTGAACCTGGAGTTCCCTGACTCACCAAGAGGAGCTGTCCAGCAGGCTCCAGGCATCCCCCTGTCTCCGGGCACACACTTTCACACCTGGGTTTTTTACAAGGTTACTGGGGATTCCAAACAGATCCTGTTTCTACAGCGAGCACCTTCCTCACTGATCCATGGCCCTGACCCCTTGGGCAGCTCTCTCAGAGAGAAGTGCTTTTGCTCGGCTCGTCCTCTCACGTCGCTCAACAGCTCCTGGAGCGTCACCACTCGCATTCCTCAGCGGACATCTACTCTATGTTCAGGGCAGACAGGATGTGGTGGCACCCCCTCCCCTTTTATGATGCACTCTGTGAGCTGTGCCTGCCCTCCCCCTTGTTGCCCTAGGCTCCAGGGAAGACCCGCCATCACGGCCTCTTCCCCTCGTCTCTCTAGGCTCTCTCCTCAAGTGTTGCCTTCCGCACTCTCAGCCAATACTTTCTCCCCATTCTTCCCGTATAAACACGGACACACATTCGACTTTGCCCCTCCATCCTTCTACTCCTTCCTACTGACTTCCTATTTCCTACTGACTTCCTAGGAAACAATTATACACGAACACTCTATGCATGTGTCTAGTCGTAGATCTTGTCAGAGCTGTTATCGCTCACTGAGCAGGCCTTGGCTAAGCTCAGTGAGAGCCTTCACAGTGGACTTCCTGTCCCCCTCTTCCCTGCCCTCTCTGCTTTCTGTGCATCCCCCTCCCCCCGATTTCCCCTCCTTGCTCCACACTCCTGGGTTATTCTTTCCAGGCTCATGGTCCAGTAGGATGCTCTGCTGAGCCCGGAGCCCACGGTTCCCACTGTGTGGACTTCACTGTGTGAAATCATGACTGCCCCAGAGCTTCCAACCCTCGGCTGACCTCCAGCTATAGACTTCAGTTTCACTACTGTGTTCATGTGCACATCACACATGGTGGTGGCAGTGGGAGCAACATGACCCACGCAGGGTGTGTGGATAACTCTGTGAAGTCTCTCCTCCTGCCTTTATGAGGAATCTAAGAATGAAATCAAGTTGCTAGGATCGTACCACAAGCACCTTCACCTCCTGAGCTTGTCTCACTCATTCCAGGCCTATGTATTTAAAACTCTACCCAAAAGTGTCCTCTGGAGTGTAAAACAGGGCTTCCTTTCTTTTTTATTTAACTTCCCCATATTTTTCCAGTCTCTATTTTTTTTTTAAACGATAGCAGTGACTAGAATGTTTCTAGCTAGTATTTATGAGTTCCTTACTCCATGCCAGGCACATGCAACTGTGACAGAGATGTTACCACCCTACTTTTTGACTTTTTCTTTTTTTTTTTGGTTCTTTTTTTCGGAGCTGGGGACCGAACCCAGGGCCTTGCGCTTCCTAGGTAAGCGCTCTACCACTGAGCTAAGTCCCCAGCCCCTTGACTTTTTCAAGGTGGGAATAATAACCAGGTGTGGTGGCCGCACCTCTAATTCCAGAAAGCAGAGGCAGATGGCCAGCCTGAGCTACATGGCCAACATGAGCTACATGGCCAGCCTGAGCTACATGGCCAGCCTGAGCTACATACACAGCGATACTACCTCTGACTAAAATAAGACATGAAAAATTTGATGTGGAATAAGGTTTGCTTTTTTTTTTTTTTAATAAAATGCCGACACTGAGGCTGTAAAGGTGTCGCCGAGGTTTAGATCCCTCTGCTGTTCAGCAAACCTGAGTTAGTTCCCAGAAGCCCCGTGCCCTCTGATCTGTATCCTGAACACACAGGAATACAGATAAACCCACCCAGGCAAACACACACAAACATATATAAATAACAAAATTAAATTAGAAAATAAAAATATAAATGGGTTCAGTATTTTAAGGACTGCTTTTACCAGAATTCCCAATTCAGACTTTAAAAAAAATACGGATTTTTATGTTTCGTTCAGAATCAAGTCGTCTGGATCATTCCAGTTTCTCTGGCTTTATCTCTCCCTCATTGTTCCTTCTCCAGAGGAACAATGTACCAGGCTGGTATCACCGGTGGCTCATCAGATCTTTTTTTTTTTTTTTTTTTTTCTTTTTTTCGGAGCTGGGGACCAAACCCAGGGCCTTGCGCTTGCTAGGCAAGCGCTCTACCACTGAGCTAAATCCCCAACCCCGGCTCACCAGATTCTTAAGATGGCTTCCCATCGGACCTGCACACTTTTGTGCTCCTCTCCATCTCCGTCCAGTGGGTCCCATGCACTTGTTAGTGTGGCCTTCCTGTGACCGCAACCTGGTAACTTCATCACTCCTGTCACCTACCTCAGGCCTCTTTCTCATGGACTCTGGGCTCCCGAGCCTGCCTCCCACTGCCCGGAATTTCAGCTTCCTTTCCCATTCTCCACACATTAGACATTCCACCATCGCCTGAGTGCCAAAAGGACATTTCCTTTGCCATACCTTTTACAACTCCTCATTTGAAAGTTCAGTCTAGTATGATCTCTGTTAGCCACATGTGGCTTGTGGTTAATTCGGATGTGCTCTTTTTTTTTCTTTTTTTTTTTTCTTTTTTTTTCTTTTTTTTTCGGAGCTGGGGACCAAACCCAGGGCCTTGCGCTTGCTAGGCAAGCGCTCTACCGCTGAGCTAAATCCCCAACCCCAAAAAGAGCAGCATCTTTTTTTTTTTTTTTGGTTCTTTTTTTTCCCGGAGCTGGGGACTAAACCCAGGGCCTTGCGCTTCCTAGGTAAGTGCTCTACCACTGAGCTAAATCCCCAGCCCTTGGATGTGCTCTTAAGGAAATAGAAATGTTGACGTCTAAAGGCATAGCACAAAAATGGCTCAGCGATACTGGGTCAACTACACATTCAAAGATTCTGTTCCCAAGTTTTAATGTAACTACTAGAAATTTTAAGAGTACCTGTTGGTTTGAATTTGGGGCTCATGTTACACGATTAGACCATAGTCCTTCAAAATCCTTACAGAGTAAACTTAATGCATTTGTTGCTTTTGCAGTACTAGGACCCCAGTACTCACAGGGTGGTTCCAAACCATCTAACTCCAGTTCCAGGGACCCCCGTGTTCTTTCCTGGCACCTGTGTGTGTGCGTGGGGTGGGGGCCTCAGGAATGTACACGGGGCACATACATACATGGAGGCTATTCTACTTGGTTTTCTATTGCTTTGATAAAACACCATGACCAGAAGCAGCTGGGGAGGAAAGGCTTATACATCCGAGTCACTGAAGGAAGTCAGGACAGGAAACTGGGGGCAGGAGCTCTAGAGACCATGAAGGCCACAGTTATGGGCTCGCTACCCTGCCTCACATTTGAGGTATTTTTAATACCTCCCAAGAGTACTTAGGGGTAGGATCTCCCAGAGTAGGCTAGGCATTTCTACTTAATCGTTACTTAAGAAAATGCTCCACAAACTTGCCTACAGGTGCTCTGATGGAGGCATTCTCTCAACTGAGGCTCCCTCTTCCCAGATGACTGGTGCTTGTGTCAAGTTATCAAATAAATAAATAAATAAATAAATAAATAAATAAATAAAAATAGCCAATAGCTCACTGGCAAATGGTCATACATATAAAAAAACTTCAAAAATAAAAACAACATATTAACAATGGGCAAAGAAGTTGGATGGACATTTCTCTAAAAATGGTGTGCAAATGTCCAGAAAGAACCTACTTATTAAGGAAATGCAATAACATCACACTGGGAATCTCTGAGTATACATTAATTAGGGTGGTTTTTAACCAAAGAAACAGAAAATACACGTTGGTGGGGACAAGGTAACCTGAGAACCCTGAGCACTGCCGGTTTGGACGCAAAATGATACAGCCTCAGGTGGAAGCAGTGTGGTTGGGGCCTCATGAATTTAGTCATAAAATCCAGTAATACTCTAGGTGTATAATCGAAAGGATTGTCTTAGAGATATTTGTACACTTGCAACTTGCTCCCAACTTGAAAGGTGGCAGCAACTGGAGTGTTTATTAACAGATGAGTAGATTGTATGAAGGTTAACTGTTACATTGTTATTAATAGATGAGTAGATTGTATGAAGGTTAACTATACAGATGAGTTGATTGTATGAAGGTTAACTATTACATTGTTATTAACATATGAGTAGATTGTATGAAGGTTGACTGTTACAGATGAGTGGATTGTATGAAGGTTGACTGTTACATTGATGCAATGTAGAATCCTGGGGTAGATGGGTTTCTGGCTCATTTGTGTTGGATTGTCTGGATTACATCAATAGTAATGAGAAAACCTGTCCATTGTGTGGGTGGCACTACTTTCTACAGGAATTTTAATCCAGCAACATGGCTGCTCTGACAAGGGATCATGTTTGAAGATAGGTCCTACTGAAATGCAGACACACCACACAACTTTCTAGGCCTAGATGAGCAGACCAAAGCTGGAAGCTGAAGCCAAGATCTGGGCTTTCAGATTAGATTGTACGGAGGCTAAAGGTGCATGTGCACATGTGTGTACTTGTGTGTGCACATGTGTGTATGTGTGAATGCATATGTATGTGTGTGTGCATGAGTATGTGTGCTTATTGCATGTGTACATGTATGTGCATGGGGGAGCATGTGCATTATTAGATGATTATTAGATGCCAATCATGTATACATGTGGCTCACAGGAAGCAATGTAAGCTCTTAGAGTTCACTCCTTCTTCTTGTTACTATGCCCTGCTGGGTGGGTCCTTAGGCCAGGTCTCAAGAGATGGATGGCAGTTCGTGCACATGCACTTGAGGATGTAGCCTAGTGACAGAGTGCTTGCACAGCATGCTAAAAGGCCTCGGGCTCACCCTAGGGTCGGGGATTTATAATGACTTTCTAAGGTCATACAAGTGATCTATCTGTCTTGGCTTCAACATGGGGACAGAAGACCATACCTTGCACCCACAGGATCTGGCATAAAAACAGTTGTTCAGTACACGCTAAACAAATACCCAAACAGTGAGAGGGAGAGCAGGTAAGTCCTTTGCAGTAGTCTGAAGGGAGCCTGCAGGCCGTGACTTGTCCACCCAGACAGAAAAGACAGTGTAAAGTAGATGGCCACAGGGCTCCTGGGGGCCTGGTGGGAGCTAGAGCCGAGGAAGGAGTGGTACCCAGTTTGTGTGGCAAATGGTGCTCTAGGGGGTCCTGTGCCATTGCCTTGTTCGTTGTGATACTGTGTGACACTTATTTAGTCTCAGATAAATTTCCTCTCATCCTACAACGTCAGTTTCAGCAGAGGCACTGTTTACAATCGTAAACCCCCGTTTCTTTGTCTCAGGAAAACAAACTGACAAGAGTAGTGATACTGAGTTGGTCATGGGGAGTATGTCAAAGTACTTGCCAAGGACAGCCACTCAATTCTATCTATCATTTTTACCTCCAAAGAAATGGGGAGCAGGGGAGAGGGGACTTTGAGTAATTGTGAATCAAATGTTAGCATTCTGCCTAGGCTCCACCCACAGTTACCTGGCAACAGCCAGCTGTGCCTGATGCTATAAGAGGGGCTGCTTGCCCCCTCCTCATTCTCTTGCTCTCTTGTTCTTTTTGGCTCTCTCTCTTGCTCTTCCCTTGCCCCCCTCCCTCCTCATTCCCTTGCCCCCTTCTCTCCACATGCTCATGGCCAGCCTCTACTTCCTCTCTCTCTCTCTCTCTCTCTCTCTCTCTCTCTCTCTCTCTCTCTCTCTCTCTCTTCCCTTTCTGCCTCTACTACCCTCTTAACTCCCCTCCCCATGCCCTGAATAAACTCTATTCTATACCATACTGTCGTCCGTGTGGCTGGTCCCTCAGGGGAAGGGATGTCTCAGGGCTGGCAGAGGCACCTTTTCCCCATACCTCACCACAAATCCATAGAACATTCCCCCCATTTATCTTTTTATAACCACATCAGACATGACTTTAAATCTTTTAAATTCAAATATTTGGGCACAACTTTGCTGTAACGGTTGCTTGGATACATTGGGCAAAGGGTGACAGACACAGATGTGTTTTGTTCTTGTTTTAAAGGACCTACAAAAGAAAGTGTGTTTGGGTGGCATCTTCCTCCCGCATTTATTCTGACATTCAGTGTTCCCTACCTTCCAATCCCTCTGCCCTACAGTGCACTGGAACGACATGGTCTTGCGGTTATGAGTATGGGCTCCAAGCCAGGTACATCCCTGTAACTAGCACTTGTTGGCCTGGAAACAGGAGGGTTGTGAGTTCAAAGCTAGCCTGGGCTATGGAGTGACCTGTAGACCTGACTTAACTACATATAAACCCTGTTTTGAAAACAAACAAAGAGTATAAATTTTGAAGTGAGAGGGTCTGGGCCTGGAAGTCTGCCCAGGAAATGTAGCCTGGACCAAAAACTCCTCCTCCCTCTCCTTAGGGTCTCCAGCTATTCCATGAGACCGGCATTGGAACCACAAGAACCAGGCGGCCCCTGGAACAAAGTGAAGCAACGCAGCCAAAGCCAGGCCTGCTGTTTGTCCCTTCCCATGCAACACTGCCTTCTGGGCCACTCGTGCGGTCCTTCCTTCCACTTAGCTGGGGTGAGGGCTTTCTCTGGAGGTTTGCAGTCAGCCCTCACCCCGCCCCCACTCCACCCCCACCCCGGGCCGGGGGCGAACTCTCTGTGTTTCAGGAAGCCTGGTCATGGGCAAGAACAGTTGTCTTTGATTTCATTTCCCTGGGCAATCGATCAGGGTCCTCACTAGGCAGCCGCCCACTCTCCTAAAGGCTGTTGTGTGTGAAGGGTAGTGAGAGAGAACTTCACATGCATACACGTGCAGCTACACGGGAGCTACTGATTCATGCGCTTTCTTTTACCACCCCCCCCCGCCCCCCCGTGGCTGCTCATCAGGATCACAGCCAATAGCGTTAAGGTTTTATCAGGAGCTGGTCCTATCCTACCCTGCTGTGCTGGAATCTTGCAGCATGGCGCTTGGGTTTCTGTCCATTCTTCTTAAGGTGTGGCTGAAGCACAACCAGCCATAGAAACAGTATTTAATATTTAGTAACGAGGTATGGCGTACATGCCTGGAACCCCCAGCACCTGGAAGAGTGTCAGCAGGAGGATGGCTGTGAGTTCAGGGCTGTCTTGAGCTACACAGTGAAATTCTCTTTAAAAACAAAACAAACAAAATAAAACCCAGATCAGTATATCACCCACTCTACCCTCCAGCCTGTCTAAAGCCACAAAACCGCTCGGTGGTGGTGGTGCTGGTGGTGCTGGTGGTGATGGTGCTGGTGGTGATGGTGCTGGTGGTGATGGTGCTGGTGGTGATGGTGCTGGTGGTGATGGTGGTGGTGGAGCAGCAGTGGAGTCTTTCGAGATTTCTTGGGTGGCTGGTGCAGAGGGCTTTTAAAGGTGTCTGGTAAGGATGCTGACCTCTTTTCATCTCCCTTCCTGGAGCTGGCCTTAAGGCGCTCAATCGGCTGATTCTCATTAGCCCACATTTCAGAAATGATGGATTCTCCTACAGTCTATTCTTTGTCTCCCCGAGTGCCAAGGGCACACCAAAGGGCTCTGTGGGCCCACAGCTGTAGGATTCTCTCTGGAGACATCCCAGGATTTAGCTTACGCACCTCAGCACCCTGGCTACAACCTCTAGGCATTGGGAACCTTATGGTGTCCTTTCTCAGCCCTAGAGAGTTTTAGGGATCAGTTCCTGCATTTTTGCCATCTCTCCAGATGACTTTTCCACACACCGAAAGCCATGCTTCTGGACTCCAAGTCCACTGCTACTAGCAATCAGAAGCTGAACTTGATGGGATTTTCCAATTTTCCTCTTAGTGGCTTCCTCTACCAACACCGTTCTACTCTTCTGATTACTGTAGTTTATTTTTACAACATGTCAGGCTCCTACCTTTCTTACCAACAAGAGGCTGTTGCTGAAGTCTTTTAACTGCAGCAGTTGTGACATTTAATTCATGGGCAGGAGAGTTCATTTTATTCTTATAAATGGAGCCAGGGGAAATAACCAAGAGACCCTGTGCATGGCCTTGGAGTTTAGCGTGTCTGTTTGCACTGAAACAATGAGGTGTTCTGAAGGGAGGGCCTCTTACAAATCCAAGAAGTCCACCCCCATCCCTGCCAGCAGTGAATGAACCCAATGCACAGCCTCAGAAACAAATTTTATAATGAAAGTTTGGCCATCTCTCTAGGATCCCTAAACACACACACACACACACACACACACACACACACACACACACACACACACGGTGATGATATGTATATGCTTGGCCCAGGGAGTAGCACTATTTGGAGGTGTTGGAATAGGAGTGTCACTGTGAGCGTGGGCTTTAAGACCCTCATCCTAGCTGCCTGGAAGTCAGTCTTCTGCTAGCAGCCTTCAGATGAAGATGTGGAACTCTCAGCTCCTCCTGCACCAAGCCTGCCTAGATACTGCCATGCTCCCACCTTGATGATAATGGACTGAACCTCTGAACCTGTAAGCCAGCCCCAATTAAATATTGTCTAAGAGTTGCCCTGGTCATGGTGTCTGTTCACAGCAGTAAAACACTAAGATATGTGTGTGTGTGTGTGTGTGTGTGTGTGTTTTAATTTTTGAATGCATATTTAAGTTTTCTGCAGTTATCACAAGGATCAGCTGCAAATGGTTTAAGTCACAAGGAAGAGTTCTTTTAAAAATTTTTTAAATAGATTTATTTATTTTTATTTATATGAGTACACTGCAGCTGTCTTCAGACACACCAGAAGAGGACACCGGATCCCATTACATATGGTTGTGAGCCACCATGTGGTTGCTGGGAATTGAACTCAGGACCTCTGGAAGAGCAATCAGTGCTCTTAACCGCTGAGCCATCTCTCCAGCCCCCTTTTTAAAATTTTTAAAAATTCTTTTACAATTTTGAGTATGTCTGTGTGGAGGTTCATGCACATGAATGCAGTGCCCTTGGCTGCCAGAAGGGGGCGTCTGATCCCATGGATGTGGAGTTACAGGAGGTTGTAAGCTGCCTGACTTAGGTGCTGGACTTGGGTCCATCCCAAGAGGGTCTGCATCTCTCTCTACCTCATATAAGGAAGTACCTAATTCCATTATTAAGAAATCCTGAGGTAGGCACAGGGCCTGGATGTGTAGGCCAGTGATAGAGTACTTGTCTGACACAAACCCTAAGGAAAGCTTTCTTTCCAGCACAAGAAGAAAAAAACAGCTCAAGAAAAGGTTCTTCTGAGCAACCTCAAAGAAGAGCCTTTGCCTGCAGAAGAAGAGAGAGCCCGTCCCTCCTGAAGTCTCATTTGGTTATAAAACTCTTTTCTGATCCCCTCGGTTTCCCTCGTAGGGTTGGGTTGATCGTTCTTTGGTGAACCATGTTCTGGCATAGCGTGGGTTAGCATGGGCTATCCGGTCTAAGCAGGGCTGACTTCTAGCTCCGTATGCCACCAGGTAGCTTTGAAACTACTGAAATTTTACATCTTACAATTTGGGGCTAGGAGGATCAGGGTGCCTGGAGAATAGTGGTGCCCATAGAGGTCTGCTTCTCAGTCATGGTCTGTGCCTTTTCATTGTGTCCCCTCATGAGGGGCAGAAGGGGTGAAGGGTCTCTGGAGCTTCTCTTTGAGGGTATGGACCAGTTCCATGAGGATGCATAAGTGATTGATCGCAAGGCTACACCTTCTTCAACTACCACACGAAGAGCTGAGGATCCTGAGAGGAAATTTATGTCACAAATATTCAAACCTCAGGCTGGAAAAGAGACAAAGACGCTGAGTTTTGCAGGAAGGAGGAGGACACAGCTGCTGGGACATTCTCTCTGTCTTGTCCTTGGGGTCACCTCCAGAGGTTCTGGTCGCCTTGGTTTTCATATCAGCCTGCTCTCTCTCATCCCTGTCGATGGACTGGAATCTCTGACCTTAGCAGAAAGGAAATGCTTCTCCCTGAGCTGATTCTATCAGGCCTTTGATCACAGGGACACAAAGTAACACAAGGTAACTAATGTGAAAGTAACACAAGGTAACTAATACGAAAGTAACACAAGGTAACTAATAAGAAAGTAACACAAAGTAACTAATAAGAAAGTAACACAAAGTAACTAATACTAATGTCTTTCTCAACCCTTGGAAATCTTTCCTTTGGACCTGTCTTCCCTGAGATCCCT
The DNA here is from genome assembly GCF_021556685.1 of Rattus norvegicus. NCBI lineage: Eukaryota > Metazoa > Chordata > Mammalia > Rodentia > Muridae > Rattus > Rattus norvegicus. Next base: position 9,253,415 of record NC_141547.1, read on the forward strand.
TGTCACCTGGAGGGTAGACTCAAGCCTCTACAGCTTTTCTTAGTTGTCAGGGTGCGGTGTGGAGTGGGGAGTGAGGGAAGCTGGCTCTAAACATAGGGAAATGTTAACCCTGCTTGGAGGTGAATCCCAGTTAAAAAGAAGCATGGAAACTCGGTGATTTGGAATGAGTTCTTTCCCAAAGCATAGGACACGTTCTCTTAGACTGCGGGCTTTCATGACTGATCGTTTTCCCTCAGATTTTGGTGAGATGGGATCTGCCATATATTTTACTTAAGAAAGAGACATTTAAATCTCCGGTTCTTGTTTCGCTCCATTCGGTTAATACAATATTTTTATTAACTTTCTGAGAACTTCACTCACGTATATAATGTATTTTGATCATATCCGACCCCTGCTATTTACCTGTTTGTTTGTTTGTAACCTACTCAGTCCAATTTGTGTTCCCTGTGTACTCATGGAGGCAGGGGCATCCGCTGGAGTCTGGTTGACTTAAAGGGCCACACCTTTAAAGAAAACAAATCCTCCTTGCCCTGGAAGCCGTCAACTGTCAATAGCTCCTTAGCTAGGGACGAGGCCTTGGGAGACCCTCCCTGTTCCATAGTGGAATGTTGACCTGCTTGATCTTGTTCAGTAGCTGCTGTGAATCCATGAGTACAGTGGCCCTGTCCCGTCCAGGTGACACTTTCTTTCTGCCCCCTCCCTGGCCTCTGACCCTTCCTGACCTCTGACCCTCCCTGGGCAAAACAAAACGGGAACCTTGGCTACAGAGTCTGGAAAGGCACTTTTGAAAGTGTACATGTGCTGAACAAGACCCCGAATGTAGCCATTGTGTAAATCCTTCAGTCCAATATGTCTACAAATTACCTACTCAAGGTAGGTGCTAAATGGACGTTGTGCCCAATGCTTGGTGGATCTCCCAGACAGCAGATCCCTAACGTTGCCTCTAAAATGTTTCTGATAGCAAAGTCCTCTCTCCATGAACTTGACAAGAATAGAGATTAAAGCTCAGCCTTAACTTTATTTTCTTCCTGTATTAAGTCTAGGACACAAAGATTTACAAATGTGAGACAGGCTCTAATATATAGCCCAGAATAAAACCATATCACCTAGGCTGGCTTAGGATTTGGAGCAATCCTTCTGCCTCAGCTTCTCAAATGTAGGCCTTACAGGTGTGCACACCTGGTCCTTCCTACCCGGTCCTCGGAGGAGCAAGTCTGAATTCTTCCCAACCACTGTTTTCAATGCAGTTGTGGAAATTCCACACACAGAATCAGACATGTATCTCAGAAGTTGACTCACTCCTCTAACACACGTCTTTGTAAGAGGCTTTTCCACAAGGCTAGGGTGAAAGCCCCCTCTTCACAGCCTGGGACTCTGTGAGTTCACTGGACTCTCTGTGTGCAAATGGAGCCTTAGCCACAGTCACAATGCCCTGGGAGATTCTTACTCTGCTGTCCAGGCTGACCTGCAGCTCAGTGGTCCTGTTACTTAGCCTCTTGACTCCTGCAAGTTCCTAAAACTTGAACTTCAGAGACACTTTCGAGCCACAGCGTTAAGAATATAGACAAGCCTGAGTTCCTTTTCATGTTGAGTTTTGCCCTCCATATTCAGGAAAGCAGTCACATTTCTTAGCCACTCTGGTACCTTGTAAGATCTTGAGGCCTATTCAGCTTTTCCTTGAGGGAACCATTTAGGCTTTTCCTATTCAGGGACATGAATGGAGAGACAGGCAGAGAGTGCTGAGAGCCCGGGGGACCCTGCTTCAGGGAAGAAGTGACCTACAGTATTCAGAGCAGAGCAGTCCCAACCATGGCCTCCGAGGGTGACTGGATGTCTCTCCACAGAGTAGCTAAGGTGCTAATTAACTTCCCAGTTTCTCCCAGCCAGACACATCCCTCATGGATATTAGTTGGGTTTACGAAAAAGATAAAGTATTTCCAAGCGCAGAAGAGAATCTCTGGGCACCACAGTAGTGATATTCAGTACCATGCTTGTATGCTCTGTGTGCAGACTCAGGAGCCCCAAGGGAGCCCTTGTGGACTACCCTTTTCTGCTTGGACACAGGCAGGCTGAGAGTCTGTGAAAATCTAATTATATGCCATTCCCCACACACCCATGGTCCTAGTCTTAGTATGGGCCCCTGTCTTAGTCAGGGTTTCTATTCCTGCACAAACATCATGACCAAGAAGCAAGTTGGGGAGGAAAAATGGTTTATTCAGCTGACATTTCCACATTGCTGTTTGTCACCAAAGGAAGTCAGGACTGGAACTCAAGCAGGTCAGGAAGCAGGAGCTGATGAAGAGGCCATGGAGGGATGTTATTTACTGGCTTGCTCAGCTTGCTTTCTTATAGAACCCAGGACCACCAGTCCAGGGGTGGCACCACCCACAATGGGCTGGGCCCTCCCCCTTGGTCACTAATTGAGAAAATACCCTACAGCTGGGTCTCATGGAGGCATTTCCTCAAGGGAGGCTCCTTTCTCTGTGACAACTCCAGCTTGTGTCAAGTTGACACACGAAACCAGTCATTACAGCCATGTTAAGAGGGGCCAAGTAAGTGGGCTATCATCCTTGCCCACAGAAATTTTGGCTAAAGTGAGGAGGACCGTTATGACTCAGTGTGATGAAGCCACAGAAAAGGGGATGCAGGGACAGCTAGAGGAGGGAGATGAATGGTCAAGGTCTCCTGTGTGATGGGATGACATGAAGTCACTTTTGAAAAGGTGTGAGTCCTGAGGTAGAAAGTGAGGGAAAAAACTTCATCTGAGCATGCATAAGGCACATGTTAGCCATGGGATGAACAGCTGCGGGGAAACGTCATGTCATTAACTTACTGATTAGCACAATCTGACCTAAACCGTGTTTCCTATTTACCCTGATTTCATATCAAAGACCCAGGCATGTTCTCGTGGTAAGCTCAGTGCATTTCTGCAGGATTACCTTCCTACGGTCTGAGCATTCCTGAATGTTGAAGCACGCCAGGATCCTGGGCTTTTTATAAGGGATTGTGGACATCTCTCATAGGAGAAACCAGTGCCAGGGAGAGCGGTCCTTTTAAAGATCCCGGAGCCAGGAAGGGGTAGTCAGAGTTTGCACAGGAACTTCTGTGCCTGGGGCCAGGTTTCCTGAGGTGACTCTTTCCAACAGGCTCTGATGTCCTACAGAAGAGTTACTGGGACCCTGGGTGCATGAGTGACTCTGGAGTGGCTGAGCCCTGATGACTCCCATCACTGCTGTCTTGGTGACAGTAAGAAGGATACAGGTACCACTTTCCCCAGGTGGCCAAGAGGGGATGGAGGCCCAGGTACCCTCTCTCAGCTATTCTGTTTCAGGGAGTGAAGAGCTTGTGCCTCTCTGTCTCCATGATCTGCTTTTCCTTGATTTAAAAAAAAAAAAAAAAAAAAGGAAGCTGGGCCCCTGGCAGCTGATGAGGCTCTGTCTGTCCAGCCTTCATTCTTACCTGATCTCCTTCTGATCCCTGTCTCCTGCTCATAAGCCCGTCAGTCTCTGAGGACAGTTGCAAAGGTGTTTTTGAAAATAATTCAGAGTTTTATAGGTCAAAGCCAAGACCGGCCTTGTGTGCCAGCTGAGAGTGAGTAGACAGTGGGAAGGTTATTTTTAAGGACATTGGCTTTACAACGTCCTCAGATTATGCCCAGCAGCTGTCCCAGCGTCCGAGCAGGACTTCAGGGCTGGGATCTACTTCAGCTGTTCTACAAGCACTGGAAAAACCGTGTACAGGGCCCTGTGTCTGTCATTAGTCTTCTTCCGTCAGGGTCTATCTGAGCAGAGCCTTGGACTTTAAAACAATTAATTGTGCTGATCTAGAGGAAGTCGATGTTAAACCTTCTGACTCTTCCTGAGAGGACAAAAAGGGAATGAATATCCATCCGTTATCTCTTGGTAATCTAGCATCAATATCAGCATTATCACACTTTATTTAAGAGACAGGAACTACTCCCCCAACCCCCTCCCCCCCACAGAGCTCCCAGGGACTAAACCACCAACCAAAGGGTACACACGGAGGGACCCATGGCTCCAGCTGCATATACAGCAGAGGATGGCCTTATCTGGCATCAATAGGAAGAGAGGCCTTTGATCCTCTGAATGCTTGATGCCAGGGTGGTGAGGCAGGAGTGGGTGGGGGTTGGGGGAGCACCCTCGTAGAAGCAGAGGGAAATCAGATGGGATAAGGGATTTTTGGAGGGGAAACCAGGGTGGGGACAATATTTGGAATATAAATAAATAAAATAACCAATACAAAATAAAAAATAAAATAAAACACAGATAGGAACATTAAGTCAGGATAGGATGAAGGGAGATTTGGGGGCTTCTGAGTTCAGTGGATCTTTATGTGATGAGTTTTCACAGAGTCCCCCAGACGAGTGAGTCGGGGCAGTGTGGGCATTCCAAGAACCCCTTTCCTGCCTCGGTTCTGCTCTGCCTATCACAGAGACCAGACAAGCAGATCCCTGAGGAAGACTTGGTATTACCACTAGGTTAACGATGACAGCAAATGTGTTTATTATCTTATAGCTATGTGGGCTAGTAGCTTACACAGGTCTTACTATGCTAAATCAAGGTGTCTCCCACACTGGGCTTCTTTCAGGAGCTGCTAGCAGGGAGCATGTTTCCTTGTCTGTCTCAGATCTTGTCTATGGCCCCAGCTTCCATTTTCAAAGCCAGCAACGATATGTCGAATCCTTCTCATAGGACCTCAACCCAATCTCCTCTTTGGCTTCTCTCCGCTGCTAAGGATCCTGTGAGTCTGCTGAGAACACTTAGATAGCTGAGGATTCTCCTTTGCCCTGTAATATAAGTCACAGACGTCAAGAACTAAGCAGTGAACATCTTTAAGGTTATTTTGCCTAACATAGCCAGATACCGAAGGAAGGGTAACTGCCTTTGGTCCTCTTATTGTTGTAGGTACTATGTGGATAGAAATGTTCAGCTGGGGCTGGAGAGATGGCTCAGTGGTTAAGAGCACTGACTGCTCTTCCAGAGGTCCTGAGTTCAAATCCCAGCAACCACATGGTGGCTCACAATCATCTGTAATGGAATCTGATGCCCTCTTCTGGTATTGTTTTAAGACAATGACAGTGTACAGTGTACTTACATAAAACAAATAAATAAATCTTAAAAAAAAATAAAGTGCTCACTCTGTACAGCTTACTTTGAAGAGACCTGTCCTTATGGTGGGGACATTGAAGGGTCATCAAGCTTGCTAGTTCTATGACTTCATCCCTTCTAGAAGGATGATTTGGCCAGTCACAGGCTGTGTCCCATGGACCATGAATGGTCCTTTCCTGGGACCATTCAGAGGGCATCTGATGGTATCAGTTTGAACATCCACCTTCCACCAGGTGCCCAGGGTGAACTGGAGCTGGTATGAGGTCTGGAAGCTGTCAGAGGATCATTTTATTTGGGATGGAGATGAGGAGAAATTCATGGCCCTGCTCAAAATGCAGAATGCACCCTCCCTTCCACACATCCCATACAACTTGGGGGTTGCAGTGTGTGAGCATGGGTAGAAGGCAGGACATCTGGTGATGACAATAGACATAAGGAGAAGGGGTTGAATTATGTAAGGATGTCCGGGTTGTGAGGGGGCAGTCCTGGTCACTTGGCTCATGGTCGCTCGTAAATGATACTAAGACATTAGGTTTAAGGTAATGAAACTAAGACATTAGGCTTGAAGTCTTTCAGGAGAATAGGTCTCAAGTGAGAGGTTTGGCTTGGTGATGAGAGCTCTTTAACTAAGTGCATAGGTGCGGATCTTTTGTTTATTTTGTTTCAGGTACTGCTGGGAAAATGTACTTTTCAGTGACCATGGAGAGTCATGACTTTTCAGGAGGCTGGGGATGTGAAATATAGGGAGTGGGCACCAAGGTTTATAATTAAAAGTGAAAATTTGATACCCTTGTTAACAAGAATTCCAAGGGCTTGAGGCTCAGCTCTGTGATAGTGCACTTAGAAAGCAAGCATTAAAACAGATCATAAAAAAAAAAAATCCAAGATGGCAACAGCAACATACTTAAATGAGCGTGCTGTCTTCTGTCATGAGGTCCTGGGTTATTACATGGTTCACACGTTCATAAAGCTGTCTCTGCCTGGAAGTAAGGTATGCCGTGGGAATCGCCAGTGTGCTGAATGTGGAAAGCATGTCCAAGGGTAGCTCTATTCAGGGCTTGTCAGAGCCATAGCTCTTCACTCTGAGTGTTGCTTTCCTTACCATGAATCATCTCTGCACTGCGTGTCTGCTGCTATTGAAGGTTTACTTTGCTCATTGCCAAGGACCAGCCTCAATTGCAGAAGGGTTCCTAAGGAAGGGGTGTTTGGGAGTGGGGGAAGAAACGATTTGAAGTCAATCCTGGGTATAAGCTGACAGTTCTGTGTTCTGCTCCAGCTGGCTTTCGAGATAGCTCAGCTCTTGCAGACCAAAGCCCAGTCTTTTCTTTATATATCAATTCAACCATTACTCCAGGTTCCCTTTTGATTATCTCATGAATCAGCATTTTATGACCTTAGCCCCTTGATTCTTAGAGACAGCAAGTGTGTGTGTTTTTTTAAGGATTATTTATTTATTTATTTATTTCAGGTATAGGATACATTGTAGTTGTCTTCAGACATACCAGAAGAGGGGCATCGAATCCCATTACAGATGGTTGTGAGCCACCATGTGGTTGTTGGGAATTGAACTCAGGATCTCTGGAAGAGCAGTCAGTGCTCTTAACCGCTGAGCCATCTCTCCAGCCCGCAAGTGTGTTTTTTAAACATAGCAAATGAATGTGGAGATCTGCCTGCCTTCGTAAGCACAAACAGTAAATTTAGCTGAGTGGGATCCAGTCCTGAGATTACCACTCCTACCATTCCTGGACCTTACCTCCCTATGTCCTAGGCTGACCTTGAACTCAGGAATCTGCTTGCCTTTGTAAGAACAAACAGTAAACTGGCTGGGTGGGATCTTAGCCTGAGATTCCCTAAATCTCATTTTTCTTTTTGTTTAATATCTTTCAGACAAGCTGGTCCATTAGTGCAGCTGTTTCTGCTCTTTTATGTCATACAATTCATAATTGCATCCATATATTTTGCATAGTTGAGAAATTATGTATTTTTGAACCCACGTTTTCAGAGTTCTTTCCCACAGCCCTAAAGGCTGTCCTGAAGGTCACAGCATTTACCATTTTGCTGAGGAACACATTCGTGCTTCCCAGATTTGTGCTGTCTCTAATTTTTATTATTTTTAGATTTGTTTATTTATTTTATGTATGTGAGTACACTGTTGCTTTCTTCAGACACACCAGAAGAGGGCATCAGATCCCATAAAGATATTTGTGAGTTACCATGTGGTTGCTGGGAATTGAACTCAGGACCTCTGGAAGAGCATTCAGTGCTCTTAACCACTGAGCCATCTCTCCAGCCCCTACCCCACACTCACTGTTTCTAATTATTTATGGAGTCATTAACCTTAACAGGGAAACATTCCCCAAAGGAGGAACATGAAAACATGTACGTTATTATATTTACACCTAGAAACCATCAATGCCCTGCTGGCTCTGCTCCAGGGGCAGGAACTGTCCCTTATGCTGTGGCCATGCAGGACTCAGCAGCTCAGCTCCTGGGGTGGGTGTGGATGTGGGGCAGAAAGGGAGAAGGGGTGGGGAGGAGAAACCCAAGGCCTCTCAGAGTCTCTTGTTCTCTGTTGAATGACCTTGGGAAAGCCTGTGTATGACCACCTTAGAGAAAGCAATTATTTCTGACAATTTGGACTGTGGTTATCAGACCCCTTTCCCTCTGGGCCTAAGTATAGTGTCATTCCCTGCAACCACAGGTACTCCTGTTTTAGGTATCTGTTGTTGCTGTTGCTGTTGTTGTTATTGTTCTTAATTTGTTAACATACCACAGACGTAGTTTACACCTATTGATGTGGATCATGGATTATATGAGGTATATATATATATATATGTATATATACATATATAAAATACATATGTAATGTTTATATTAATATTTTATAATTTTATAAATTAATATTAATATATAATATTTATAACAGATTTTATTTAAATTCAGACTTTATTTATAATATTTATTTTATCTATAATTTATCTTTTAAATTCATATTATAAATAAAATTATTTGTCATTTATTATCATTATTTAATATATTACAAATTTTATTTATGTTATAAATAACATGTAAATTTATTTACAATAATATTTATTTATATTTATATATTATGTGTAACATAATATATACTATGTTCTTATATAGCATACATAATGTATTACAATATCTAATATATAAAATATGTATAAATATAATATGTAATACTGTTATGAATAATATTTATATTATAAATAATATATTTTCTTCATAATGTATTTAATCATATATAGTATTAGAAAAATCACTTTGTTTATTGGGTGTACATGGCAAACATGTGGAGGCCATAGAACAGCTTGAGAAGTCAGTTCTCTCGATCCACCCTGTGGATTCAGGGATCAAACTCAGGCGATCAGGCTCGGTCAGCTTGCTAGCCCACAGACTGTCCTGTAATGGCAGCGTAGAGCCACAAGGCTTGAGTGTAGCTCATGTGAGTGAGTCCTTTCGATGTAGTACTGTTCTTATCTGCCGTGCTCCATCGTAGCTTCTTCCTGCAGGGAATGTCTGATTGGTGTGCCTGTTTTATGTAGCTGTCAGGGTTTGGATATGAAATGAGTCCCACTTCCCAACCCCACACAGCGTGGGTATCAGACTTAGTCCCCCGTGCACCGTTCAGAGGTGGGGCTTAAGAGATGAGATTGGACTGTGAGAGCACAGACCAAATGGTCTGTGGACCCGTGTGTGGATCTGTGTGTGAATCCGTCTGTGGATCCAGCTGTGGACCTTTCTGTGGATCCGTCTGTGATTCTGTCTGTGAATCTGTATGTGGATCCGTCTGGGGATCCGTAGCTGAATGGACTATTAGGCGGGTTTGGAACCTGTGGAACCTGCGTGGGGCCCGCTTACGGGAAGCCAGTTGCTGATGGTGCACCCAGCACCGTATGCCTTGTCTTTCTCTCCTTCCTCGCTGTGTCCTGGCGACCATGACATGAACACATTCCTTTGCCTTCCTCCACCGCATTCCTGCCTTGTCGACAGTGAAGCCTGCAGGGACTTAAGCCCGGAAACTGAGCAAAATAATAATAAAAAAAGTTTTCATGGTTTTACAAATCTGTCTTAGGTCCTCTATGTTTCCTTTGCTAACATACCACTTTAGGTGGGTATGTTCTGAGAGTTTTATCACAGGGACAAAAGTGACGAACACAGCACCCTTACCATCTCCCCAGACCCCATCCATGATGCATTTCTTTTTCTTTTATTTTTTCCGGAGCTGGGGACCGAACCCAGGGCCTTGGGGTTGCTAGGCAAGCGCTCTACCACTGAGCTAAATCCCCAACCCCCATGATGCATTTCAATCACAGCTTTTGCCCGCTCGTCTCCACCAGAGGGCACTCTTCGTGAGTTCTAGGCCAAGCCCTACCTCAAGAAATCAAATCAAAACCTAACCGAACAAAACGAACGTTCTCTACAACCACGCTCTGTTATTTCTGCATATTTTAAATTGCTTTTGCACAATTTCCGGGTGGCTTCCTCCTACGGCGGGGAAATCCTTTACCAACATGAGTTGAATCTGTGCTGGGTGAGCCTGCGCTCAGTGGGAGAGGGAGCGCAAGTTAACTCACAGCCCTCCGACGTTCTATTGATTTCATTTCCGTCATGAAGCGTCGAATCTTCTGTAACGTGCTGACGTATTTATGGGTCTGGGAAAACATTGCTTGCCTCACTCAACAACAGCTCCTTGACTGATCTGTGCTGGTGTAGTGGCATCTTATTAATTTATTAACCCTCGGTTCTATTAAAAGACAGAGCGCGAGAGCATCAAGGAATCTTAATGATGTTTCTAGTTTCACCCTGCCGTTACACTGGCTGAGGACCACAGAGACGGTGCTTAGGATGGGAGCCTGGAGGCTTTGCTCTGGACCTAGAAGGTCCTCGGAGCTGTGCTTCATAAACACCCTTTATACCCACGCAACCGCTACACAGCCCCAAGGATATTTAGGTATATAAAACAGGCGTACAAATCAAATATTCCCTGATGGCAAACCATAAAGAAATGTATTCTGAACAACTCTGTGTTATACAGATAATCTTCCTGTTTGTTAAATATAAAAGCAAGCTTACATACTAATAAGACAGACGTTGCTTGTTTTTCCCATAAAGAGCGGAATCTTGGATGAATATGTGAGGTGTGGGTGGTAGGAGCATCTTCCGCCCCTCTCAGAGCGTGTCAATGCTGTTTTGCATGAATTCATAATGCAAAGTGGCAGGAATGGGTTTGGGGCTGTATTCGGGTTCTCTAGAGACACAGAACTTGTGGGTAGTCTCTATATTGTAAGGGAGTTTGTTGATGACTTACAGTCTGTAGTCCAACTCCCCAACAATGGTCAGCAGCAAATGTGAATGGAAATTCAAGAATCTATCAGTGCCCCAGTCCTACAAGGCAGGCAGGCAGTCAAAGAGAGAGAATCTTCCTTCTTCCAATGTCCAATGTCTCCCGCAGAAGGTGTGTCCCAGATTAAAGTTGTGTACCATGCCTGGATCTGGGACTTGCTTTGTCTCAGATGACCTTGAACTCCTTGCCTTAGTCTCCTGGGATTCATGGCCACTATGCCTCAAGATCTCCATGCCAAGATCTAGGTCAGAAACTTGTATCTCTCAGCCTCAAGACCTGGATCACAGATGAGCCTTCCAGTTCTGGATTGTAGTTCATTCCAGATATAGTCAAGTTGACAACTAGGAACAGCCACTACAAGGGCCATTTCAGAAACTGCTGGTAATTCTGCCTTAACCCCAAGATATCAACTTGTAGGACTCCATTCTCTGTTTCCACCACCAGGGTTCTAGGTTGTCCTTATCCACTGGGCTATCTCACTGGCCCTCAAACATCAATTTTTAAAGTCAAGCATTCTAGTGGCATGGATTTCAACCTGTGGGTCACCCACGACACCTTTTGGGGAAGGTTGAATGACTTTCACAGGGGTCGCCTAAGACACTTGGAAAACACAGATATTTACATTATGATTCATAACTAGCAAAATGACAGTTATGAAGTAGCAATGATAAACTTTTATGGTTGAGGGATACTATAAATGAGGAAATGTATTAAAGGGTCAGAATTAGGAAGGTCGAGAACCACTGTTCCAGAGCAATGCAATCTAAAGATGTAGTAATTTGATACTTACATCCTGAGAATGCCTGTAAGGAGATATTAAAACTCATAAATATTACATCTAAGAGAAGGAGACTTTGCATGTCGGTAAAGGGCTGTGGTTTGTAAAATACAGCAGTGTTGATGAATGGAGAGGTTCGGGCAGATGCCATTTATAATGTGGGGCAGGAGGGCTGGCACGGGATGTACTCGGTGAGCTGAATGTGGCTGCCTGTGGTTAGGAAGGTTTGCAGCAGGGAAAAGCTAGCATTCCGAATCCTCAAGGGAGCAGGTGCCTGCTTGCACATTCTCCTGCTGCCTGTGCCTGCCACATACTGTTTTAGGTGGTGAGGTTATAAGCAGGGGTGAAGCCAGACCTGAGCCTGACCTTGTTAGACTTCCTGTCTAGGTGAGGAGAGGCACAGTAGTGTGACAAGAGAAAATGGCATCATGGGCTGGTGGATGCTTCAAATGAACGGAGTTGCTGAGAGCTGCACAGGAGTCTGAGAGAAAGGGGCTGGGATGAACAGAGAGAGGTTCCTGTGTGTCACAGGACTTGACTATTAAAACAGAGAGGGCTGCGATGTGTGGTGACATTTGGGAGGCTGAGAAAAGAGGATCTCGAGTTCGAGGCCAGTTTGGGATATGTGGGGAATTCCAGGCTAGCCTGGGCTACACAGTGGGATCCTGTTGTCGGTGGTCTCTGTCTGGTCTTGGTGTATTGTTTAGGGTAGAGGTCAGGGAACAGTGGGCTGCTTGAGTTAGAAAGCTCAGGCCACCTGGTTACTCCCAGGACGTCCTTCTGTGGTCCAGGCGTCGGTTGCTAAGGGCCGAGTGTGGGTGACTTTCTGCGTTGAGTAATAGACTTGGGTTATGTAAGTCTTTGATGCACCTGCTCTTTCCCATGATGCATCTGATTTTAATCACATGCACAGTCAATCACAAATAGGAATAGGGCCCCCTATAAATTAATTTTGAGGACAGATTTTTTGTTTTGCTATACATGCACTGAAAACCACTCCAGGCTGACTTGGCCCTTTGTCTATATTTTCCTGATAATTCCAGAATTCCCGCAGATTACCAGCAGAGGGAGTTACCATGCTGTCACACACTCCTTGCTGCAGGTGTGTGTGTGTGTGTGTGTGTGTGTGTGTGTGTGTGTGTCGCAGGGGTGGGGGTGGCACGGGAGAAGGGGCAGCTCTCCTGTAAATCAACCCACAGGCTGCCTCGCCCGGCAGCTCGACTATGCTGCACAGGTGAAGTGCAGCCCAGTTGGACCTGATTGGTCCAGAAGGGTGGGAGGGACATCTAGAGGTTCCGCCCCCACGCCACCACAGTCAGAAGCTTTGGAAGGCATCACTACGTATAGTGTATAGTATATCGGAGTGTGAGAAGTCTGTGACTAGCCCCTGGCTAAGCTGGTATTCTTGTTCTCGTGGCCTCTTGTCACGCCTCAAACATCTGCATCACACTGCTTCACGTTTGATGACAAACTCGGAAGAAGAAGAATGACGCCACAGACTCTGAGACTTCTCATACACGGAAGTGGTTCCTCTCTGTTTCCAGGCTGCCGACTTGACGACAGATCACAATATAAAACTTGATAGAGTTAAAAAAAAATAAAGTGACTGGGCTGAACCTTCGGCGTTGCAGGTATAAAGTTAAATTTCACGTCACGCTGTGCGCGTGAAGACTTGTCATCATCAGGTCGGTCAGGCAGACATGATTTAGCGAGTTACGTTTAGAGACGTGGGGAGGAGGAAAAACATTGGATTGGGTAATAATACAGATTAGAGAAGCGTCTTTTGGGACAGCATATTTTTCTACATTGTAGACCAGTCTGGCCTCGCTTCTGTGGTCCTCCTGCCTCAGCCTCCTGAGGCTTGGGATTACGGACATGCGTCGTCATACCCACTGAGGCTGGACAACACTTTAAAAAGCATTGTATGTTGTATTTTGGATTAGTGTGTTTGGTATTGCTGACTCTTCTGTCTGCTTGGCCAAAGGGTTCTGATTGTCTGGCGGGTTCTAGGACTAGAACTGGAAACTCCCTAGGACTTTCTCCTCCCTTGGGTCTGCTCAGTTCCATGTGCTGGCCCTCAAGCCTTGTGCCAAGCTGAGAAGTGAAATAGAAGCCAAGGCCACAGACCCAGGTCGGGGCAAGCTTCATGCCACGACTGCACATTAGCCTGCGCTCCCTCTCCCGTCGTCCCTCGACTGCTCACTTGAGCTTTAATATGAGTGCCCCTCCCTCAGGAGAGGGACTCTGGAAACAGAAGAGGAGATGGGACCGTCTCTCTCAGCTGAAGCCCTCCATTCCAAGGGGTGACAGTTGCCTGAGTGAGGCTGTGAATGGCCGCCCTCAGCTGGTTCCTCCTGGCTGTGAAATGAGCAAGTGCGTTGCTTTGAAGGGGAGGTGGGTCATAGAGGGGATCATGGAAGGGCCCCTCTGGCCGGTCCGCCCTTCTTGTGGCATCCACCTGCCTCAATATTCTGATGAAAGGTCCTGCTACTCTGCTCTCTTATTCTGAGTTTTCGCATCTGGACAGCGTCCCAGCACTCAGACCGTTTTCTGAGATGCTGAAATACAGGAGTATGGTAGTTGGTATACGCTCGTCCCAGGGAGTGGCACTATTAGAAGGTGTGGTCTTGTTGGAGGAAGTGTGTCACTGTGGGGGTGGGCTTGGAGACCCTCCTCCTAGCTGCCTAAGGATGCCCAGTCTGTTCCTGGCTTCCTTTAAATGAAGATATAGAACTCTCAGCTCCTCCTGCACCATGCCTGCCTAGAGGCTGCCATGCTCCTGCCTTGATGATAATGGACTGAACCTCTGAACCTGTAAGCCAGCCCCAATTAAATGTTGTCCTTTATAAAACTTGGATTGGTCATGGTGTCTGTTCACAGCCATAAAACCCTAAGTCAGACAAGGAGTGAAGGCAGAGCTCTCTGCTTACCTTCCAGTATCTGCACGTTCTCCGTGCGCGTGCTTTCTTATGACCCCCACTCAAACCGTCTTTGTATAGTTTTAACTTACTTATTGGCAATTCTTTTTCGTCACTGAACTGTTTCCACTTCTCAATGTTGCTTCTTGATCTCATGTTTGTTTTCATCCTCATGGCCTGGGCATATCTCCTTGGAGTTGTTCGGACACAGCCACTTCAAGAGGATCGTTCTCTCGAAGTGGGAGGGAACCTGTTGGCCTGCACCTTTTCACATTGTTTGTCTGTCTGTCTGTTTTGTCTCTGCACCAGGACTTGTGTATCTGGAGTTCGTTTGCTGGTTCTGTAAACCTGTGCCCCCCACAGCACGGCACACACCCCTTCCAGGTTCTTCATTCAGTGGAAAGATTTGCAGTGTTTCTGAGAGAACTAAGTCATGGAAGAGTGCCATTTTCTCTGTGGACTGACAGTCATGGACTGGTCTGTAATCTTCCTCTAAGAGGCCATTGTTGCCTTGGTGACAGTCCCTGTCAAACGGTTAACGAACTCTTGGCTGGTCCTCACCACCTTGGCTGTTCTGAGTGGCTGGGTCAGCTGTGGCCTGATTCTGACTTTTCTGGCCTTTCATGGCTGTTGTGGGACTCCATGCATTCGGGAGCATGTCTTAGCTCTGGCCTGATCCCGCCCTTCACAGACTCCTGTGCTTGTTTTAGGGCTCCTGGCACTTTGATCAGCTTAGGCCTGATGCTGGCTTCCCTGGTCTTCCACATAGGACTCTACCATGTGGGCATCTTACCCTAGACTGATTCTGGACTCTTTCCTGGGTTCACAGCTCTCTCTGCTGTTCCTGGGCTGGCTCCAGCCATCTTCCTGGGCCATAGCGTTTGCTGAATTTTCCTGTGTACCTTCTGTTCTGAATTTTCCATTGTCCCTTTATACCTTTGGCTTTGCCCTTTCTCTTCCAAAACCAGGAGATAAAACTTTCTTCACTTACAAAGTCATGGGCCTGTGAGAATTCCTCGTTGAATAGTCTCTTCACGGTGCCTGGCTACCTGGTGTCTCTGTCTCAGGGGCAGGACAAGGAATTACATTGTGTTGTGAGACAGTCTCAGGGGACAGGAAGCCAGGCATTCCCACAAACTGTTGGTGCATCTGAAAACCTGCCCGCTGTTTCCCCGCTGCCAACAGCACCATTGTTATTTGGTGTAAGCTGCCAAGCCTGGTTCTACCTACCTCAGAAGCAAGCATTTTACCGGACTTGGAGCAAACAGAGTGCACCCTTGACTCTCCCCAAGTTGCATTTGCACACGTATTTCTCTAGCACACATAACAACAATTGGCATCTTTCCCTGTCAACTTCGGGGTGTGGAGAGGGGAGGGCAGGTATACGAGACAGGAAACAATTCTGGTTTAGGTTTTCCAAAGCTATTTTTCCAGGACAGAATAAACTATGTCTGTGAGAATAAAGAAGGTGATTCCTGCGACTATATTAACCCCCAAACCTCCCGACCTCTGACCCCATACAACTTGCCCAAACAAATGCCAGAGCCCAGGAAAAACAGGCACCACAGTGCAGTGGTTGGAGTCTATCTTCCCAGGGGACCCTGAGGCACACTGCTTTTTTGGGTTTGGATTTTGTGCCACCCCAGGTTTCCCTTGTGACCTTGGGCAAGTCTCCTTAGCTATTCTCCTAACTTTAAAGTGGGCTGCACAGACCTGGCCGTGTGACTGGCCTCCCACCCCGGGGCTGGGGGAGCTGGTAGCACACACTGGTACCCAATGTGGTCTCTGATAAAGACTGGAGTGGGTGTCTGGGAGAGAGAGACTATGGGGGAGGTGTGTGGAGAAAGAATGGATACTCACAGGGAGAGTATCTCATGTTAAATGAGATTCTAGGATTGAGATTATCATTGAATAACGGGTATGTGGGTTTATTTGATGCAGTTGGCTGAGGAGAAAGGAAGAGAGGCTGATTTGTTTAACTGGAGTCCAGAGGAAGATAATTCTCCCCAGAACAACTCTGAGACCGGAAGACTCCAGTTCTCAGCCACGCCGCCTTCTTTGCTCCATCTACTCCAGTTATTCCTGGATCATGGTGACAGCTTTGGGTTTGTTCAGGCTTCAGTCGTCAGAGCCTAGGCAAAGGATTGAAGTCAGCTTTCACAGTCAGAACACCTCACCAGCTGCCTGTGAACGGCTCTGCCTTCCATCCATGCCCACCCCCTCCCTCCTTGTCCTTGTTGAGAGCCACAGATACCGACCACAGTGTCTGCACGGTTATTTGCGTGTGGAATGATGCTTTAGAGCCAAGGTCAACTTTAGAAAGAGGCTGTCGGCATTTTTGCCTTCTGTCCTTTTCCCTAATCTTTGTAGAATAATTTCCCACACAAGCCCATTTTCCTGCCATAAAAGACTTAGTTAAGATTAAATACGTTGAGTGGGCTCTCCTGCCCAGTGTCTGCTGACAATGCGAGTGTCCAGCTTAGCGAGTGCTCTAACTGCTGAGCCACCTTGCTGCTCCCAACTCCAGGGATCTCGTTTACTTTGGCAGAATCTCTACCAGGGTAGTATTCTTCTCCTCCCTTCTCCTCTCCCCTCCTCTCCTGTACCATCCCTTCTCCTCCCCTCTTCTTTTTCCCCCCTGTAGCACAGGGTGCTATTCCTGCTGCCAGTACTCTGTTCTAGACCAAGAACAGTATTTCTTGTTCAGTTCTCCCCCTCCTCTCCTCCTTTCCCTCCTCCTCTCTTCCTTCTCACTCCTTTTAAGCAAGTTTCACTATGCACTCCAGATTTGCCTCAAATTCAGTCTTCTTGCCTCCTGGGTGCTGGGATCGCCAGTGCATGCTACCACATTCCATTTCTTTTAAAGTCTCAAATCTCTCGAAATTTATTCAAGACACAATTTCCTCCACTTGTCTTGAATACAGTCTTCCTTTGGAAGCAGGTGTCAATTGCAGATAGCTATGGGGCTCCATCTGAACTGAACCTGTACAGGTCCTATGCATACTTCTACATGCTCTACGGGTTCATACGTGGACCCATGTGCTGTGTCTGCAGGATGCTGCTTCCTATTCCTCCCCTCGGGCTCTTACAGCCTTTCTGCCTCTTCTGTGTAGCTCCCTGAGCCCCAAGGACAGGGTTGGATGGAAACATCCCATTAGGACTGAGGGCTGCAATATCTGCCATTCTCTGCACACTGTCCAGTTGTGGGTCTGTTAGTTCCTGTCCCCGGTAAGGAGAAACTTTTCTGATCATGGCTGAGCAAGACGCTAATCTAGGGATATAACAGAATGTCTCTGGGTTGACTTCACTCATAAATGGAATTTAGGGAAGGGGTTCTTAATGTAGGTGGAACATCCCTAATCCGAGAATCTCTCCACTATCTAGCACCCCAACAACAACGCATACAAAGAAATAGTAAAACGTTTGCCTGAACATTATTCATACTCAAACTTAGGCAGGATAAGGAGGCGCTTGCCTTTATTCCTAGAACTTGGAAGGCAGAGCAGATGGATCTCTGTGAGTTCGAGGCTAGCCTTGTCTACGTAGTGTGTTCTAGGCTATCCAGAATTACATAGTGAGTGAGACCTTGTCTCAAAATAAATAAATAAGAACAAAGTAACTCGAATTTGAAATCCTGGCTTTCTCGGATGGGATGAGTAGAA
This sequence comes from Rattus norvegicus, assembly GCF_021556685.1. NCBI lineage: Eukaryota > Metazoa > Chordata > Mammalia > Rodentia > Muridae > Rattus > Rattus norvegicus. The sequence goes on from NC_141547.1 coordinate 9,271,270, forward strand.
ATAAACACAGCTGAATTTAATGTCCTCGATCATCCAACACAAATAAAAAATGAATGGAAATTCTGTAGATTGTTCCTGGGTCCTCCCATGCAGCTTTGTCCCCATCTCCCATCACGGAAGTCAAACCAACCATTTGAACTGAGCCATCTCAATGGTCCCAGTGCGAATGCTTCCTCTCTTTCTTCTGCACAGGGTAGGCAGGGCCTTTCGCGTTTTCCTTCCCTTTACTTGATTCTGAATGGGTGCTGGTTCTCATCCAAAACTCTAACCATTAAAACGTATTTTTAGGTTAAAATGGGCTCAAGGAACAGATTAAATTCCTCCCAACTCTAAATCCCTGCTCGTCTAAGGGGATACTCCTCCACACAACACGCACAAAAGCTCCATTCAAATCCCAAGTAATTCATTTTCCCCAGCGATAATCTTCCCGCTTTCCACAGCATATTAAATTTGTTTTTTGAAGCTACCTCAGCTGTGATCTCAAAGTTTGGGCAGTTCCTCTCCCCTCCTAACTGCCAGCCTCTCCATGGGGCTGCGTCTTAGCTCCCCTGCTCCCCCACACCTTGGCCCTCCTGTTTCACCCTGGTGCTGATGAGGGGTGAAGTGCGTAAGAAATGCCTTGGAAGGGAAAGAAACAAAGATGCTGTGGTGGCAGCTTATGGATGCCGCGAGCACCGGTTATCAGTTGTCAGGATGGTCACCGTTATCAGAAGCCTTCCTTGGGCAAGCACAGTAGTGAGAGCTGGCATCTATCTAAATATATGACGCAGAGACTCACAGTGCTAAACACTTGAATAAACGTCTCATTTAATGGCCTCCCAAACCCGTGATGAACAAGCTATTGCCATGACTCCCGTTTTACTTAAGAGGAAGCTAATGAAGTTTGGAGAAGCACTCAGTAAGTGATGCTGCTGGAACGTAGACAGGTAGACCTGGATCTAGAACACTTGTAGTAGTGCAGGAGGAAGCTGTGAATTCTGGAGATCTGCTTCTATTTTTTTTTTTTTTTTTCCGGAGCTGGGGACCGAACCCAGGGCCTTGCGCTTCCTAGGTAAGCGCTCTACCACTGAGCTAAATCCCCAACCCCCTGGAGATCTGCTTCTAAATATCTTTCACATATTACCGGTGACATCACACATCAGCTGTGACATCACACGTCAGTTGTGACTTCACATATCAGCTATGACATCACACATCAGCTGTGACATCACATGTCAGCTGTGACATCACACATCAACTGTGACATCACATGTCAGCTGTGACATCACACATCAGCTGTGACATCACATGTCAGCTATGACATTACACATCAGCTGTGACATCACATGTCAACTGTGACATCACACATCAACTGTGACATCATACATCAACAGTGACATCTCACATCAGCCATGGCATCACATATCAGCTATGATATCATATATCAAACTGTGATATCACACACCAACTGTGACATCACACATCGACTGTGACATCACACATCAACTGTGACATCACATATTAGCTGTACCATGCAGCACTCCCTTGACTTCTGACCTTCCGTTCTCCTCCAGTTAGAGAACCAGCTACACGTATGTCCTGAACCAATGGTTCCTCATTACACAGTGTTGGGCATATCAAGTATTCCTTCTGTTTTTATGTGAATTATGCTGTCTCTTCTGAGATCTATTAACTCTCCCCGTTTACTCTACCACAATGTCCCCAAGTGTCTTGAAGACATTTTAGCAACCTGCTTCTACTTTAGCAGTCACATCCAGATTCCCATGGAAGACAGAAAGTATACAACGGTGTTGTGTGGGGCAGAATAATCCACCGATGTAGCTGATACAGTTGACAAAAATTAAGATGAGACACTGACTGGCGGGAAGAGAAAGTTTAAATATGACTAGCAGACCAAAGACATATGATCACGTGTTAAGAAGAAAGCCCGAAGAAGGAAAGGAAGGGAGGAAGGAAGAATGGAAGGAAGGAAGAAGCAAGAAATGACAAGGTAAAGTGTACATCGGAGGATGAGGCATCTTTCCAGGAAAGGTACTGAGAGCATGCCTCAACCAGAGGGGCTGGGCGGGGTGGAAGAGGGGAGGGGGGGAGGGGGAGGGGGGGAGAGAGAGAACGAGTGGGGAGGAAGACAGAAACGGAGGGAGGAGAAGTCAGAGATGGAGGGGAGGGAGAGGAAGAGAAGAGGGAGAAAATGTCTTAGACTAACAATTTTGTTTCATTGTGGCTTGTTTTAATCCACAAGGGTAAGTCAAATGTAACGGAAGAGAAGTCCTCTGTCTATCTTCCTAAATTCCCCTGCAATCCCTTGGGCCTCTTTAAAATCTTAGTGTGTATCAATCCAGCCCCCCGCCCCCATCGCCTTCCCCGTCCCCCAGCGTGGCAGTAAGAAGTTAGAAGATGGGTAGGGTGAGTTTGGAGCCTTTCCTTTCGAAGGTTGATCACCACTTGCTGGCTGGTGCGGGACCTCCTTGAAGGCCAGTACGGAGAGACTGCCAGTAGGGGTCGCTGTACCCACACCTCTGGCGTCAGTGTAATGCTACCAGCTTCATGAATGCTAGATACCTAAAAGCAGAGAGGATCTTCCAAACTGCCGTTCGCTGGTTTCTTCTTCTCCGTGATGTACCTGTGGTCTGGGGAGGTGCGCTGTTGGAAATTGGGCTAAAATCTTGCCTCTTGACTTCCAATTCTCCCCAGACAGCCCTACCTCCATCTCTGCTGTGACTTCAAATATCTTAGCAGTGTCGAAAATGAACGAACGGACGAACACACACACACACACACACACACACACACACACACACACACACACACGAGCACACACGCACACACACCTATATGTATAAAAATCCACAATGAACAGAGTAGACTCTTTTTTAAAAAAAAACACATTTATTTATTATGTATATATCATACAGCTTTCTGCCTGCATGTACACCTGCAGGCCAGAAGAGGGCACCAGACCTGATTATAGATGGTTGTGAGCCACCATGTGGTTGCTGGGAACTGAACTCAGGACCTCTGGAAGAGCAGACAGTGCTCTTAACCTCTGAGCCATCTCTCCAGCCCCCAGAGTAGACTCTTGGTGCTACTTGTTTGCACCCTTCTGCATTTGGCCCCGCGGTGAGTCAGCTGAGATGGAATTAATTTTCTTTAAAAATGTAGTATGGTTAACAATTGCGAAGCCATGGGGGGAAATTCCAATTTTCTTCAAATAATTAAAATATTCAGGGGTACGAGGCAGTATGCAGTGTTAAACTTCAATTCTGTTAAGGCTAACTTAGGGATCTTGGGGGGAAACTTTACTCTGTTACATCTGTAAAATGGGGTGATGGTGTTGGTGGGTCATGTCATAGTCTAAGCGGTCAATACCTGCAAATGGTAGCAAGAGTCGTCACTGTTATTTAGAATCTATAACTCAGAACTGAAATGTAGTTGTTCCTGTTACACAGGAGGAATTCCCCTCCTAGCTATGGTTATGTATGTAGCCGTGGCGTACGAAGCTCTTGCCATCTGTGTGTAGCCAATCCAGACACTGCGGTGCCTAGGATCTGTGAAAGTGGTGGGTGGGTGAGCAGCTTAGCTCTACCGCTGGCGAGTAAAGAGGCGATGAGAAAGGAAGGAAGCATGTCGGAATGCTTCTTCCCCCACTGGGAACCCTTCTTATAGTGGGGGTGTTGGGGAGGGGCTGGGAGATAGTTACAGAGCCAGCAAAATGGTTCAGTGGGTAAAGACGCTCGCCACCAGGCCTGAGGATTTACGTCCAATCTCTAACATCCACATGGTGGAAAGAAAGAACCGACTCCAGTGAGGTGTCCTCTGATCACACACACATACACACACACACACACACACTCACTCACACACATACTCACACACACTCTCACACTCACACACATGCACACACTCACACACACTCACTTACACACACTCACACACATGCACACACACTCACACACATGCACACACACTCACACACACTCACACACTCACAACTCACACACACTCACACATACACACACTCACTCTCACACACACACTCACACACACTCACACACACACTCTCACACACACTCACACACACTCACACACACACACACTCACACACACACACTCATGCCGAAGAGATAGTAGTAACTCTTTTCTTCTTGTGATAACTTTTTTAAGGCGTGGATCTTTGGCTTGTTTCTGAGACCTGTAGCCCAGGATGACTTTTAATTCATGATGTTTCTGCTTCAGTCTCCCTAGTGCTGGAATTCCAGGCCTCGGGCTTCCCTCATGGCTTTTTGGGTCATCTCGTATGGTATGATCCATGTGCTATCGACTGGTTCTTGTCTGATCTCCGCTGTGCTGTGGTTTCCTCATTTAGACCAACGCCTGCAAAAGTCTAGACCCTGCAAATTCTTTTTAGCTCATTAAGCTGACCTTGTGCCTATTCTGTAACATGATTCAGATATTTATTTTGTTTACATTTTAGATTAAACTTGACTGTGATTTCTGACCCCTACCCTGATCACGGATGACACAGACTTTAGTTCTGTCCCTTTCTGGCCGCTGTAAGATGCTTCAAGAAGACACTGCTGAAATGTTCCTTTACCCAAAAGCCACACTGTAGATCAGACACGGGCAGAAAGGTGAGCGTGAACCCATTCCTTTTTCAGTCTCGCACAGCACAGCATTGAATAATCGGTAGGCATGTTTGACGAATTGGGAATCCAGTTCATTAGAGAGCTTGGGAGCCTAAAAATCAGGCAGCTTACAGGAAAATTTATGAGAATATTAGACTGTGCAGTCACTAGAAAACAGGGCACCAAGAAAGCAGGCTGCGTAGATGATCTTCTGCCAGAGTCGGAGCTGTGCTCACTGAGCAAAACCTTCTCTAGCCAACGAGACTTAGGGAGGAATGTGGGTGATAAACAGAATCAATGAAAAAATACTGAACACCTAGAAGACCAAGACTCAACCCCACAGGGCAGGATCAGTCCCACTGTATCAATGGCGGAAGAACTGTGGGCCTTGTTCATATAGCAGTAATGTAAACACACAACCTTGGGGAAAGACTTAGTCTCCATAACGGTCACCGGAACAAACTCCATCAAGTTATGAAATTCAAGTTATGCTGGTAAAACCATCATAAAAACCAAAGTCCATAAGGCTTTTGAGAAAGTGATGTTCCCATACTGACATAAATTAGTACAAATATTTCTGGAGAACAACACGGTGATGTGTTTCAAGCCACAAAACAGCCTTTGAGACCATTTCTTGGAGAAATAAATCAACACAAAGATACAGGGGCTGGAGAGATGGCTCAGTGGTTAGGAGCACTGGCTGCTCTTCCAGAGGACCCAGGTTTAGTTCCCAGCACTCATATCATAGTTCACAATCGATTGTGACTTCAGGGGACCTGACACCCCCTTCTGATCTACACAGGCTTCTTCACAGAAGAGTTTTACACTCTCTCTCTCTCTCTCTCTCTCTCTCTCATTCATACACATGCATACACAAAATAAATTTTAGAAAAACCAAATAAATCATCTAAAATTATGAGGTAGAAATGGTATGTTTAATCAATATAATTGTATTAAGAGCACTATACATGTGCTCTTGCATTGTGAAAACAAATAGTAAAGTGAGTGCAAAACAATACCAAGTGAGACAGTAGTTGACTGAACTTTGTAAACACTGACTACAGACTTACTTAAGAAAGAACTCAAGCAACTCAAGCTAAGAGGAAACCATTGGGACTCATTGCGTGGCCCGATGAGAAGCTAATTTAATTTTTCTATCGCTTACAGCAAAATTGATTAAAACACATTTTAAAGAAATTAATATTTTGATGTTTTCCCTGCATGTATGTCTGCATGCTACGAGCATGAGGTACCAAGGAGGCCAGAAGAGAATATTGGGTCCCCTGGGATTGGAGTTACAGATGGTTGCGAGCCACCGAGTGGGTGTTGGGAATTAAACACCAGAAGGAGCAGTTAATGCTCTAACCACTGCTCAGAGCACTCTCCCCAGACCCTAAAACCACAATTTAAAAGGCTTTAAAACCTGAGGTCGTGGACCTGCCTATAATCCCGGCTTTGAGGAAGCTGAGGCAGGAGAATGGATGCATTTGGGTGTTCCTGCACAGAGTTAATCAGACCAGTTAGGACACGGTCTCAAACCACAAACCTAAAAAAAACAAACAAACAAGGCCATATCACAAAAGGCCATTTGTTAAGAAAGGGACAAAGGTGACCCTTAGCCCTCTATCATGTGGCTTCTGACAGCTGTTCAGATCTTAGATGTCAGCTGGGAAGACACTAAGTGTACCACTCTGGGCTTCACAGACATGCTGCGCACGGTGGGGAGGAATGGCTTAGTGGCTCTAAGCCTTGAGTGGTTTTACCGGGAAGCTGTCTGGCTGCCATCTGGTTGGGATCTTGGCTCTGGTCTGCTTCTTATGATTGCCTGGCTGTGTCTGGTTAGCACACGAGGCAGCCAGCATGGGATCGAGAGGGGTGGCAAAGAGGTGGCTTCCTTCTGCCAGTGAGAATTCCCCCTTCACTAAGCCAGCACCACAGCTCAGACCAGCCTCCTTTCCATCTGGCCAGGTCCCTCCTGTCTCATAAACATGGCATTTTCTCAGGCTCCGTCCTGCCGTCCACTCCTTACAGCTTGATCTTCAATCTCACCCGTCTTTCAACACAAGGATCCTGCTACAGGCCTGTTCTGTTTAATACTGGCCATTTTTCTCCCGTCTTTATAAACAGGGCACACCTTCATTTGCCTTTTTGTACCCTGAGTTTGTGCTTTGACAAGATTCCACTTAAGCCAGGCAGGGCAGTTCTCCAGGCCAAGGGTGGGGGAGGGAGGACCTAGGCCACTCCATCTGCGTTAATCAGCCCTGTGTCCAAATCTTGGAGTGGATGGCTCCTCAGTTTCTATTTCTACGCACAGACTTGCTTCCTGATGGAGGTGGGACAGGTAGGGCCCTCCCGAGTGGTCACCTGAATGCTCCCATTGCCTCGGAATCATTTTTTCCCACCTTATCCCACACTATGGTCCCCCGCTTCTCTTTACAAATTCCTCACAGCAACGGGATAACGTCACTGAGCAGGTGTTGTGCTTCAGACATGCCGGCATGCACGCTGACCTCGGCAACTGTCTATGAGGTGGACGGGGAGTTCTTACCCCCATCTGACGGCTGAAGAAACAGGCACAGAGAATAGCTTCACCAAAGGGTAAGATCTGGTTCAAACCCAGGCTAAAGTGCAGGCCGTTGGCCCTGAGCCGAGTGCCTGGCCTGCCTGTGCTCTGGGGAAGGGGTGGTGTGGAGAGCAAAGCAGAAATGAAGTCCGAGGTGAACACGCACCTCAGCTTGGGTACCTGTGGGATGTACACGCGCCGGGCCTCTTCGGACGTTTAACCCCTGCAAATACAGAGTTGTGCTAAATATTTGTCTTTACAATTGGCTTCATTCAGGACACCATTTGAGAGCCACTGCTCCACCTGTCCTTTCTTCTAGGCCCGTGTGACAGAAAGCACCTCTCTAAGGAGTTTCATGCGGGGGGGGGGGCACAGATAATTCTTGTCTGGGAGCTTTCCTTGGAGAACCCTAGGGCGGAGGGCCCAGAGGGCACCTCTCCTATTGCCTAAAATCCACTTCCTCCTCCGAGTGCTTGTTCTGGATTACTTGTTCTGTCTTGTTTAGAGGGAGAGTCTTGGGGATGATGGTTGGCTGTCGATGACTAGAGACTTGTGAGCTTAAACAGGTCCCGGAAGGCAGGACATTTCCTTTCTCAGCTGAGAAAACGCATAGAAGACAGGCAAACACACTTAAATGACAGAGGAGCAGATCTAGAAAACCGGACGCTAGGTGATTTAAACAAATGAACAAAACCAGTTTCTCTTTGCCCCTCAGGCCAGTAGCCTCCAGTTCACGATCCTCCTTCCCCAGCCTCCTGAGGGCTGGGATCACACAGGCGTGTGGCACCCCCAGCTAATGGCAGGTGAATTTGGAATTACCATGAGAGGAGAAAAACAACCGGAGTTCTTGGCAATGCCTTATGATCAGAGGTGAGGGTACCAGAAAGAAAGGAAATGTGGGGTTTATAAGAGGCAAACTTTGGGGGCACATTGGTCTGACCCAGAGGGATACAGCAGAGCCTTAAACTTGACTCCTCCTCTTCCCCTTTGCCGAAAAGCCAGATCTGGCTTCCTTTCACCCCATCAGAGGATACTGTTCAATGAGGCTACTGTGGTGGTGGCTACTGCCTGGCCAGTCAATGCTCCAGAGTGGCAGGGCAGGCAAACTGCAGAGAAGGTCGTGACACTCCTTCTAGACATCTTGCTCTGCACGCAGACCCTGTGGACTCCTACAAGCGGCCTTGGCCAGGCTGCGTCTATGCCAGGCCTTGCTCAGCAGCTGTTTCCTACACCTTGGGTTCCTGACAGGAGCAAAATAATTGCTCCTTTCAACTCCAACCAGATGGTCACCAGGACGGTCACCAGGGAAATTCTGCTGGGTGCTCCAGGCTTCTCCAGTAATCCACTACTCTAAATACTGTGTTGGTTCCCTGAGGATCATAGGGTTGAAAATTAAAATGGAGAGAACTGAAAAAAAAAAAAGTCAAAGCAGCAGGATTGTGGTGCTGGCTTCTGGTTGATGCTCTGGTAACTTCTGTGCACTTGAGCAGGCAACTTCCCCAGCAGGAGCTCTAAGCAGGCTCCCAGAGCATCCCTCCTCCCCAGCAGGCACCCAGGGCAGGCTCCCCAAGCAGGTGCCCAGAGCCCGGAGGTTAGGCTCACTTGATTCTGTCTGCTATTGATGGCCAGCAACTGTCTAGGAGTGAGTGCTACTGTGTTCAGAGAAATAAAATCCTGCACAGGGTCTCTCAAAGACTTTTAAAAATCCATTCTTTCATGTATGATACAATGTATCACATCCAGCACCTGCTTCTTCCTCCAGTTCCTCACAGACTACATCTCTGTCCCAGCTTCATGTTCCCGGCTCCGTCCTCCCGAGTCCAGTTAGTCCTGCCCATGGGCGTAAGGTGTCGTCCCCTGGAGCATGGACAACCTACCATAGGGACATTTCTCTGCAGAAATCTGACTTGCCCTCCCGAAGTAGCCATCAACTTCCAGTATCTCCTTGTCTTAGGTTTCCATTACCGTGAAGAGACACCATGATCAAGGCACCTCTTATAAGGACAACATTTAACTGGAGCTGGCTTATGGGTTCAGAGGTTCAGTCCTTTATCATCAAAGTGGGGCAATGACAGTGTCCAGGGAGACATGGTGCTGGAGGAGCTGAGAATTCTACATCTTGTTCCAAAGGCAGACAGGAGAAGACTGTCTTCCAGGCATCTAGGAGGAGGATCTCAAAACCCACCTCCATAGTGACATACTTCCTATAACAAGGCCACACCCACTCCAACAAGACCACACCCACTCCAACAATGCCACACCTCCAAATAGTGCCACTCCTGGGGCTGAGCATATTTAAAACACCACATTCCTCATGTAGGGGTGGGACCTTGAAAGCCCTTTCTCTCTCCACTCCAGACTGTTGACTGATTGGATCTTGTGCAGTTGTTACAGTGGCAACCACTTACAAGTAAAGCTAATGGAGGATCAGGGTCCAAGAGGAAGATAGATTATGCAGATTTTCCTGGTGCCTTTGCTTCATCATTGATGGTATGCTGGGTAATAACTGACTCTATTTGGACCCTAGGACATACATTTTGGCTTAGGGAGTGACCTGGGCTGTACCCTCCCAGAAGGCAGAGGGCTCTCCCATTGGTTGGAGAAAGTCACAGAAGTGCGTTCCATTAAAGGGAAGAATACACCATGATTCTCATCCAAAGAACTTTAAAAACACTCATGCCCCAGCCTGGAGAGACTGCTCACTAGCATGAGGACTGCATCAGTGCCTAGAATCCGCATAAAAAGGAACGCTTTATATCAGTAATGTTTGTCTGTATTCTAAACTGCAACATGTGTTTCTTTTCTTTTCTTTTTTTTTAAAGATTTATTTATTTATTATATATGAGTACACTGTCGCTGTCTTCAGATACACCAGAAGAGAGCATCAGATCTCATTACAGATGGTTGTCAGCCACCATGTGGTTGCTGGGAACTGAACTCAGGACCTCCAGAAGAGCAGTCAGTGCTCTTACCAATGAGCCATCTCTCCAGCCCCCAGAGATTCTTTTTTTCATAATAAAAAATCTGGGAACAGAACACAGTGTTCTGTGAGCCTCTGTTTGAGAACTTTCTAGAAGCATGCTGTCCCCACTCATTCAAAGGACTTAAAACAGAGGCTGGAGACACAGCTGGCTGGCAGCTAGTCCCTGTTGGCTCATGGCGACTTGAGTTGATGCTGGCTCAAGGTTTCAGGGAAATCAAGAGGTTCCTTCGAAGCTTTGTTTTCAAAAGGATCATGTCTACTCTCCAGGATTCCAGGATGAGTTAGAGCCAGCACAGTCGCAGAGAGGGAAAAGAGAAAGAAAGGGCGCACACCCCACCACCCGACCATGTCGCAAGTCAGAAGGAAGAGTGCCACGTTTACGGTGAAATCAAAGCAACCCCAGGTGTGTCTGAGCCCTAGAACCGACTGAGCTGCAGAAGCCTTCCAGCCTGAGCTTGCTGAATTTCACGCTAACCATTGAGAGCGTGCTCTCATCTCTACTCCGTATGGGTGGGAAAAGATATTTATTTCCAATTTCCAGGAAAACCATTGTTTAAATCCACACACTATTCCAAGCTCTTGACAAAAGGCATTTTTTTATTGTGGATTATTATTTTGTGCTCAGCATCAGACTCAAGGCCTGGGCTCGCCTGGTGAGAGCTGTACTAACTATGCCGCCCGCTAGGCCCCGGGGATGCTGTGATTCACTTTTTCCTTTTCAGCTGCATTTGAACCCCAGGAAGCATCTCGCGGGTTCTCCTGCTGAGTATCATCCCGCTGGCATTAATTACGCAACTTGAAATTGCAGTAAAACCGTCAGATCTTCTTTCAGTGGAAGGGGATGGAGATGTACTCTTAATTTTTAAATTTTCTCATTCTTTTGTTTTGAGTGAAGTGTCAGCAAGCCCCTGGCTGGCCTTACAATTCACTGGTAGCCCAGGCTGGCCTTACAACTCACTGGTAGACCAGGCTGGCCTCACACTCACTGGTAGACCAGGCTGGTCTCACACTCACTGGTAGACCAGGCTGGCCTTACAACTCACTGGTAGACCAGTCTGGTCTCACATTCACTGGTAGCCCAGGCTAGCCTCACACTCATTGGTAGATCAGGCTGGCCTCAGAATCACTGGTAGCCCAGACTGGTTTTGTGCTTTTAACCCTCCTGCCTCTGCTTCCCAACCATTGTGATTAAAGGTGTGCGTCATCACACCGCGCCTGGAAATTATGACAGTTATGATGAATGAGGATGATACAGCAAAGCCAGCACCGACAAGAAGACCCTCCCGGGGTGACAACACCTGGATCTAGATCTCTTCTCCCTTCACGATGGACTGCTCACAGGCGTTTTCCTTCTGACTTGCCAAACAGAAGCAACAGCAATTAAATGAGTATAAAAAGACCAGAGGAGTATGCACGATTGCTTTGTTCTGTGAGCAGAGGCCCAGCTCTGCCTGGCTTGGCGCCTCACCCTGTGGTAGAACGTGTGTTCTGTGGCCTTCACCGCTCGGCTCGCATGAAAGCAGTTGGGGGCCACCAACTGCCAGGCCCATGACACCTTCATTTCTAACACATAGTAACAAATAACCCTTCCAGACTCTCCTTGTGCGTCCCATTTTAGAGGTGGAGACGCCGAGACACAGGACCAGAAGACAACTACACTTGCCCCCATGTGTTTACAGTACTTATTTTTTTTAAAATCTTGTTCTGCCTCTCTCACTTACCAGTGGGATGATACTCACCAGGAGAACTCAACCAAAGGCCTATCTCTTCGTGGGCAGGGAAAGGAAGTGTGCATGCATTTAATTTTTATTTTTTGTTACCAGACCAAAGCTTATTACCGTACTTCACCATGTAACTCATGTGTGTTCTACTTCTTAAGTATGGTGATTGAGAGAGAGAGAGAGTGGGAGAGAGAGAGAGGGAGAGAGAGGGAGAGAGAGAGAGAGACACACACACACACACGCACGGACATGCGTGCGCACACACACACACATACACACACATACACACATACACACACATGCCCACACACATACACACGCACACACACATGCACACACACATACACACGCACACACACATACACACAGACACACATGCACACACATGCACACACACACGCGCACACACACGCGCACACACATGCACACACACGGGCATGCTCATGAACACAGCAGTGTGTAACATATGCACGTGGGGTGGACTCGGCACTCAGAGTTCTGGTTTTCTGATTCAAATTTTGACGGCTGCGTATGATGGAAAATGGATGGGACTGGGAAATTCTGAATCAGATTCATTTTCCTTTGCTCTTCTTGCATTCATCAGGGAGCCCGAGCAGGACAAAGGTCAGGCTCCAGATAGACTCTGCCTGGATGCGGAGGGCCTCTGCCTCCTGGCCGCTCAGCCCCGCCTTGCCCGTGATGCAGTAAGAATAAGGTGCCGGCGGAATGCTGGAGAGAAGCTCTGTACGCTTAGCACCGTGTGCACCTCCATTGCAGCCTCACATCACACTTTGCCCTGCACCTCCATTTAGTGTGTTTGTTTCACAGGTAGAACTGTGGCTGTGGAAGAGTGAGTTGGCACCCCACCACCACCGCCACTGGGAGCTGTAGAGAGGCCTCAATCTCAAGCCGCCCCTGAGCACCTCGCCTCCTTGTCAGAGAGCTGGAAAGGAGCCAGCATCCTGTACACACCGACTCCCCTGGCCAATAAGTGAGACTCCCTTTCTTCCAGAGACGAGCTTTGTGTTACCTGAAGAGGGTAAGAAGTCTCACAGGAAGCAGGGAGGCCCCATGGATAGTGCAGGGTCCTAGTGTGAACTAAGCTTATGGCCCTGAGCACTTACCTCACAGGGCAACGCTTTTGGGGGTCTTGTACTTGAAAAAGACTAGTAGGGGAAACGATAAAATTAACTGGTTTTTGTTTTGTTTTGTTTGTCAAATATTAAATAATTGGCCATCTCAAGGGTGGCTCTTCCCACACAGGCTGAGAATCCCTTATCAGAAGTGCTTAGGATCAAAAGTGTTTTGCGTTCTGTGTTCAGATATAGGAATGCTTATGTATGCATAATGAGGTATCCTGGGGATGGAGCCAACTCTAGACTCAAATTCATCATGATTTACATATACACATATACACATACATACACATAAAACACACATGCACATACACATGAACATGCACATACAGGCACATACATATGAACACACAGACACACATATAGACACATATACACACATATACACATACATATGAACATACGGACACACATACACATGAACATACACATACAGACACACATATACATGCACATACACATGAACAATCACATATAGGCACACATATACATGTACATACACATGAACATACACATACAGACACACATATACATGCACATGTACATATACATACACATATGAACATACAGACACACATACACATACCTATGAACATACAGACACACATATAGACACATATACACATACACATATACACACATGCACATGCATATACATAATGTGCAGGCAATGTGTTGGCCTGACATCTCACACTACAGAAACAACAGGCGGGGACATTTATTTTAGTTCACAGTTTTAGAGATTTCAATCCATGGCTTCTTGAGTTAAGTAAGGCTTGATGTCACAGTAAGAGCATGTGGCAGACAGAGACGCTCGCCCTGTGAAAGCCAGGGTGTAGAGCAATGGGAGGGGCAGTGGTGTTAAGACATCTCCAAAGGTGCTTTCCCTGGTGGATTCCTCCAACCAGATCTCCCCTCCTAGTTTCCCCTTCTCCCCTCCCCCCAAATGCCACCAAATGACAAATCCATTGATCTCTCAAGACCCAAACACCACTGAATGACTGATCCACAAGCTGTGTACCAAGCCTACAACATACGAATCTGTTGGAGCATACTTCCAAACCATAGTGGCAGTTACAGCCTGGTGTCCTAGCTCCTGTGTCTTGACTGTACCCTGTCATGGAAGTCTAGTGACATTATGGTACTCAAAATGTTTCAGAGTTCAAAGGATTTCATTTTTCAGAGCCTTGGATTTGGGAAGCTCACCCTGTGCTTTGTATGAACACTTCTCCTAGCTGACAGACATGTTCAAGGGTGGATCAGCAGCTGAATAGTGCCATCCTTGGCAGTTGCTTGAAAACAGTCTTAACCTCACCCTTCCTCAGTCACTAAGCTTGGGTCACTTGTCATGTGTGCTGTCAGTAAGGGTTGATAGCATCATCCTGTGACAACTAAGGGTTCTCAACTTAAAATTTTAAAATATTAAATATTAAACGCACACAAACACAAAAATGCTCTCTCTCACACACACACTCACACACTCAAACACAGACACACACACTCACATGCTCTCTCACACACTCACACACTCTCTCACACACACAGTCACAGGTTCTCTCTCTCACACATACTCACACTCTCACACACTCTCTCACACACACTCACAGTCACATGCTCTCTCACACACTCAGACAAACTCACACACACACTCACACTCTCATACACACGCGGTCTCTCTCTCTTGCACGCACACACTCTCACACACTTTCTCTCACACACACAGTCACAGGTTCTCTCTCACACACTCGCACTCTCATACACACGTTCTCTCTATCACACACACACACACACTCACACACTTTCTCTCACACTCACGCACAGTCACAGGTTCTCTCTCACACACACCCTCTCCCTCTCTCTCACACAGACACACAGACACAGACGCACTCCGGCACACACGCGTGCACACACACACACACATACACACACACATCCTGTATAGCCCCTCACTCCTCTCAGGAATCCAGAGAGTGTAAAGAAGCCAGGAGAGCCACAGCCACACCAGGAGAACAAGCAGGAGTCATTTCAAGAAGAGCTTCCCTGAGAAACAGATGAGAATGGGTTCCTTTCTCTTTCCTCTCCCGCCCTTCTCTCTAGCACTACTGAGTATTAGACTGAGTCCTACCTCCCAGAGAGGATTGACTGAGTACTACTGGGTACTAGACTCTAGTACTAGACTGGTGGGCTGTATCCTTGTTAGAGGAGCCGCTGTGTTATACTGGGGTGCTTAGCAGTATAACTGGCCTTTATCCACTAGAGGTCAGTAGTACCCTTCAGGATTCAGTCCTGATAACCAATGAAGTTGAGATTTCACCAAGCCCACAGCCTTGTGGCATGGAAAGGAAGGCAATCTAACCGCCAGAGAGCCATACATTTAAAGTGAGGGCTACGGTCCTCCCTAATGAGGCAGGGTTGTGGCTGCATTCCTGGGCATCCCGCTAGCCAGGGATGGCTTATAATTTGTGTGTATTATATCTTTTCAACCTTATAATAAACCCGTTTTCAACAATTTCCTGTTATGAGTGGAGAATCACCAGGTAAGTTGTTTAGCTGGATGCAGTCCTGGGCTCATCTTAACCACTATGTTCTAGAGCAGAGTACAGAGTACATGTATGCATTGCTGTTTGTGTCTGTGCGTGTGTGTAATGTGTGTATGTGCATGTGTGTGCATTTGTGGGGAGGCCAGAAGTCCACGTCTGGTGTCTTCCTCAGTTTCTTTCTGCCTTATTTTCTTAAGGCAAAGTCTATCCGGGTCCCGAGCTCCCTGATTTGGCTAAGCTAGCTAGCCAGAGCGTTCCAGGAACTGACCTGAAGATTTGAGTCACACCTTCACGCTTGTGTGGCAAGCATCTTGGCAGCTGAGCCAGCACCTCGTTCTGACTTGTATTTTCTCCATCTGTGTCTCTAGCTATGGGTCTGCAAGCCTTTTCCTGTTCCTCTTCAGAATCCTGAGATGACAGGAGAAATAGCCGATAATCAGCCAGTGCCCACAGCTGATTTTTCCAGACCCTTGAGTTAGTAGTTCAGAAAAACAAATACCAGAGAGGGACGCCTGCTTCGATGCCCCCACAGGGGTCACCTTGTGCCCAGGGGTCCTCCTTCTCTGTTTGTTTCCTCTGCCCCTCCCCAAGTTCTTGGTGGAAGACGGCTGTGGCTGCACATGCCTGGATGTCAGAGGCTCTGTCTGCTGTGGGTGCCTCAGGGCCAGCTCACACCACCAGAGGCTGCTGGGTATGAGCCAAGAGGATGCAAACTGGACCTGGATAGTGTTCACTTCAATCAGTCGCTTAGCATTTACCCAGCTGGAAGCTGCATCTGCAGGGGGTTGGCGTTGCTGGCAAAGCAGCAGCTGACCTTGGCTTCACTGTTGGAACGTTGAACGCTGAGTTTGATTGAGCAGGTGGGGCGTGTGCTCTTTTAAAAATGCCACTCCAGGGCAAGGGTTTCCCAGCACCCAGATGACCATGGTGTACAGCCAGGATTTATCTGCTCGTGTGAAAGGGCTTGGGGTTGGGCATTTAGTCCCAGTTCTTTCGTGGAGAGATCTCAAGTTACTTAATGTCTCTGGGCCTCAGTTTGCACCTCTGTGAAATGGACATTCACAACAGTGAAAGTGTGATTGGTAAAGTGACAACCCTGAGCAGTGCTTCTGTGACCCTTGACCTCCCCTCCATTCTCCCTCTGTGTGCTTTTAGGCTCCGGCCATGCCTCGTAGGCTGAGGGACTCTTGGGTTGCTTCTCCCTTCTGGCTTTGCAAATAATGCTACTGTGGATGGGGAGGTGCAAAATATATTGAACTCCAAGTCTTTTAGGGCACAAACCTAGATGTGGAATTGCTGGATCTAAAGGCAACCCCCGTTTTACCACATGGCCACTCCCCCTCACAGCCCCACAAGCAGTGTGTGAGGCTTCCTGCCTCTGTATATCCATGCTGATGTTTTCAATTGTTCGCTTTTTAGATAACTGCTGTCCGAGTGGGTCTGAAGCAGCCACCTATAGACATAAAAATGTAGACATATACGTCTTTCCCAGCCTTGGGGCTCTGCGTTCGCCAGCAACTACACTTGAATGTCACCTCCTTGTAGGCTTTGACTTTTCAAAACCTTCCTTTAATAAGGGTTCTTAAATGCTTTAACCTTCCTTCTAGCCCACCGCCCACCAGAGGCAGTGGAAAAGAGAGGTTCTTAGGACATGGGGAAGTGGACCTGTTTAGAAATTGTTCTTTGGAGCAAATCCAGTCCCCCTTGTCAGAAGTCAGTAGTTCAGTTCACAGGAATCAGCAGTGGCAGCTCGATTCACTCACAAATACGTCATGGATATACCAGCAGTCCAATGTCGTAGTGTCAGGACAGTAAACACGAATCAGCCATGGTGGCAGGACATAGCAGAAACAGCCAGGCCTCAGCCGGATCAGCATGAGTCAGCAGGAGGAAGCAGGACTGGCAGGGAAGCCAGGAGAAGTTCTCTGCGGTGCCTCTCTCAATGAAGTGAAGATCAGCGATGAAGACTTGAGGCCAAGAAGCGTTGCAAAGCTAGCTGTGCAAGCCTCCCGTCACTGTCAGTTGAATCCTACTTACGCTCCCTCTAGATATCCCTTGTCCTCCCTAGGGTCTTGCCTCACCGTGTGAGCCCGACTTGACATAACTCCACATGAGTCTGTATCAGCTGACATCACTCCGACGATGGGCCTGAGTTCGAGGAGATGGCAAGAAGCTGAAGAAACCTCAGGAGAAGTTCTTCGGTGCTTTTTTTCCTCTCTACGGAGTCACAACAAATGGCGCTCGGCAATGTGATGTAAGGTGAACCAGTGCATGTGTGTCCTTAGCAAAGAATTCCTCATCACAGGTCCTTCCACGTGCTTGCTTTATCAAAACATCCTTTCACCTGTGTCTGCTTCAGCGAAACCTGCCCTCATGCGTGTGCCCCAGCAAAAAACTATCTGACACAACTGACTTTCCAGAGAAACCAGAAGTTTCCACTTCATTTCCTCCTCCCACCTGCTCCGATCACATTTCATACATAAGAGATGTATCCCCTGTAGAGCTGCCTTTCAAGCCCCAAATATGTCAGCCTCTTTTAAATACTACTTGCTTCAATTTCTCTGCAGCACTTGACATAATTTAAAATAATTTGGCAAGTGATTTACTCTTTAATCTGTTGTCAGCTTATGGGGAGAGGGACCCTCCATGATCATGTGCCCACCATGCAAATCCAGACCTAAGCTTACCAACTAATACATAATAGGGACATAATAAATGGAGCTCTAATGAACTTGGATACTCTTGTTTTTTGGAAAACAGGCTAAACCAGAAGCAAAAGAATGGTCATGGTGTTTGTGATGGTTTGTTATGCTTGGCCCAGGGAGTGGCACTATTAGGAGGTGTGGCCTTGTCAGAGTGGGTGTGTCATGGTGGATGTGGGCTTTAAGACCCTCATCCTAGCTGCCTGGAAGCCAGTATTCTGCTAGCAGCCTTCAGATGAAGATGTGGAACTCTCAGCTCTTCCTGCACCGTGCCTGCCTGGATGCAGTCATGCTCCCGCCTTGATGATAATGGACTGAATTTCTGAGCCTGTTAAGCCAGCCCCAATTAGATATTTTTATAAGAGTTGTCTTGGTCATGGTGTCTGTTCACAGCAGTACAACCTTAACTAAGATTATGTTGTCAGCAAGGGAATGGATTTACAAACAGGGAAAGACAGAAACTAAAATGGGATTTGGACCATGGGTTTGCTTGTGTTATGAGATGCATGGTCTCTCCTGCTGGACCAACATCAGTGCTCAAGGGGCAGCCAGCAGATATGCCAGCATGGGCCTTTCTGCTCTAGGCTGGCTGGTCTGGGCTCTCTCACTTGCTGCCTCTTGTTTCCTATAAGACAGAGATCACAAAGTCATCCCTCTTTATCCCTGCAGCAAGTGCCCAAGGAGTGACTCTGTATAAAGCACTCAGAGCAAGGCCTGCGATGGCAAGCGCTCAGTGATCTGAGCCATGTTTATTTATTAGCTTTCAATCTGACGTTAGAGAGGTCACCAAGGCTGAGGCTTCTGTTGATTGCTCCTTCTGTCTGCTCTGACTATTCGAGGCGATATTCCTCTCTCCCTCAGATGGTGTCCAGAATGAACAGATCTAAATTTTTTCGTTATCATCTTTCAAGATGATTTTATACTTTTGTACTGCGTGAAGAGTTATTACAACCACATTGCCAATATTGCGCCAACAGGAGAATCAGGATTGATGAGGGACCTGCCTCCCACCTTAGAAGCTCTTGAAGACATGGGCTCTCCCTCTTCTTGTCACTAGCAGCTAGAGCTGAGGCCTGGGACCTGGGCAGAATCAATGAACTTTTCTGTCTCTAGGTTCAGGGTTTTGGTAGCTTTAGATGTAGGTGTTGGATCAAATGGAGGCTTCCCTTAGCAGCCGTGGAAGACTCAAGTGCCTATGGTCTGGAGTAGCAAATGTCAGTGGTTACACTAATGGTGTCTGGGCCAAAATCCACAAAACTGTGCCACCAAGGGTCTCCCTTTTCCTCATGGGTCATTGGCCACTGCCCCACAAAGGTAGCAGATGCGGCAAGCAGGATTCAAACAGCTGTTAAGTATGGTGGAAAGAGATTCCTAGAGTCAGCTTCAGAGAGACAGCTCATTGTGTTGTTCTGGAGGTAGGGTATATAAGGGCTGTTAGGGTTATGGGCAGGAAGCACTGATTGGACATAATGCAGAACCTAATTATCGTACAGGTGGGAAAGGTCTATTGGTCATAACATAGCCACTAATTATCATATGGGCAGGAAGGAAGAGCAGTGATTATGTGCTGAGTCACACAGCACATGCAGGAAGCTCTACGCAGGGACAGCCCCCAAATAAGATCTGTCATCTGTGCTCAAAGACGTTCTCCAGACAAGGACAGGCAGATGAAAGGGATGAAAGGTGGGGATGAAGCCCTGCTGAGAAAGGGGGTCCTCCATTTTGCAGGGAGCTCAGAGAGCCACCCAGACATGGTAGACTGCAACCTTAGTAGCAGGGTTCTGCAGCATACAGCCATCACTAAAGTCAGTTATAAGACATCCCGGTCATTTCTTAGCTCCAAAATCCACCACCAGTTACTCCCTCCTCCCCTCCTCCCACACCTACAAGGCTGACCTTGTGCAATGCTATTCTACTCTCAGCCCTCACAAGGGAGCTCTTCTATAATCAGAATTTAAATCTTCCTTTTCTGGGGAGAAGATTCCTGCATAATAAGGCCTGTGTTAGTTATCTATTGCTGCATAATGTATTATCCCCAAATGTATTGATGTAAAAAGAATTTTTTTTCCTCACAGTTTAGGGTGTGGGGCAGGAATACAGCAGCAGCTTAGCCCAGGGCCCTGCCTTGGGACCTTGTATGAGGCTATGGGGGACCGGAGTGCTGTCTGCAGGCTTGCCTGAGGAAAGATTCCCATCCAAGCCCATTCACATGTCTGTGGCAAGATCCAGCAGCTGTGAACTGGGAGGCTGGGGCCTAACTCCACTGTTGGCTGGAGGATCCCTCTGTTCCTTGCTGCATAGGGCCCTCTAATGTGCCACCTTACTTCATCATAACTGACTTATGAAAGAATTATGCTTACAGATCTTTTGTCATGTACAGAATGCCAAGTCCTGCCATGCTGAAGGGATGGCTTGACACAGTTTCCACTCCTGGGCAGGATTTGGGCCTTCATGATTATTGATGATTGCTAGGCATGAGGCTTTGTTTGTATAATAATGCACATATTTTTATGTTCCTCCTTTGGGGAATGCTCTTCCTATTAAGGTTAATGACTCCATGATAATTAGGAACTGCATGACTCTAGGAAGCAAGAATGTGTCTCTGTAATGCGGAGACCTTCAGGACAACCCTTAAGGCTGTAGGAAAGAACTCCGAAAACATGAGTTCAAAAACATATATAGACAGGATCTCTTAACTATGCAAAATATAAGGATGAAATATAAATTATATGACAGACTTCATGGATCTAAATGAATAGAAACAGTTGCATCATGAGCGAGCTTGTCAGAAAAAGATTAAGGAACTCGATAAAGACACATAGGGAGTGGCACTCAAAGTGAGAGCCCACCCAGGTAAGTTTATTGTTTGTGCTTAAGAAGGAAGGCCGGCAGATCTCTGAATTCTTTTGCCATGCTAAAAAGAATTGTATCTGTTGTATTCTTCTAAGAATCATGGGTCTAAGGTCATAAATTGCTGATTCATGGGATAATCAAAAGGAAACCTGGGTAAACAATTGAATTGATATGTAAATAAGACTTGACTTTTGATCTGCAAGAGATGAGCTGTCTAGAGAGATATAGCAGTTCCTTTTCAGAATTTGTCTGGCAGGCTTTCTGACTTCAGTGAGAAAATTCAAGATTTTTTTCTAATAGATTTTCCGACTTTGGTTGGAACACCCAAGAATTTCGTCTAGCAATTTTTCTGACTTTGATTGGAAAACCCAAGAATTTTATCTAGCAGGTTAAAGTCAGAAAACCCATGACCTATTCATAGAGCTTTTATAATTTTTTTCTAGTAAAAGAGAGCTGTCTCAAGCAGAGAGCGGTCTAGGGAGCTTTTGAGCAGACCACAGAGCTGTCAGTTTATACCCATAATTGACTTTGAGCCATTCTTTTGCTGCTCCCAAACACCCCTTCTTCAGGAACACCTCTCTAAGCCAAGGCTGATCCTTGGCAATGGACCTCACATTCCTTCACATTGCTATGTTCTTTTGGTCAGAAATAAACTACTAGAGGGAACATAAAGCCATGAATTGGTGGCAAACACTTGGTCATCTTTGGGTCATGAGCAAATAATTGCTTCCCTCTCAAGATGTCCTATAGAACTTAGGCATTAGAAACCCAGACCACTTTAAGTATGAAAAGGGAGTGTTTGTTGACTGTGGGAGTTCAGAGGACAGAATCATTAGGCTTCTAGGCACGCAACCCAGAGCTCAAGGTAAGTAGTTCTTCTGGCTCCCGTGGGTGTCCCATCACCTTTGTGTCTTATCTTCAATCTCTGCTTAGCTTGGTGACACGTGATGACTGATGAAAGTTCAAGACCTGGAAAAGAGACAGAGTTGATCCAGTCAGGTTATTTTCATGCTCAGAAGGGCAGGGTTTTGTGCTTAGCCAAACGTGGGTTGCATTACGGTCTCAGAAAACCAATAGCCAACACGGCTCAGTGTGCATGCTAACTTGAACCCATGTCAGTGGTCAGCACATGAGCAGACGAGCTACGCAAATGGACCTTACATTTTTGGAGATTTCCCACAGGACAAGATGATGCCATACTCTCCAGTAAGGGTCTCATTGAGAAACACGGGTTGAAGTGACATTTTGCCCCTGATGTCTTTCATGGAATCTTGGAATTAATTGTATCACACCTGGGGTCTAGAGTCTTAGCTTCCTGGCAAGTAGAATCACGTTGAAATTTTTTCATTCTAGATTTTTGTCTCCTAACTACCTGACAGGATGAAAAGTGAGTAGTAGAGACATAAATGCCAACGATGGCATGGAAAGCAACTTCCATTCCACGGGTTCATGGCCAAGGTTAAAGGATAGTACCAGAGGAGAACAACACTTTTTATTTCCTGTCCTTTCTGTGGCCCACAGGCAGGTTCCTGTTGGCCTTTTGCTTTTAACCTCTCAACTAAGGAATGAGTTGTCAGGCTCATAAAATCGACGTGTCTTCAGGAGTTCATCCAGCTCAGGGCTGAGGATAAATCTTGTGTTCTCAACTCTATAAAGGTAGATTGAGACCTTTTGTAAGGCGTAACATTGTGTTCCTATTAAATATGTAGGCTGACACGGAACTCACCGTAATTCTTCCAGAGAGGAGTTATGCAGACTTGCCCGTTCTGGCCTGGGACTATTCACAACCACTGTGGGGCCTGACTCACACACAGCCCAGCGCCCTTAGTTTGGCAGGTTTTATGACCCTCCAGTGCTAGGTGTATGGGCCACCTTTCTGTAGCCTGACTTAGGGCTTTCTCTTTACCAGATGTGAAAGCGAGCTGCGTCTTCACTGGATAACAGCAAGGTACCGGAGTAAAGAGAAAACTTACGGAATATTTCCCAGAAGCAAACAGTCATGTTGCTGGCAGGTCTCTGTCCTTGGTTCAGAAAGACTTGGGTTTGACTCTTAGCAAACATGCTTCAGTTTTGTGGTGGCTGGTGCCCATTGTCTGTGGAGCAAAGGGTCTACAAGGCTAAGCTGCCTTTCAGGATATGTCTGTCTTCTGCCAACTCCATGACTTTCCAGGTGGGCTCCTGGGGACCAAGTTGCAATGGGAGAGAAGAGAAAGGATGGGTTGGTCCTTCTCTTTGCTTGTCCTAGGCCCGATGGCCAGTTTCAACCACTTTCAGGCTGTACTGGAGTTTTCATTTTTTTAATCTCCTAGAGCTTTAGACACAATAAAATGTGTCTTGGGGGATTTGTGTCTCAAGTCATGCTGCCAAGGAGGGAGGGAGACTTCTCCATTCAGAATTCATGCTCTGAAGGTACTGTGATGCCTGACCATCGGTTCTATATTTATTTTGCGCAGGAACTCCACGGTATCATATGAGTTAGCTGTTACATGGGGCCCATTTTACAGACAAGGAAACTGGTGGGTTTGTTTCTTTGTGTGCTTTGAGACAAGGTCTTAAGTAGCCCAGGCTAGCCTCAAATTTATTATGTAGTCCAGGTTGATTTTGAATTCCTGCTCCTCCCAAGTGATGGGGTTAGAGGCACGCACTGCCACAGGCAGTTTATGTGATGCGGGAGGCAGAGCTGGGGCCTCCTGTGTGCTAGACTGGTAACCTGCAATTATGTAACTTCTCCATCCCCTAAACCAGTGCTTCTGAACCTTCTTAACCTGTGACCCTTTGATACAGTTTCCCATGTTGGGGTGACTCCCAACCATAATGTTATTTTTTTTTTTTGTCAATTTTGCTACTTTTATGAATTGTTAGATAAATATTTTTTGGTTTGTCAAACACAACCCACAGGTGGAGAACCATTGCCCTAAACTGAGACTTAATAAGGTTAAAGAGCCTACTCAATGCGTAGAGGTAAAGGGCGGGGCATCTAGGCTGGACAGACCTGGGCACTCTTTTTTTTTTCTTTTTCTTTTTTTCTTTTCTTTTTTTTTTTTTTTCTTTTTTGGAGCTGGGGACCGAACCCAGGGCCTTGTGCTTGCTAGGCAAGCGCCCTACCACTGAGCTAAATCCCCAACCCCAGACCTGGGCACTCTTATCGGTAGCTATCATGCTTACAAAGCCTTTGATTGCCAGCGCAGAACCACAGTGGGAGGTCTATTAGATCTGGAGCGCAGGACTAGGGGACCTAACACTGACAGATGCTCGCCGTGAGTCACGCATCCTTTCTAGCTCATTCCCCTGTAAAAATAAGACTGTCTTCCTTGCCAGTTATTACATAATCCCTGGAGGCTGCTGTGTGCTAGAGAAACTTAAGAGAAATTTAGATCCTGCTCTCTGCGCTGGAACTGGGTTGTATCCTTCTGGCCAATCCCAGTCCTGGGCCCTCCGCATCTCTTTGGACACTTTCTGAGCTGCTGGAAGTTTGGGCTGCCTGCAGATTTCTGTCTTCCCAATTCTTCATCCGATCCAGGTTGCTTGGGTGGGAACAACCTGTTTTCAAGATCCCTACCCATGTTTGCACACCGAGGGCCTGGTTCATCTTCGCTCATCTCTAGGGAAACGGGCAACCCAGGAGCCTCTTTGTGGTCTCGGCACACAGCTGCTATGGCTTCCTTTCAGACGGGCTTTCCATCCCTCCAAAAGTCAGCCACAGTTGCTTCTCTAACTGCCCTCGCGACTAATTCACTCCCCCATTTTAGGCCTCTCTACAGTTGGGTTATTCGTACAGCAAATCGTTCAGTTGGGAGACTTAATTGGCAGGAAGGGCCTAGAGTACTTGTTCAAGCAGAGCGATGACCTAGTACCAGAGTCCCCAGATACACCCGATACACCCCGCTTAGCACAGAGGACCAGCAGTAGCATCTCACCTCCATTTCTTTGCTCATGCTTTGCGCGTGAATTCTGTGCCCTTTTCTTTGAGTTCGGCAGTCATCTTGTAGCTGGGTCAGGCTTCGTTTATCATAGATTCTGAACTCATTGACGTCTGCGACATCACTCAGGATTAATGATTTTAATTTATTACATCCAATCAGCTTACTGTATTGAGCCTCCAATTACACATTCTCATGGTTATAAAACACTGTGATCATCAGAATGTTTTCCCCAGATGAATATCTTGTGGTTGAGAACCTAAACTCAGTGAGATTTTGTTTATATCAACATTTGAAAAGTTGTGTTTCCATAACAACACATCACAGAAGAGAGAGTGCAACTTTAAAGAAAGTACCAAGGTAGAGGATGGACCCAGGCCTTAGAACAAATTCTTGGCTTTGCATTTCCTAGCTGAGGGCGTCTAGAAATCTTAAGTTTGTTACCTACAAAGGGAACATAATTGCATCACGCTCAGAGTCACTGGGCAACAGGGAGGGTGAGGTAACTTGGATCCAGCCCAGTGGGGAAGCACACACCTGTTAACCAGCACTTGGGAGGCAGGAGGATTTCGAGTTCAAGGTCAGTGTGAATTACGAGTTTAAAAAGTGCTTATATTGGGGCTGGGGATTTAGCTCAGTGGTAGAGCACTTACCTAGGAAGCGCAAGGCCCTGGGTTCGGTCCCCAGCTCCGAAAAAAAGAACCAAAAAAAAAAAAAAAGTCTGTATGAAGACATCCAGTACATATGTCTTCATTTTGTTTTTTATGGGGTTAGCACACTATCATTTATCTGTAGCCCTATCACACAGAAAACCGTGACTGTCTGCTACATAAATAAAAGTGAATGGCTTTGGAAAATACCCTTAGGGATCACATTTGAAGTACGAATACTTTTTCAGGGTCCAAATTAGAGTAAACTTGCTTTAAATTCCCTTACTGTATTTATCAGACATCCACCGCACGTCAGTCGTTTCCCAGACTCTGTGGTCACAGCAGTGAACGGCTTTCACAATCCTGCCTCGCCAGGGCCATTCCATCTAGCGAGATGTTAGAATTCCAACTTCCCAGGAGAAATTCTCAGTGCTTTACGACGGACGTGGGGCCAGAGAGATGTCGCAGCTGGCAAGAGCACGCACTGCTCTTACGGAGGGAGGAGCTGAGCTCGATTCCGAGCATCTACATGGGGTGGCTCTCAACTGCCTCTGACTGGAGCTCCAGGGGATCCGGCACTGCACTCGTGTGCATGAATCCCATGCACAGCTGACACACACATATGCAAATAAAAATAAAATCTTAAAAAAATGACTCTGTGGGGTTCCATCATCTCGCCACTTAGACCTGGGTGAAAGTTGTCTATGTGGTTGACAGACAGCTCGATTCCATGACAGTGTCTGTCTGGTGCTTCGGCGGGGACGCAGTCAGTTTAAGTCATATAAGCTGTGACCAGTCTGGGAGGATTAAAAGAAAAGAGTGGTGTGGCCTGGCAGTGTAAGGACATCTCCCGAGCCCTGACTACAGTGGTCTATGGTCTGCTTTCCTTTTGGCCTCTGTCTTAGGGTTTTATTGCTGTGAAGAGACACCATAACCAAGGCAACCGTTATCGAGAAAAACATTTAGTTGGGGCTGGCTTACAGTTCTAGAAATTTAGTCCATTATCATCTGTAGGAGGAACAGCAGTGGCTGCCTCTCCATAAATGTGGAGGGTGGGGTGGGACGCAGCAAAGGCAACTCCTGCAGGAGGACCTAATTGAAGACTGCTTGAGAGACCAAGGAGTGCTGGCTCAGACAATGCCAGCCAATTAGGAGAAGCTAAACGTTTAGGAGAGAAGCTAAATGGGACCAGTGGGGCGTGGGTGGACGGTATTAAAGGAGCTTGCAGCAGTGTTCAAATGAACTTTCACCTGCTCCTGGGGTCTGTGCCATCGATTCTACACCACCTCACCTCCACCTCCCAAGGGCAGCTAGGGTTGGGCAGCAGGCTGTTCAGGGCACAGGCAGTGATCATCTTGGTGAGAAGCATGGCGGCGTGTAGGCAGACATGGTGCTGGAAGAGCCAAGAATTCTACATCTGGATCTACAGGCATCAGAAGGGGACTGGACTCCACACTGGGCAGAGCTTGAGCATATATAAACATATACACATATAAACATATACACATATATACATATACACAAATATACATATATATACATATATACATATATACACATATACACACATATACACATATATGCATACATGCATATACACATATATACCTATATGCATGTACACATATACACATATACACATATACACATATACACATACACACACACACACACACACACACACACACACACACACACACACACGCGACATCAAGGTCCACCCCCTCAGTGACACACTTCCTCCAACAAGACCACACCTCCTAATAATGCCACTCCCTGTGGCCAAGCATTGAAATACATGAGTCTATGGGGGCCATACCTATTGAATCCACACATGTGGAATGTGGCCCACATAGGTTTGTAGCCATAACGTAATGCAGAATGTGTTCGGTCCAACATCAAAAGTCCCCATAGTCTATCACAGTCTCAAACCTGTATAAGAGGTTCAAAGTTCTCTTTTCTGAGATTCATGCAATCTCTTAACTGTAGTCATCTATAAAACAAAAAAATATAATGGCACAGAATATACCTTACTGTTCCTGAACACGGGGAGGACAGCACAGTGAGGAAGCACTGGACCAAAACCAGCTGGGCAAACCCAGTCACTGCATCGCCATGTCTGATGGCAAACCCAGTCTCTGCATCCCCATGTCCGATGGCAAACCCAGTCTCTGCATCCCCATGTCTGATGGCAAACCCAGTCTCTGCATCCCCATGTCTGATGGCAAACCCAGTCTCTGCATCCCCATGTCTGATGGCAAACCCAGTCTCTGCATCCCCATGTCCGATGGCAAAGCGCTCTTCAGATCTCCAGCTCCTTTCAGCTTTGTTGACTTCAATGCACGTCTTTCGCTGGATCTGGCAACAAATTCTCCCCTTTTTTGTGAGAAATGTCCATTTTTGCTTTTGAAGAATAATTCCCATCACAGAATTCCCAGGACAATTTCTTCGGGCACTGACTTTTGCTGTATTTTGCTTTTGTGCCACTGGCATGGCTTCTGAAGAGAAATCTGGTTTCTCAGCACTCCTGTGAAACAGGTCCAGGGTTCTCATCGCCTTCTCTTCCTTCAAGGTTTTTCTCTTTCCTTCGGTTTTTTGCATTTTGACTGCTCCTAAGTCTTGGCTGTGCACCCTGTCCTGTGTTCCCTGAGCTTTCTACAGAACAGGTGTCTTGATGACTGAGTTCAGTTTTGAATAATCTGTGTTCTTTACTAGTTCAAATGTCTTAATAGTCTCTCTCTCTCTCTCTCTCTCTCTCTCTCTCTCCTTCCTTCCTCCTCCTTCCTGTCCCCTTTCTTCCTTCCTTCTTTCCTTCCTTTCTGTCTGTGCGTATGTCTTTCTCTTTT
Organism: Rattus norvegicus; assembly: GCF_021556685.1. Taxonomy (NCBI): domain Eukaryota; kingdom Metazoa; phylum Chordata; class Mammalia; order Rodentia; family Muridae; genus Rattus; species Rattus norvegicus. The sequence goes on from NC_141547.1 coordinate 9,299,809, forward strand.
GGTTTGTTTTTGTTTGTTTGCGTGCTTTTTTTTAAGGCAGGGTTTCTCTGTGTAGCAGTGGCTGTCCTAGAACTCAATCTGTAAAGCAGGCTGGCCATGACTCATAGAGATTCTCCTGCCTTCTTTTCTTTTCTTTCTTTTTTTTTTTTTTTAAAGATTTATTTATTTATTATGTATACAGTGTTCTGCCTGTGTGTACGCCTACAGACCAGAAGAGGGCATCAGGTCCCATTTCAGATGGTTGTGAGCCACCATGTGGTTGCTGGGATTTGAACTCAGGACCTCTGGAAGAGCAGTCAGTGCTCTAACCACTGAGCCATCTCTCCAGCTCAAGTGCTGGGATTAAAGGTGTGTGCCACCACCACCTGGATTTTACTTTCCTTCCTTCCTTCCTTCCTTCCTTCCTTCCTTCCTTCCTTCCTCCCTCCTTCCTTCTCCTCCTCTTCCTCCTCCTTCTTCCATTTCCACTAAACAGGCTCTGCCCTTTGTAAATGTCCCACAGCCTAGACTCTGGGCCGTCTTTTTCATTTTTTTTCCCGGGGCCAAAAAGTTTCTATTAAGTACAGTTTTGAGCTCCTGGATGCCCTCAGCCATGCCGGGTCTGCTGGGCTGCCCAACCCACACAGGTTCTAGATTTGCCACAGGGAATCGATGTGGCAATCCTTGAGTCCTAACATCTTTTTTTTCACCCTGAGTTCCTCCCGCTCTGCAGAGTGCCTATCTGTTCTCATATGGTATCCATTTTTTCCTTACAGCTGTTGTGCATTAATCATACTTGTTTCAAGTTCCCAGGCTGGTCCTTCCAGCACGTCTACTGTCTGAAGGCCTGGCTCTGACGCTGGCTTCACCATTTACAATGCACTGTGGGTTTGTTTTTTTTTTTTAAGCTGGACATCGTGTAGCAGGTAAGAGGCCCTGAGGTGGACAGGGTTTGCTGGTAAGTTTATACTTATCCATTCGGGCTGCATTTACTACTTGCTGGTATGTCAATGGGCTAAAATGTCCTCAGGGGTCTCTGTTTTCCTAGTTAATTCTTAAATATGACGTGTAGGCATGGTGGTTTGCATGGGTTCGGGGTGAGGGACTCAGCTGGGTGTGCGTGGGTAGCAGTAGGGGTGCTGAAAGAGAAGGTGGTAGATATAGGGACCTCAGGGCTGCCCCAGAAGTGATTCACAGACTGCTCTTGGCGCCGAGTTGTTACCTAGAATCCATTTTCACCTGGAAGACAGGGAGCGGCCTACGGGTTCCCGAGGATTTCCCATTTCTTCACCCCAGAGAGATGAGTGTCCTGGATCAACTCTGCCTGCCTGGTGCAAACTGTGTTCAACTCATCGAGTTCACAGACGTCCACAGGGCCATGCACAGCAGCAGGTGGGAGGCTGTTCTCTGGGTCTACGGGACAAGAGGATTGCCAAGCTCTGAGTAAACTCACTGGTGAAATGAGGTAGGACTTTCTGGAATACTCCTGAGTTTACCAATGACTGTAAATGACCTATGGAAAGCAAGATCTTTGATTGGATTTCCCCGGGGTAACAACAACAGAAATTCTCTTTTCTCTCTCTCTCTCTCTCTCTCTCTCTCTCTCTCTCTCCTAAAGATTTACTTATTTATTTTATGTATATAACCGGACTATCCTTGACACACCAGAAGAGGGCATCAGATCCCATTACAGGTGGTTGTGAGACACCACATCGTAGCTGGGAATTGAACTCAGGACCTCTGGAAGAGCAGCCAGTGCTCCTAACCAGTTCTAAAGGAAGTCCCAAGAATGCCTCTTCCAAAAAGAAGTAAACAGCAACAACAACATTTTGTGGTAAACAAAGACTCGTTCCAGTTCTCTGTAATGGTGTAAGAGCAGAACAAAATTGGCTGGCCGTAAACCAGTCTGGTCCTTGTCCGTGCCACGAACATTTCTATTGAGGAAGTTCAGAATCTCTCTGGTATTCTGTGTAACATCATCCAGCTGGCTTTACTGGGCTTTCTAACTCCTGAGCCCAAGCTTCCATAACACATCTGATGCCTACCTCTCTCAGAGCCCGGTAACCCAGATTTCTATCTAGCCAGAGGGGCTGGTCGTCTACCAAAGCCTCTAGCTAGCTGCTAACGATTACTTCTTCATATAAAACTATACGAGAGGTTTTATATGAAACTGACCAGATTTACTAGGCCTCTCCCTCAGAACAATAAATAATAAAGACTACAGGGTCTCTCTCAGTCAAGTGCAGCCACCTGGAAAGCAGCAGGACCGACCAAACTAGAAACATTCCTGAAAGACAAGTTTATACCATGTAATCTCTCAATGAGAGTCTCACAACCCCCAGATCGATGGTCAGATTCACATTTTACATATTATTATTTTTAAAAAGATTTACTTTTATTTCGTATGTATGCATTCTGCTTGCTTCATACACATACACCACGTGCCTGCCTGGGGCAAGAGGTGTCTACAGCGTGACGCCACCTTGCCTACCAGCTGTGTGGCCCATCTGCGTGGGAGTCATGTCAGTGTCTCAGTCTGTGGTTGATAAATGGGAGAGAAAGAGAAGCAGCACAGTCTGAGCTGTGAAGAGACATGGAACTGGAAACAAGGGTTATGAGGGACACCTTGTTGTGAGTGGCCATGGTGAAGTCCCAGCCCAGGACGCAGCTGAGGGCCACGTCTGGGTCCGTGGCCATGCAGCGGCAGGGGCTGGTGACGATGTCTGTGGCTCCACTAGAGGGCATGGAGCTGTCCCTGGTCTGGGAACACATAGATGTCCAAGGGCTGTGCAGAACTGGCCCGGCCGATCACGAGACCAGGCCCCACCTTACATTGGTGTCAGCACTTGGGAGAACAGGCCCTGCACCTTACCTGGGTAGCACAGTGGGGCCGGCTCTGGAGGCGTGGGAGTGGGTGAGCCAGCCAGCCCTGAGGGCAGGAGAGCAGGAGAGCTGACCCTGCTTCCTGCCTATGGCAGCTTCCGGTGACGGTGACGTAGTCAGAGCAGTGCTGGAGCGCTCGCTTTGGTGGTGTCGGTAAGGGAGAGCCGGTGGGCTCAGCTACCACTCAGCCCAGACCCAGGGCTCTGAGTTGTTGTTCGTAATCCGTGAACTGTTGGAGCGGGTGAAAGGGCCGTCCTGCTGATCCAAAGCTGCAGCTTCCCCATGACACAGGGTGATGACAGGAGAACTGGGAGAAGAGCATCGGTGGCGTTAAAGAAGCCAGAGACCTCCAACTAGTCCACTGACTGAAGATGTGTGGACAGAGGGTTGTACTGTGGGACACACGGTAACACGCTACAGCTTCCGCGACGAGATGCTTTCTAAGCTTTGATTCGTTTGTTTATTTATTTATTTTCGCTTGTTTTTTTTTTTTTTTTTTTTTTTCCTTGCAAGGGTGGATGGTGGGTAGGAAGGGAAGGGAAGATGAATGGCACTGGGTCGCATGATGTGAAACTCACAAAGAATCAATAAAAAACAGTTTAAAAAATGTGTAGACCCAGTTCCTTCTGTGCACAGTGCCCTCTAATGACACAGGCATGTGGGAGTCCTACGATCCACCGGTAGCTCGGGAGGGGAGAGGACACATTGTATTAGTGAGAAGTTCCTGCCTGGGTCTGGACCGTCCCCCAGAGGCCCTTGTTTCCGTCCTATGCTATTGGGAAATAGTGGAACTGTCAGGAGGTAGGGTCGAGCGGAAGGAGGTTGTCTCAGGTGGAGGGGCTCAAGGTTAAATCAGGACCCTGGTACCTCTTCTCTCCACCTTTGCTTCCTGGCTACCATGAGGCGAGCAGCCTCCATTTCCACGATGCCACGGGCCCAAAGCAGCAGTGTCAGCTGACTGTGCGTAATATCTCTGAAACACCAAATCAAAATGTCAGACAGAAGGCAGCTTACAGTTAGGTCTTAATTGTTTCTTGTTCCTCAGTTGGTTTTTTTTTTTTTTTTTAATTTCTTCCCCATCCTTCTCTTCCACTCCTCCCCCTTCTCCATCCTCCCACTCCTCCCATCCCCCTTCTTCCTGCCTCCTCCTCCTTCTCTTCCTTCTTTTCAAGACAAGACTTCTCCGTATAATCCTGCCTGTTCTGGAACTAGCTTGGTAGACCAGACTGGCCCCGAACTCAAAGATACACCTGCTTCTGCCTCCCGAGTGCTGGGATAAAGGCACCATTACCACCTCCAGGTTGTTTAGATAAAACTCCCTTGCTTGCAACAGTTTCTTTAGAGAACGGGGCTTATGAAGGGGAATGGAGGGGCCTGGCTGAATCTTAAAATGGCAGATTTCATTTTCTCCCGAAAAAGCCTAAAGCCATTTTCCTGAGATTTTCCTAGTGAGAATTTGATAAGATCCTGCAGGTAAGATTCACAGATGTGCTGGGCCTCCCTGGGACAGCACGGCCCCGTGGATTTAGCTTCCATTGTCCACCCTGACTGCCACATCCATCACTTGTAACATACATGCTCTTTCTTCTGGCTCCCGCTGCAGGCCTCTGTCCCTGGGCTATGAGCTTCCGCATTTGTTCTCCTTGCTAGTTTACAGGGCTGCGGGGATGACCGTGGGGCTCTGAGAGGTGTAAGAACATGTGGTCTTTAGTTCGTTCAGCTTTTAGTTACTGTGAAGATGGGAGGCACGCTCGACCAGAAGGCAGAAATTATAGTGTGATTTGGGAATGGATCAAACTTTACATAAAAAAAAAACACTAAGGGAAACGCACAATCTGCACTTAGGAGTAATTGCATAATCACGGGGTCTGCACTTTGAAGTAATATAATAATCATAACGATAACGACAAACTAACGGAACTATTCAGTGCGAAGGACATAGAAGCACTTCATCAGACACTTTGTACAGTCACTGAACAGCGCACTACAAAGTAGGCACTGTTGAGCCCCTGACCGGACAGATGAGAAAAGAAAAGACGATGCCGTGTGGCTAGTCCACGTCATATCTACTTCAGTGACAGCAAAGGTTCCATTGCAGGCAAGCGGACTTCAGGTCCTCACAGCTAAGCTCTAATGTGTATTCCAACAGAATACGGACTTACCCTTTGTTCAGCAAACACAGGGGCTAAGCACTGTACCATGCTCCAGGGGTCCCTGTCCTTATGACATATATGTTACAGAGAGCACTAACACACACACACACACACACACACACACACACACACACACACACACACACCCCCAACACCCTCCCCACATAAATGAATGAATGCATTCAAATGTATGTATGTATATATGTATGTATGTATGTATGTATGTATATATTTGTGTATATGTATGCGTGTTCTGTGTACATATATGGTGCATTCCAGAAGACGGCATCAGATCCCATTACAGACAGTTGTAAGCCACCATGTGTTAGCTGAGAATTAAACTCCAGGACTTTAGGAAGAACAACCAGTGCTCTTTTTTAAAAAAATTTATTTATTTTATGTGTATGAGTGCTCTATCTGCATGTACACCTACACGCCAGAAGAGGGCATCGGATCCCATTACAGATGGTTGTGAGCCACCATGTGGTTGCTGGGAATTGACTCAGAGCACTTAACTATGGAGCCATTTCTCCAGCCCTGGACATGAAGAATTTAAGGGCAGCAATGTGACATATCAGGGAGGTGTCTTCTTTAGAGAACGGAAGACCTGGCAGAGGACACCTAAGAAAGAAGGAGCAGGGGAAGAGCGTCTGTGGACCTGGCGATACAGCTCGTTTGTAGAGTGTTTGTCTAGCATGCAGGAAAAGGGCAGTGTGAGCTCTAGCACCAGATAAATCACGCGTGTTAGCACACACCTGTCATCCCAGCACTTGGGAGGTAGAGGCTGGGGAAGCAGGGATTTAAGGTCATCTTCAGAGGCATAGTGAATTTGGCGTCTGGGCTATATGAGATCCTGTCTCAACAAAAGAAAAAGAAAAAGATTTCGAAAGTAAGAAGAACATTCTAGTAGCTAGAAGAAAGAGCCAAGGCAGAGTCTAGTATGACCAGCCCATGTCTTGGGAAAGAGAGTCATAAATGAAGCCAGGTGAGGGTGTCAGGGCCACACCCTGTAAGACCCTGCCAGGAAGTTTGGACTTTGTTCTGAATGCCTTGGGATGATAAGAGAGGGAGTGACAAGGTCTGTGAGTTTAATGGGCATAAGAGAGACTCAGACCACAGTTACAGGACCCTGGAGATTTCGAGCTACATTCGGGCCCACAAACTATCCTTTAAGGCTAGAGTTCTGGGAGGTTGTGCACCAAGGAGGAAGCCTACACATGGGGCAGGACCCTCAATGCGATTCCCATTGTCACAGCAACCTGCAGAGGCAGCTGCGCAAACACCAGAACATTGCAGCAGGCAGAAGGACGCCAAGCCTTCCTTCCTTCCTAAAGTCCTGGAGTTCAATTCTCAGCTAACACATGGTGGCTCACAACCGTCTCTAACAGGATCTGATGCCCTCTTCTGGAATGCACCATATATGTACACAGAACACTCATACTTACACACGAATACATACATACATACATACATACATACATACATACATACACACATACATACATCGGGTTTGAATCCTCCGTCTCCTTTCAGGTTTGGCCCCTTCCCTAACCACAGGGGCAAGAGCCACATGGATAACTTCCATTAGCACCCTAGCAACCGTCAGGTCCTCCCTTCCAGAGGGAGGATGTGTTCCCTCCTCCATGTACCAGACAGTGAGTGGCCTGACCTAGACTCCTGAGGAGTTTTCCTTCCTATGCGACTTGGGAGGGGCTTGTCTCATCTTCCTCTCCTGGGAACACCGGGAATACAGGTGGCAGGAGAAGGAGTGTTGTGTCCTCGAGCTGTCCCTTTATCCTCCGTTCAGGATGGCGGTGATCAGTCAAAACGTCCTACCGTTCTCTGACTCCATCGGTCACGGTAGAGAATCTGATGGATGCAGTGGGTGAGAGTGGGGGACTTGGGGAGTGGGAGATGGGCTCCTCTAGCTATTGTGAGAGAGCCAGTTCTACCCATGGAAATTAACTACCCATCCCACGATATGGAGGTTCCCTTTAAAGTAGAGAATAAAATTGTCATCCCTCCCCCTAGTAGTCTCACTTCTTTCATTGTTGGAAATCTAGGTCAGTGAAAAACAGGTGAGAGAAAACCATCCAGCAGAAGATGTCTTGGGAGAAGGAAACCAAGGGAGCAGAGGCAGACCTGACAGAAGGAGATGACTCTGCAGATGGCCCACTTCTCCAGAGGCTGCACAGTGTTCTCCGGATAGAGCAGAGACTTTCCCCCTCTCCTTAAAAAATAGAATTTTACATGTATTTGACTGCATTCATCCTTCCCCACAACTTCTCTGAGATCCATTCCCACTCATCTTTGGTGTTTGTCTGTTATTTATTTATTTATTTATTATTTATTTATTTTCTCTTTTTAACCATCAAGACCAATCTGGGCAACCCATATCTTCCTGGGTGCGTGGCCATTCACTGGAGTTTGGTTGACCTATCAGAGACCACCAGCCTAAAAGAAAACAGATTTTCTGCTTTCCAGAGCTGTCAATCACTGTCTTAGTCAGAGTTTACTGCTGTGCACAGACACCATGACCAAGGCAACTCTTAAGTAGACAACATTTAATTGGGGCTGGCTTACAGGTTCAGAGGTTCAGTCCATTATCATCAAAGAGGGAGCATGGCAGCATCCAGGCAGGCATGGTGCAGGAGGAGCTGAGGGTTCTACATCTTCATCCAAAGAAGCCAGGAGCAGATTGTCCTCAGGCAGCTAGGCAGAGGGTCTCAAAGCTCACCCCCACAGTGACACACTTCCTCCAACAAGGCCATACCTCCAAATAGCGTCACTCCCCGGGCCAAATATATTCAAACCACCACACTTACCAATATTACCTCAGCTGTGAGCAGAAGTTCATTCTTCCTTCCCCTCCCTCTGTGCTAATCACTGTCTACTGCCTCTCTAAGGAGGGGTGAGCTTCTACTTAGGTCTGGGTCACAGTATTTTTAATACTATATTCATTTAGCAGAATAACAGTTCTGGGTTCCTCTCTAGGGTCTATCACCTGCCTAACTAAAGCCTTGACAAAGGTGCTTGGATGCTCGTCTTGGGGCACGAACCAAGCAAAAGATGGTTGCTGACTTCTATGACATTCGTGTCACTGTTGCATCAATGCCAGACCTGTCGTCTCTGTAGTTCATAGCTGACCGTGACTTTTCTCCACCAGTAGAATGCACAGCACCTTCTAGAATCATGAAAGAGGGCCAAGCCAGTAGGGATGGACCTTGTAGGTGCGCACCAGCTTGCTTTCCCCATACCCTGTGGCTTACGTGTGTGATGTCTTCAGTAATAAGGATTTTACTGTCAGGTTCTAGAGGGTCACTGAGAGCGTTGGCAATAGCCCCCTGTAATGTCTGGGCTTTATAGATGATCCTCACTGGCCAGCACCTCCAGAAGAGAGGTAACCTGTTCCTGGCTTTAGGGATCTTATTTGTTATGTAGAATGTCTAGTAAGGCCATTTTCACTGAATTACAGCATAATTTCAGGTAGCTTCTACAGTAGTAAACTCCCATATGACTTTTTGAAAGGTCTTTACTGTTAGTTATGTCTCTCCTAACTCCCCCCACCCCACATCTTGTCCCAGCCTCAACCCAATTATCCCCTTCTGTTCCATGATTTCTCCTACACCCTGTTGTATCACAGTGTTCTAAATTTCCTTTCTTGGGAGCTCCCTTTCATGGCCCCGCATTAATTTCCTGCCCTCTGTGGGTATTCCAAACAAAACACATATATGTAGAGAGTCAAAGCTAATGAAATGAGAGGTACGAGAGAAAACACAGAATGTTTGTCTTTCTGGGTCTGAGTTCCTTCACCCAGAATGAGGGTTTCCAGTTTTATTCTTTTACTTGTGAATTTCGTAAGGTCATTTTCAGAATAATATTCTGTTGTGCGAGTGTCGTACATGCTCATTACCCATTCGTCAGCTGATGGACACCCAGGCTGTTTTCTGTATGAACAGGGCAGCAGTGACGTGGGTGAGCAGCTCTGTCTGTAGTGGATGTAGAGGCCTTTGGTAGACGCCCAGGTATAGCTGCATCATGTGGCAGACCTATTTCTAGCTTTTTGAAGAAGCCTCACATGGATTCTATAGTGGACGCACCAGTTTTCATACCACCATCGGAGGACACGAGTGGACATGTGCTCTGTTTCTCCACATCTGTGTCAGCACTCACTCATGCCCACATCCGTGTCAGCACTCACTCATGCCCACATCAGTGTCAGCACTCACTCATGTCCACATCCATGTCAGGACTCACTCATGTTCACATCCAGGTCAGGACTCACTCATGTCTACATCCGTGTCAGTATTTACTCATGCCCACATCAGTGTCAGCACTCACTCATGTCCACATCCGTGTCAGCACTCACTCATGTCCACATCCATGTCAGCACTCACTCATGTTCACATCCAGGTCAGGACTCACTCATGTCTACATCCGTGTCAGTATTTACTCATGCCCACATCTGTGTCAGCACTCACTCATGTCCACATCCAGGTCAGCACTCATCTTTTTTTTTTTTTTAAATCCTATCCATTCTGACTGGGGTAAGATGAAATCTCAAAGTAGTTCTAATTCACATTGTCCTGATGGCTAAGGATGTTGAACATTAAACACACAGAGACTCACAGACAAACACAGACAGAGACAGACACACATACATATCCACTCAGAGACAAGCACACACCCAGAGACAGACAGACAGACAGACACACACACGCATATGCAGGCACACAGACACGCACACATCCCCACACAGAGACAAACACACACACACACACAGACACACAGAGACACACACAGAGACAGATATACACATACAAATACACACACATATCCACACAGACACACACAGAAACATACACACGCAGAGGTAGCCACATACAAACACACAAACACACACACACATACAGAGACAGACACACAGACACACACAGAGATGCATATACACAGACACACACAGAGACATATTCACATAGAGAGGCATACACACAACATATATACAGAGACACACACAGACACACACACACACAGAGACAGACACACATACACACACAGAGATACACACACACACACACACACACACACACACACACTGTTCTTAGCTATTTGTATCTCTCTCTTTTGAGACCTCTGTTCAGTTCTGTGTTAAAGATTGTTCCGTGCTTTTAAATGGAGCTGTCCCTTTCCTGGTGTTTGGTTTTCGGCTCTTTGTATATTCTAGAGACCAACCGTCTTCCAGAGGAACAGCAGGTAAAGCTTTGCCCATTCTCGAGGCTGCCACTTCCCTTGACTGATAACGTCCTTTGCCACACAGAAGCTTCTAGTTTCACGCTTTCCCATGTACGTGCCATCAGCTTTAATGCCTGCACCATGTGTTACTGTTCAGAATCTCTGTTTCTGTACCAATTAGCTCAAGTGTATCCTCACCTCTCCATCCTTAGACTCGGGGCATCAAATCTTATGCCGAGCTCCTCCACCCGTTTGGAGGTGATTCTGATGCAGGGGCGAGACAAGGATCTAACTTAACTCTTCTACCAGCACCGTCCGCTGAAGATGCTGTCTTTTCGCCAATGCCTATGGCTGGCCCTTTGCCAATAATCAGGTGGCTTTGGCATCAATCCCATGCTACTGATCAGTGCGTCTGTTTTCGCACCAGTACTGTGCTCCTACTGTGTAGTATGGCTTGACGTCTGGATGGTGAGACCCCCAGTAGTATTTCTATTTTCTAAGATTGTTTTAGCGATTCTGGGTCCTTTATGTTTCATATGAAGCTAAATTTTTTTTTAATTCTGTGAAAATTGCATTGGAATTTTGCTAGGGATTGTATTGAATCTATAGATTTTTTAAAGCCATTTTTTCACAATATTAATCATACCAACAGGGAGGTCGTTCCATCTTCTGGTGTCTTCTTAGATTTTTTTCCTCCATTGCCCTAGAGATCCTGTCATGCAAGTCTTTTACTTTTACTTCCCTGACTCGGTTTATTCCAGTTTTTTCAAGGCTAGTTTGAATGATGTCAGTCCTCTGATTTCTTTCTTTCTACCATCTCATTATATCCAGAAAGGCTACTGGATACTTTTGTATCCTGCTTCGTTGCACTTTTGTATCAGCTCCAGGAGGGTCTGGGTGGAATCCTTAGGGTCCTTTAGGTTTAGAATAATGGCATCGGCAAATAGAATATTTTGACTTCTTTTCCTGTTTGTATCCCCTTGATTGACATACAGTATTGCCTTTCTGCTCAGGCTAAGGCTTTGAACACTATTGAACAGGAGGGGAAGGGGACATAGCTGCTTTGTTCCTGATTTTGGTGGAAATGCTACATTTGGTCTGTTTAGCTGAATGCTGGCTGTGGGCTTGTTAGATGGCCGTTTCAATGTTGTGTTGGCTGGTCTCTCCAGGACTGAAGGATCATGAAGGGATGCTGGACATGTGAAGAGAATTTTTAGGGGAATTGCTGGTGGCTAACCCACTTAACTCTGCCCCATTTTCCTTACCAATCTCTTCTGCCAGAATCCCCAACAACTACAGTCAGGGGTCCTGAGTTGCAAGGCTCAGCCCTTCTAACAATGGCGGAATGAAACCCAGATATCTGAGTGTGTCTTGTTGGTCTCTTTTCCCAGCGTGTTGAGGAAGACAGTTGCAAGGCAGTCTTTGACAGACAATTTCTTTCTCTACCTGCTGCAGGGCTGAGCTACAGGCTGTTACAGCGTGTCCCAATCCGCCAGCTGTCCTGACAGAGACACTTCTGCTGCTGCTTTCTAGATTTCCCAGCCTGCTGACGGGCCTGCACCTTGGATGATTTCTCCCCCCAGCTGCCTTCATTTGCATATTTCCTAAGTCAGATCTCATTGCGATCATTTTTACTTATATTTCTAATCTCTCTAGACCTATCTGTAACATCCCTGTCCCCACTGATGTCTGCTGCGGCTCCCAATTTAGAACTAGCTCGAAATGTTATTAACCAAACGTGTAACCCTTGCTTCTGCCGTTAATGAAGATCTCAATGAAACTGGGTCTCACAGTCAGGGTTTCCGCTACCTGCCTCATCCCCTCCCCTCATTAGACACTGGCTCCTGAATTAGCTGTTTTCACCAGCAGCCTCCTCTCATCACAGCTCAGGGCTATCAATTATCCTGCCCCAATTCCTCCTGGCTAACCTCAGGCCCCCTCATAGGAGTGTCCCAGGATGCTGTTGCTATGCCCATTTAGCTCTGAAGATAAACTATCCACAGTGTCACTGAATAAGCAGATTTAACTGATGGCGAGATTTACTGAACGTCATGTGGCGTGTGGACATTTCCAACCTTGCATTAGAAAACTACGGAAAAACCTAGAACCATCTGATTGTTCTCATCCAAGTTCCACCGAATCATCCCCTGTTTTTGGGTAACGCCCTTTGAGGTCACATAAACCATTACGGGCTTCTGAGGAATGCAGGGAGCTGTATAAGAAGTGGCCCTTGTCACGGGGGCCGATCGTCTAACAGAGCTGGCTGGACTGGTGGTGCATGCCAAGGAAAAAGTGTCATACAAGACATCATGGAATTAAATGCAATGGCTTCACACTGTCCGCTCTGGCTGCAGAAACACTGATACAGGCTGGGATGGCTGGAAAAAGTCTAATGTCACACGGGTTCTGAAAGGGTTCTTTGACCCTTTGACCTTTGAAAGATAAAAAGAATTTACCTAAGCAGAGACAGGGGGAAGGTGAGGGACACACTCAGGCAGAGGAGTGACTGTCGTGTGTTGTGTGGAGTGGTGGCACGGTTACGACAGTGCATGGAGAAGTAAATTGACAGGCTTCAGTGTGGTTTGGATCCAGTACTCAGCGTGCCATCGGTGTATACACATGTGTGTGCATGTGTGCACACATGTGCATGTGTATGTGTGTGTGCATGCGTGTGTGCAAGTATGCACACATGTGCATTCATGGGAAGGCCAAAGGATAGCACCTGTAATCTTCTGCAATTTCTGTCCAGCCTATTTTTAAAGACAAATTTTCTCACTGCATCGGAGCTCACCTATTCAGCCGGACCGGTTGGCCAGCCCGAGACTGGGGTCCTCCTGTCTTTACCTCCTGAGGGCTGGGATTACAAGCATGCACTGTGGTGCCTCGGTTTTTAATGAGGGTATTGGTGGCCTGAACTCAGGTCTGCAAGCTCTCCCAGCAAGCACTTTACCGAATGAGCCATCTCCTCAGCCCCAACTAAACGTCATATTTTTAAGATGAACCTTGAAAGATGCACACAATTTATCCAGACAGAAAAAGCAGGAAAGATGCAGCACAGACTTGTGGGAGAGGGAGTGGCCCTCACTTCCGGTGTGACAGCGTCCTTACAGCGTGCCTCATTGGAGGAGTAAGCGAATAGCTAAAGCACGCAGCAGACCCAACACTCCACATGACACACGTGACATTTTTTGATTGTTGTTAGATCTTGAACGCACTGTGTTCAAAACCAAAGTCAGAACCCCAAAGTGTTTCTCAACTACGTTTCCCCCCACCACAAATATGTCAGCCACAACTTCACCATTTCTCTAGCCAACCTCTCATCCCGTTCCTTTATTTCTACTGTGCACACTTCTTATCTCTAGTTCAAGCCACCATCCTGGGCGGGGATGCAACTCATTGGTAGAGTGCTTTGCTAGCAGGTGTAAGGCCCTGGCTTTGATCCCTGCACTGAGAACTGAAAACCTCCTGCTTGTTTTTTTTTTTTTGCCTCAGTACTCACCAGTCTCTTGTTGCAACCAGGGAGGATTGTTGAGAATTAACCCCTTCTCTAGCAAACCAACCAACCAACCAACCAAACAACCAAGCAACCAACCAACCAACCAAACACCAAACCAAAAACCCAAAGAGTTTCAGTGGCTTAGCCTTGCACGTGGGTTCAAATCCAGTCTCCTTGTTCAGTTTAGGAGCCTATGAATGTTCAGGCTTTTGCATACCAATTCTCTGTTTTTGCCCCAATTTAGTGTACCCAATTCGGTTCAAGAGTGCTACTAACCCAGTCATCTGTATGAGGACTTCAGACACCAGATGAAAGAACTCCAGAGTAACAATAGAGTCTCAGCTATACTACTCATTAGCCATCGACAAGCCCAGGGCTTCCCACAACCGTCTAGCTTCAGTAAAAAGTCACTGGAGTGGCCCAGAACTCAAGAAAGTGAAGGGCTCAGCTTTCCTACAAAGGGTACAATGAGATAGCCACATCCGGTAAGGTCTGGAAGAGTCCACAGGTCAGAGCTGCCACCCCCTGTCCCTGTGGGGTCAGGAGCCTCACCTTTCTTGAACATCGATGTGCTCACCAACCGGCGAGCTCCACCAGCCTTCCGTGTCCAGAGATGTTACCAGGATTTTATTGCTTTGGCAGATTGATGAAACCATGTGTCCGGTGACCAAATTCAACCAACGCTGCCCTTCCCTTTCAGTGTCAAACCCCAAATCATCTAATTGGTCCTTCTGGTGATCTGTCCCCACCTTGAGGCACACACACACACACACACACACACACACACACACACACACACACACACGAGAGTCACTTCTTTATCATGACAAAGACTACTCTAGCAATAAGCCCGCCAGAGCTTCTCAAAGCTCTGAGCTAAGAACCGGGAACAACGACCACCTTTATTCCTCATCAGAGTCTGTCTTCTTCTTCCCCAGCCTGCCCTAGCTCTGTGCTGCAGACCCCTGATTTGAAAGTCCTCCCTTCTCAGATGCTGTCACCAACTCTCCCTCTCCTCAGCTCCCCTCAACCCGAGGGCTACAGGGTGAGAAAGGCCTGTCCTGTCCCCATTGACATCCCTGTCAGCTAATCATCTGCCTCGTGCGTGGGTGGGTGGCTCCAGCCTGAGTCTGCACCGTAGTGGTGTTTACTACGTTTGCTTTGTGCTTGTTTTATCTTCCGTAGAACTCAGCTTCCCCCAAGACAGTCTGGATTGCCCTTATGTTGTCTGTCCGTGTAAAACCAAACATAAATATTTGTCACACTGAACGCTAACGTGGAGGCGATAAGAATAACAGGGCCAGATCTTCAAAGGGGAAGATCACTGACTGCTGCAAAGTTCAGCTTTTATGGGAACAGCGGTAGCTTGTCACACAATAAGCAAGAGTGTGGTGTGGGGAATGTGAATGGTGTGGAGAACGACTGCGGGAGCACTCTCTCGCCGTGCTGATGAAAGGACCGTGTCTGGAGGCGGGTACAAAGCCACCACAGGAGCCACAGACAAGGATGAAAGCCAGAGGCTTCACAGAAGGATGCCTTTGAAATGCTTCGCTTCAGCCTTAACTTTCATTTAGAAATCATTCCTGTTTAAAACTTGAATTTCGATGCTCTGGGAAACGGGAAAACCTCATAAAGGGCGTCTGTATCTCCTGCCCCTGGACGAGCGTCTGTATTTCCTGCCACTGGACGGACTAACGATTAGTACCTCGTCTCAGGTGCTTACTCTTCTTCCCTCGTTTGTGTGTGCATGCATTCATATGTTTTCTTTGAAATCTTTTGAGACTGCGATAAACATCCCGCTCTTTCTTTTCTGCGAACCGTCAGAGCGCATTTCCTGGTAACAAGACAACAAAGACAGCGCACTTATCAAGTCCAGCAATTTAATGATGCGGCACTAATCAGAGGCTTAATCCACGACTGTAAGAGTGAGTTGTGATGCCTCGCTCTAATCTTTTAGAATGGAAGGGTCTCTCAGTCTTTTCTTTGATCTTACTGTTGGTATTCTGTCTAAGCTCCACCCCCACAGTTACCTGGCAACAGCCAGGTATGCTCCGCCCCACAGTTGCCTGGCAACAGCCAGGTATGCTCCGCCCACAGTTGCCTGGCAACAGCCAGCTGTGCCTGACCATAAAGAGGTCTGTTTGCCCCCTCCTCTCTCTCTTACTCCTCTCTTGCTCTCTCTTGCTCTTCCTCTTCTCATGCCCTCTTTGTCCCTGTCCCATCTCTCCCCATCCTCTCTCCTTTTCCCTCATGTGCCCATGGCTGGCCTCCTTCCCTCTCCTCTCCTCCTCTTCTCTCATTAAACCTCTCCACGTGGAACCATGTTGGTTTGGTGTGCTTTGTCCGGGCGCAGGCCGAGACCTAACACTTACGATGTTGAAGTCTTTGGAATGGACTTGCCAAGGCCAGCTTCCTCGTAGAATGGCTCAGTTAGGGTTTGCTAATATTCAGGGTGTGCCTTTGTGGGCAGGAATTCTGCTCGAGAGATCTCGCGTTCTTCTCAGCTTTAAGCGAGAGGTGCATGATCCCTCCTCGCTATGTTCTGGCGGCACAAACTTCAATCGCTTGGTGATGGTGGCCTCTGCCAAGTTTCTGTGCTGAAGATGTCGTGACGAAATGGGCGAGCCCTGCAACGCCTCAATGTAAAAGAGACCGTGTAAAAATTCATCCAATTTTTAACCCAATAGTTTTAGCTTACATTGGCAATGCTTCCTAAATCAGTTATGGCCCCCACAGATGCAAAATGGGGATTTGCAGCCATTATTCCTACTGCGTCTGTTGGGTGGCATTCTCCTGAAAGGTTTATGTTTCGGTTGTTGCTGCTTATTTTGGGCCCATGAACTCTTATTAAATAAATTATACTTAATGGCTGTTGTCATTCATTTTAACCGCGTGTGGGCACCCTAGTTTATTCTGCTTGAGGCGTTACAGATAAATTGATACCCCGCGTTTGACCTCATCCATCCAACCTATTTTTTTCCTTTCTTCTCAGTGCTGAGGATTAAATCCAAGGCCTTGTGCCTACTAGGCTAGCGCTTTACCTCAGGGCTGCACCCCTTGCCCAAACCCTCATGTTCAGACGAGTTCCCCAACCCCACAATAGCATTTGTCAATTCCACAGGACTGTTCCCGCCCTCAATCTGCATCAGCCATTTCTCCCAAGTTCCTATTCCTATCAGTGGGGGAGAGTATTTGAAGACCTGGGAGCCAAGCATGCTCATTGCTATTGGAACACCAGACCACTGCCTTAGTCTTGTTTCTTTTTGCTGTAATAAAACAGCTGGTAAATGCAACTTCAGGGAGCAAGGGCTTACTTGGCTAACGATCCTTGGTTTCAGTTCGTCCCTGTGGTCAAGGGTGCAGGAAATGAACATAGCTGGTCTCATCGTATTCACAGTCAAGAGCAGGGAGCACTGAACTGATGAGTGTGTGCAAATGCTCACCTCACTTTCTCCCAGGTGCTTAGGGAATGGTGCCGCCCACAGTGGGGGTAGGGCTTTCCCCTGCAATTGATGTAGTCAAGATAATTCCCAAGAGACATGCTCACAGGTCCACCTCACTGAGATGCCTGTCAGGGTGGTTCTTGATTGTGTCAAACTGACAATTAAAACTAACCACCGTGGCCACTCTTTTTTCTACCAGACTTTTTACAAGTAAAGAAAAAGGAGATCTGGCTCAGGAGAATAGAATTACAACCACTCCCCTGACAAACAATTCCTCTCAACCTGGACATGGAAATTTTCATGAAAGAGCTGCCAGAGACATTTTTGTTGATTACTTTTTATTCTTTGAAAATTTCACACATATGTACAACATATCTTGATCATCATCCAGCCGCTACCTACCTCAACTCACCTTGTATCCCTAGTATATCCCCCTCCAAACTTCATTGTCTTCCCCTCCCCGTCCCTCTCCCCTCCCCCTCCCCATGCCCTCCCCTTCCCCTCTTCTTCCTTTTCTTCCTTTCTTCATCTTCTTACTCTTCGTCATCTTCTTCTTTGTCTTCCTCCTCCTCCTCTTCTTCTTCTTCCTCCTCCTCCTCCCCCTCCCCCCTCCTCCTTTTCCTCCTCCTCCCCCTCCTCCTCCTCCTCCTCCTCTTCCTCCTCCTCCTTCTTCTTCCTCCTCCTCCTCCTTCTTCTTCCTCCTCCTCCCCTCCCCCCCCCCTCCTCCTCCTCCTCCTCCTCCTCCTCCTCCTCCTCCTCCTCCTTCTTCTTCTTCTTCTTCTTCTTCTTCTTCTTCTTCTTCTTCTTCTTCTTCTTTTTCTTCTTCTTCTTCTTCTTCACAATTCGACATGATGCTGCCTATCCACGTCTGAGTGTGGGGTCTTCCACTCAGACATGGGTGATCTATCAGTAGCCGCTCCTCAAAGAAAACTGATTCTCCCACTCCCAGCAGCCACCAAGAGCCAGGAGCTCCCCAGCTAGAACTGAGGACTTGTGAGTCCTTCCCCTATCCATTCAAACCAGCATTGGCAAAAACATTTAAAATGCTTCTGTGGGGCTGGAGGGTGGCCCGTTTTATAAGACGCCTGTTGTGTAAGCATGAAGACCCAGGTTTGAATGCCCAGAGGCCGCTTTAAAGACTAGGCAGAGTGTCATATGCCTGTCACCCAGCAGGGGGGTGGGACTAGAGGCAGGAGGGAAGGACAGGTATATAGAAAGCTCACTGGCCAACTGAGTAGCAGGATTGGTGAGCTCTGGATTCAATGAGATACTCTGCCTCAAACATAGTAAGGTGGGGAGAAACTGAGGGAAGACACCTAAGGCTAGCCTCTGGCTCCATACATATATGCGTAGCCCCCTCCCAATGACATGCCTTTAAAGAGAATCATCCGGTAGTGCCAGCTTATGCCTTTAATTCCAGGAAACTGAGGCAGGTGAATGACTGCAAGTTCGAGGCCAACCTGGGCAACATAGTGAATTTGAGGACAGCTTGGGTGACACAGTGAGGCTTTTCTCTAAACACTGTAAAAAAATCTGACATCCCTTTACTTCTTCACAGACTTTAAAACTTTGTCAGCAAACACCTTTCGAGCCACTTAGATCGGCCTTTAACCTTTCCCCAGCTTCTAAGTAGTCCCAGTGTAGGTGGAAAATCCTACGAAAACAAGTGCTAGTAGCCGGCAGCCAGACTCTCAGAGCCACCTGCCAGATGGTGGACACCTGCGCCAGGCCCCGGTGGGGACCTTCTGGACTAGTTTTACCAGGCTGTAAGCATTGTCTGTAAGTGAGTTAGTGCTGACCCAGTATTAACGGTGGGGAAAGCGTCGAAGGCTCTCCCAGTCTAATCCGTACAGCGTTGGCACATGAGCTGGGTCGGATTAAACTCAGAGCCTGAGACGATTGATTTCCAGTGGCTCCCAGCTCCCAGGAGGTGGGCAGTGAGCCTTTTCCTATTTGACTTCTTGATGGAAGGATGCCTTTGCCCGGAGTGCAGGCACTCACTCACGCACGCAAGCCCTTCCCTCTCCCAAACCTGCCTGTCTCAGCAGATATTTTGACACGTTGGGTCTGGTTTCCTTTTCACGACTTACAGGAAGCACAGACGAGCTATGAATAAAAGTGGAATTCCCTTTGGCTGGGTTTTGATCCCACCTGGAAAGTTCTTTTGGACTTGTAAGCAACCAGAAAAATTGAATTAGAGGACACAACAGCCACACCGCGTCTGCTCAGAAGCCAACATCTGTTTCCAGGGGTGCCAGGGGAACCCCACGC
Organism: Rattus norvegicus; assembly: GCF_021556685.1. Classification (NCBI taxonomy): domain Eukaryota; kingdom Metazoa; phylum Chordata; class Mammalia; order Rodentia; family Muridae; genus Rattus; species Rattus norvegicus. The sequence goes on from NC_141547.1 coordinate 9,319,266, forward strand.
GCTGATCTGTTTTCATCTCTGGGAAAGAGGCACGCTCTGAGCTGTGCGAGGCGAGCCCAGAGCTGTGTGCAGCCTGCCTTCCTCCTGTCAACAGTGGGGACCAAATGGCCTCGTAACTGCCGAGTGGAGCGTGAGACGAAAGAACACACGGCTTGTTTTCTTTCGAGGCTGGGTCTCGCCGAAGCGCAGGTTGGTCTTGAACAAATGGTAATCGCACGTTAGCCTTCAGGAGTGTGACAGCACACCCAGCAGGAATTTGATCACGAAATAAAGCAGGAGAAAAGCGGTCTCAGTCAGGCGGGCTGCTTCAGACTGTGCTTTAGGGCAGCTTTTGAGGTGCACTGCTTTTGCTCATCCCCTGTGGCTGTGAGGAGTGAACGACGTGGAGGAGAATCTCTAGGCGACCAGCTTTGTTCACCGGGGACCTTGCTTGTGGGCCTTATTCCTGACAGGCAGCACAGTCTAGGGCAGAGGGCCGGGTTAAGACAATGCCCTGCACCCCAACAGGGTTGGCATTAGAACTACGAAAACATACAGGGGCGGGAACACGAAGAAGCTCACTGATTGGCTGACTCTCAGTGCTTCATGGGGGGGGGCACAGGACATGGCTCACGCTGAGCTGGGATCATTCTTTCATATGTTTTTCTTTCTTGATTGTGTTTTAATTTTTAAAAGTGTCGAGCTCAAAAAACTTTCAAGGAAGGTATATTGAGCCACTGTATAACTTTTACCTATGGTCTCCAGCTTTAAACTTTCGGTTGAATTTTGAATGTTTGGTATGTGTGCGTGTGTGCGTCTGTGTGTAGGTTTGTGTGTGAGTATGTTTGTGTGTGTTTGCACATGCGTGTGTGCGTGGGTTTGTGTTTGCGTGCGTGTATATATTTGTGTGTGTGTGTGCATGTGTGTATTGTAATAAATAATATAAATAAAATATGAGACACCACCCTACACTATGGCCAGCACTGTAAGGCCATGTGGTATCGGTGGGGTGTTTTCATCTCAATCAGCAAAACCTCTCTACCCGACTGACTAAGTACTCAATTTCCATCCCACTATACTCCCTGGGCCCTACAGCAATCTCACCGCCATGGCTAGCCCCATCAGCCACCATCCATCTAGTTCCCAAGGTGGGTCACTGCCATGCCAGTCCCATACAGAGACCGCCCATCTCATGGCTCTCTGCTGTGAACTCTGCTCACATTCCCAGCATCTGCCCCCTGTGGTTACTGTCACAATTCCCAGTATCCTGGTAAAATCAAAACTCTAGAAGCTTGTAATTTATCAATCAGATTTATATCGGTAAATTTTTACCCCACAAAACGTCCACACAATAAATTCAGAGCCAATTAATACTGATATAAACTGCCCACCTAGATAAGACAAATTGTCCTATAAAAAAATCATCCCTTATGAAATATTCTTAGCTACCTGTGGCCCTTTAAGGCCACACAGATCTGAGTCGTCCTTCTCTGCCTCCATTTTGGTTCTTCTTCTCATCTCTCATCTGCTCCTGCCTTTCTTTTTCACTGTCCAATCACAGGCCTTGCCTTATCTTGTGCCCGCACTCACCTGCATATAGACATCAATCCACATGTGTGTTTGTGCATGCGTGCGTGTGTGCATGTGTGTGCATATGTGTGTGCATATGTGTGTGTTTATGTGTGTGCATGTGTGTGCATGTATGTGTATGTGTGTGTGCATGTGTGTGCATGTGTGTATGTGTGTGTGCGTGTGTGTGCATGTGTGTACATGTGTGTATATGTGTGTGCATATGTGTGTGTATGTGTGTGTATGTGTGTGTGCATGCGTGTGTGTATTGTGTGTGCATGTGTGTGTGCATGTGTGTGTATGTGTGTGTGCATGTGTGTGTGCATGTGTGTGTATGTGTGTGTATGTGTGTGCGTGTGGGTGTGTGCATGTGTGTGTGCATGTGTGTGCATGTGTGTGTGCATGTGTGTGTGCATGTGTGTGTATGTGCATGTGCATGTGTGCACACAGAAGCATCTTTTTCTAAGCTATCAGGAAGTTAGTTACACGCTCACCTCTTTACGTCTCAACACTGCACATCTGAGTACAAGTGCATTCCCTCCGTATCACAGAACAGCAGGCAAACTAGGAGACCTGATCATCATAGGACTATTATCTATCATACAGACCACGTTCAATGCCCACCATCAATGTTTAATTTTTGGAAGATTCTTATTAAGCATCTTTCCTCTGCTTTGTAGTCCTGGCCATAGAACCCAGGGCCTTCGTGCCAGGCAAGTACTCTAAACTGGAACTTTTCGGTTCAGCAAGATAGGGACTTTCCAACAACGACGTGCTCCCTAACATTACAAGAGAGCAAGCATCTGACGTCTGACAGCATCGATGACACTTCCATTTGCAGATGATAATTAACAGAGAACCAGACCCAGTCAGAGCTCAGGCGAGGAGAGATTGCAGACCGCTCAGCCCTAGATGGGACGTCTATACTGCACCCCCTCTTCCAGGAGGGCTCAGAGATCATTGCTAAAGGGGGGCAGACGGTGTGTGGGCTGGAGACAGTGGGTGGCTACAAAGACACAGTGTGTTCTGGACACGCAGGGAAGCTGTACACGTGGACTCACAGTGGTTGTGACACTGTCTGTGACCTGCGCAAGCCCACACCAGACCAAATCCCATGGGGACAGGGCATGCAATCCCATGGGGTCCGGACATGAAATCCCACCCTGGGGAACTACTGGCAGTTCGTGGCTGCTGGGAGAGGGAAAGGCAATGTTCCCTAAGATTGTTGCCCCTGGTTAGTTGACACTGTGCTACTGGAAAGCCTCTCATCCAAGAGTCTTTGGGCAACACTAATTGGTCTTAATGGGCTTTTTAGTTACTTTTCTACAGTGATAAGCTGTAACCAAGAGAACTTATGAAAGAGAGGGTTTAACTTGGCTTACGGTTTCAGAGGATTGGAGTCTATATGGCAGCCAAGAGCTAGCAAGAGCTAACCGAAAATGGCGGACTTGGATCGAGTCTTTTGAAACCTCGAAGCCCACCCCAGTGACAGACTTCCTCCAGCAAGACCGGATCTCCTAATCCTCTCAACCCACGCATTAACCGAAGACCGAATTAATTCAAACCTGTGAGGCTGTAGGGACTTCCTCATTCAAACCATCACAACAGCTTTAATTTTTTAAAAGGACACAGAGGGTGTGGGAAGGGAGAAGTGGATAGGTCTGGGAAGAGCTGAATGTTGAGTGAATATAACCCAAACAGTTCCCTTAAGGAACTGATAGAATATTCTTAAAGTGTATATAATAAAGGTTTAGGAAATGAAAACTAAAAAGAGGATCCCCTACATCCTGGAGAATCCCCTTCTCATCCTGGAGAAACATGGTCAAGTTCACCTTATAGTTTCCTTCTCTTTTCCTATGCGTAAACACACGTTTTGTTAAAAATGGGTTAACAACACACATACAGTTTTGAAATTTTCACAGGACCGCTTTGATGGTCATTCTGTCATCACACAATATCCATTTTGTTAAAATTTTAGCCACAAAACCAATCGGCCTTTAGTCACCACAGAGCATAAGAGGAAAGAGAAAAAGCATTTCTTCTCATCTCCGCCTTCCAATTTTCTCTCTTGAAGCGGCTCTGAAATGTTTCTTAACCATTTCTTTCCAGAAACTCTCTATGTGTACTTTATTGTGCATACGTAGAGAAGCACACTCTCTGCTGTATGAGTGGTACTTACTTGATTAATATATCACAAATCTACTATGTGGAATCTCAAGAGTTTCCCCCAAATTCCCACCCCAGTGACTATTCTTGTGGCTGGGTGTTTGTATACAGACACAACTCTTCCCTTAAGCCAGCGTCCGGAAGAGGATCTGCTATCTTTTTTTAATCTTTATTAACTTGAGTATTTCTTATTTACATTTCGATTGTTATTCCCCTTCCCGGTTTCCAGGCCAACATCCTCCTAACCCCCCCTCCCCTTCTACATGGGCTTCCCCTCCCCATCCTCCCCCCATTACTACCCTCCCCCCAACAATCCCGTTCACTGGGGGTTCAGTCTTGGCAGGACCTAGGGCTTCCCCTTCCACTGGTGCCCTTACTAGGCTATTCATTGCTACCTATGAGGTTGGAGCCCAGTGTCAGTCTTTGGGTAGTGGCTTAGTCCCTGGAAGCTCTGGTTGGTTGGCATTGTTGTTCATATGGAGTCTCGAGCCCCTTCAAGCTCTTCCAGTCCTTTCTCTGGAGGATCTGCTATCTTAAATGTCACAGACCACGTAAGAACATCTGCCAGTCAGCCCTGCCAGTCGGTCCTTTGTGCTGGTTTTGCACTCATACCAGCAGGCAACACACACACACACACACACACACACACACACACACACACACACACACACACACACACGAGCCTCACTGTACAGCGCTGGTGTAGCGAGCGCTGTCTGGACTGGAGCTCACCATGAAGACCAGATTGGCCTTGAACTCTCAGACGCCTGCCCCTCTCTGTGTGCATGTACCATAGCCTCCAAGGCAGCACTGAATTCTTTTTTTTTTCTTTGTTCTTTTTTTCGGAGCTGGGGACCGAACCCAGGGCCTTGCGCTTCCTAGGCAAGCGCTCTACCACTGAGCTAAATCCCCAACCCCCAGCACTGAATTCTTAAAACCTTGGAAAAGTGAAGTGCAAGATGTCTGTGGGAGCTATGAGTTAGACCTACACAGTCTGGCATGGTAGCCACTGGCTATGGGTAGCTACTGAGCACCCAAGATGTGGCCGGTCCGAATAGAAGCATTCTATGGGGGAAAATACATAATCTATTTCTAAGACCGGACAGAGAAGACATAAGGAGAAGTCCTTCAATGATGATGATGATGATGATGATGATGATGATGATGATGATGATGATGATATTTCTGTCTCTGTCTCTCGCCTCTGCCTGTGTGCGTGTGTACGTGTGACCATGCATGTGTGTGTGAAGACAGTCCTGAACTCAATACTGAAGTCAACAATCAAGGTCAGCTGACTTCCTCTAGCTCTCTCCACCTTGTCTCATGAGGCAGGGCCTCTCACTGAGCTTGCAGCACAGTAACCCAGTCAGACCAGCTGGCCAGTGAGCTGCAGGGAGCCTCCTGTCTCCATCCTCTCAGCGCTGGGGTTTTAGGCCTGTGACACCACACAGTTTTACAGTGGTCTCTGGAGGTCCAGCTCTCATGCTCACACAAGCACTGTAGCCTCAAAGCCACACCCCCTTAAATGATTTTTACACTCATATTGAAATGATAATATTTGGGGTACATTGCATTAAGTACAGCATATTACTAAAATTAGTATTACTCCATTTCACAGTTTAATGTGGCTACCTGGGCGTTTATAAGCACATGGGTGGTTTGCATTATATCACATCACACTTCTTTTTTTTTTTCAGAGCTGGGGACCGAACCCAGGGCCTTGTGTTTGTTAGGCAAGCGCTCTACCGCTGAGCTAAATCCCCAACCCTCACACCGCACTTCTATTGGCCATCATAAAGTAGGACCATGACGTGGCTTCTTTGTGTGCCCTCTCGATTCTCCTACTTCCTGTTCCTGTCCCACTCACCCACCCGCCTTTACCACAGTTATTCCCCGGTCCCTTAGAGCCAATGTCAGTCCTTGAACACTCCAGGACTTTCTCAGGAGTGTTCAATAAACGTGTCGAGGTTAGGATGTGAATGTAATGTCCATTAAGACTGGCCTAGCAGGACCCACCTTTACCCAGTCACGGTGCTGGTCACAGGCAGGCTCCTGTCTGCCCCACCGGCTGCTCCCGTCACTCCCAGTTCAGGTGGGACGAGAGAGGCCTGCGGGTCAAAGAGACGACCCGATTTCTGATTTCTTTTTCCAGTTCTATTGTTGGCTCACAGTTTGTTCTTTGAGTCCCTTTCTCACTGCTCTCAGCTTTGTGGCTACAAACACAGCGGGAGCAAAGCTGTACCTTGAAGTCTTTTTGGCTCACTTCTGTGCTTCTTTGGAATGGGGCCCAAACCCTTCCTTCATTCCGTTGTTACCTTCAAAAGCCACTGTATGGAAGCCATTCGGCAAGAGGACTTAAAATCAAAGCCGTCGTTCAGACCTGTCAGCATCTCGCCTTGGTTTGCTTTTGTTTCATTTTGCCTTTGTGCTAGGTTTAATTGGGAGAGAGCAGTGTTCCTAGCCCTTCGGAACGCCCTACTCAGGTCTCCTTAAAATATGAATGCATTAGAGAACTGCTATGCTCTTTTTAAAAGAACGAGCATTCTCTGTAAATGAGTCCCCGACACTTGATGAGGAAGGGGTGTGTCTTAAGGCTCCATAACTGTGTATCCAGCTGATGAACTTGGGGGAAATATCGTCTAAGCCTTCATGTTTGCACCAGTGAACGGGGAGCACAGTGTCCTCCTTCTGTGTTCAGATGGCGTCGATAAGCTCAGAGAAAAAGAGAGAAATGGATCCGTTCGCTTCAGTAGTCTTGATTGACACTTGAAAGTCTTTCCTAACCCCAAATTGTGTGATCATAATTAATTAAACGTTTTCACCATTTCCAACCACCTTATTTTTACACTGGCAAAAATCCTGAAGGCCTCTTTGCAGTTAGAGTCGGCTGTCGTTTTGGCAAAGCATTGACTTTGAGACAGTTCTGCCCCTGCTCACATTCAAAGTTAGCATATATTTCTTCCCATCACTCGTTATGTAGTTCTTTTTAAGAATTAACTTTTATTGGTTTTAAAATGATGTGTGTATGTGTGTGTATGTGTGTGTTTATGTGTGTGTGTGTGCGTGTGTGTATGTGTGTGAGTGTGTGTGTTTATGTGTGTGTGAGTGTGTGTATATGTATATGTGTGCGCATGTGTGTGTGAGTGTGTGTGAGTGTGTGTGTATGTGTGTGTATGTATGTGTGTGTATATGTGTGTGAGTATGTGTTTATGTGTGTGTATGTGTGTGTATGTGTGTGTATGTGTGTTTATGTGTGTGTGTTTATGTGTGTGTGTGTGTGTGTGTGTGTGTTAACACAAGTGCAGGTGGCGGAGAGTGCAGAGGCACTGGAGTCCCTGGAGTTAGAATTATAGATGAGCGACTCGATGTGGTTAATGGGAGGTGTACTCAGATCATCTGGAGGACCAGTAAATGCTTTTAACCACTGAGCCATCTCTGAGGGCCCAGATTTAGTGTGTCATAGTGACGCTATTGGGTGAACACTGTTGGGTAGACTTCTAGCACCGTTGGGTGAGCCAAGTAACTCCCAACACCCGGAGCCTTCTTTGGGTGAACAGTTGCTTAAGGCCTTTCCCCGTCAGCAAGACAAAGCCATTATCAATGACGGAAGGTTCTAAATCAGAACACCAAGTCCTGAATTCTCGTGGTTCAAAACCATTAGAAAGAGGACGGTTTTTGCACCATTTACATTTTCATTTTCAGATGAACTTTCCTGCCTAAACCAGTTTCATTTGCCTTCCTAATGTTAGCGAGTGTGGTTATACGAATGATAATCCAACACACACATATAGTCTTATAACAGTTACAATAGCCCAGTGACCCACTCAGGACTCCAGGTACCCTACCGCTGGCTCCCATGACCAAAGGCTCAATAGGACATCGCATGGTGTGCAGTGATGCTTAGGAGTATCAGGGGGGGTCACCTGACCTAGTCACGTGACACACCAGCCTCCTCACAGAGCCACAGCTACACCCCTTCACCTGCGGTTACATTCAGTTGGAGCGTCCGTCCGTAAACAACGTCATCATGTGTGCCTCGGCCTGTAGGGAGAGACTTTTAGAGACCCACAGGAGCAGCGTGGTGGTTTTTATACTCCCTGTTTCCTTATAGAGTTCACCAGTGTCAGGAAGGAAGGCAAAAGGTCCAGGAGCAGAGTTGACTTGCCTTTGTACTTAAGGTTAGCACTCTCCTGGCAGTCTGGTGTCCTCACACCAGATCTCTCTTTCCTCAGTAGAAATAGCCTCTTGGGACTTGAGATTCTCACCAGCACTTTGTATTTCAAGTCTCTTTCTAGTTCCCCCAAACACCCCAAACTCTTCCTAGCTTCCTCAGCGATATATCCCAGACTCAAGCTTACATCCTGCTGAAGGAGGATCTTCTCCTGCTCTGGTGAAAAACTATCCCAGACCACATTTAGGGGTTGCATGTGAGTGGTAGAGACGGTGTGGGGACAATGTGGAGACAAGAGAGCAGAAGTGGGCAGGGAGAACAGGGTGGGGTGGCTGGAACTTTCCAGAGAGGCAACCTACATGGCAACACTTCACCTGGGCTCTGTTTTCTCTCTGCAGGAGAACGACATCTTCAAGTGGGTCAGGGACTTTCTAGCCCACCACAAGAGACAGATGTAGACCCCCACAAAGCCCACCGAGGCGTCTTCTCCCACATTGGGTAGCTGCTGGTCTGCAAAGCATCCAGATGCCATTGAGAAGGGCAAGAAGTTCAATGTCATTGATCTGCCTGCTGACCTTGCGGTCCGGTTCCAGAGAAAGTGAGCGAATGGATATCAAAGGGACCAGAGGAGGTGACAGAGCAGAGTGCTACAGTCATTCACCAAGCACAGTCCCCTCCAGCTGAGCCTTATTCTGAGATTTCTGTCTGTTCATTTATTAAGTCCTGTCCATGTTTGTTTTGAATTTCAAGTTTCGTACGTAGTGGGTTTCCATTAACCTGGCTTCATTCCCTCTGACTGGTCTTGCCTGGCTGATTTCATGAAATTTGTCTGTTTCCCTTCTCCTCTGCCTGAGCTTCCTTGAGGTGGCAGAGGGAGGGTTCCAACCTTATACAGTGACACACTTGACTCCAACAATGTCGATTCTCTCCTGGTGTCTTGCCTGTTCTCTCTCAGTGCTCCTGCTGCCCCATGGGAATGTGGCACTGGTAGGTTACTGGTTTGTAAAGAAAACAGGACCACACATCAGGGTGCCTCAAAGCACCCACGTGTCAGCCAAGTGCGTTCAGTTGACTGCCAGGTGAAACTAGTTTCAACAAGCACATGAAGAAAGATTTCCTATAAGGTCAGCAAGAGGAAAGTGTTCTTCTCCTTCTAGCCAGGCACCTTCATGCTTCCGTATACAGTGTTCGTGTTAGTCAGGGTCTGCAATCGTGGCCACTCCAAGAGCATTTATAAATGGGCTTGTTGCTCCTAGAGCAATGGGTTTATGTGTGATGACAACAACCTTAGGGTCACATCTTACTCAGGGCTTTCTTTGCAGTGACATGGGGACTTGGTGGTTATTCAAGACCATCTCAGACAGGCTGGAGTCAACTGGGGACCTTTCAGTCCAGAATCTGTTGAGGCTGAAACTGGGAACAGATGCTATGCCATTGGTCAACCCCAAAATCCTTGCATGAAAGGAAGTGAGATGAGACTGTCCTCCTGAGCAGAGGAGTGGGAAAGCACTCAGAGGGAACCGCCCTGATCTGGCCATGCTCCCACTGGCCAGTGAATAGATTACCCGTATCTCCATTCCGTCACACAATAGAGTAGCGGTGACGTCCCACACAGCTTTGCGAAGACACATTGCGAGTAGAAGTATGGCCGGCACATCGTCAGAGCCTGTGCACATAAACCACGGTATCATCCACAGGTAGCTGCTGACCAGGATGCAGAACTGCTTCTCTTGTCTCACTGTAGTCTCTGCTCTTTCGGGCAAACATACCCAGTGCCACGAGCCAAAAGTCTTACAGCAGAAAATAGCACAGTGTTCTCAGTTAGCAATGATGTGATTTTTTTTCTAATTTTGAGTTTTTGCCATGAAAGTAAATATTAAAAGTCATGGGGCCAGAGATACCGCTTAGTGGGACATAGGAATCCATTACGTGTGAGGCCGCAGGTTCAGTACTGAGATTGGAAACTGCCAAGAAAGAAAGGGGAGAGAAGAGAAAGAGAGGGAGAGAGATCATTCGAGAAAAGCATAGGGAAGTCGAATCACCCGCGATCCTAACAACACAAACACTGCCACTGTTAATATCCTGCTGCCTCTGTGTTTGGGCATGGATTTGATGTATTTGGTGTGATGGCAGTCACGCCGCGCATGTGATTTTATATCCTGCCTTTAACTTCAGATTACACTCTACACATCATTATCGAAGCCTTCAGGCCAATCCTTCAGCTGAGTGTGTCATAGTTTATCTAGCCAGCGTCATGGTTAGATATGTATGTCCCTTCCTGCTCTGTGAGATAAATGATGTCACTACACAATTAGTCATGCTTTGGGATCAACCCTCGGATTGATGTGGAGAGCCCGGAGGAGAAGGCAGAGTCTCTTCGGTATTACTAACGAAACGGAGACGATATAATAGCAGTCCAGATTTCCCAGACCTCTGCAATCTTTTCCCTTCAAAAATGTTGGAATATGGGCTGGAGAGATGGCTCAGTGGTTAAGAGCACTGACTGCTCTTCCAGAGGTCCTGAGTTCAAATCCCAGCAACCACATGGCGGCTCACAACCATCTGTAATGGGATCTGATGCCCTTTTCTGGTGTGTCTGAAGAGAGCAACAGTGTTCTCATATATAATAAATAAACCTTTAAAAATGTTGGAATATGATTCATTGTGTGTGTTCTGGCAGTGCACACATCTCAAGGCTACTTCTGAATGTAGACCAAAGAACAAAGACTATTCTGTCAAGTTCCTCAAATAATTATTCCCTTTTTGTCCATTAGGCCATGTACTCATGTGGAACGGACTTCAGCAGCTCAGCTCCTTTCCGTTAGTCCTCACAACTTGGGCTTCTCTGGGTGGCATTCCTTTTTGAATAGTGCCCATTCTCTTGATGTCTACAACATCACTCTTCTTGTAGATTCGCACGTCTGTGGGCAAAGGAACAACTCCATGTTTCCTAAAAGGCCTAGAGAATATAGACCGAGTGCCTCTCCTCTTTTCCTTTGTGTTTGTCATTTTGGCGAGTTACTGGAAGATGGCTGATGTGCAGAAAGCCACTCTACTTTTGTTGACCATATCTGTCCTCAAGGGAAAAGGGAAACATATATTCTTGGTGAATACACTGTGGCCTTGAATAAAATCCTGATTTCTTTGTGGAGGAGGAGGAGGAGGAGGAGGAAGAGGAAGAAGAGGAGGAGATGAAGAAGAAGAAGAAGAAGAAGAAGAAGAAGAAGAAGAAGAAGAAGAAGAAGAAGAAGAAGAAGAAGAAGAAGAAGAAAAGTTTAGAGGTTGAGAAGATTATTCAGTAGATGAGAGTGTTTACAAGCACTAGGACCTGAGTTCAAATCTCCAGCACCCATGGAAAAAGCCAGGTGTGGCTGCACATGCCTGTAACACAGCTTCGCAGAGGGGGACAGAGACAGATGGCTCCTAGGAGCTTGCTGGCTATTTTGCCAAAAGTGTCAAGCTTCTGATTCAATGTCAGACCTTGTATACACACACACACATACACACACATGCATATGTACACATATACACACATATGCACATACACACACACATGCACAAGCCAAGCACACTCACAAAGGTGGTCCCATATACTCCTACCCAACACATGCATAGCGTCCCTTTTGTCAGTATCCTTCAGCAATGGCGTGCTCTACATGATAAGTGACACTGACCATCACTGAGTCCATAGCTCACATAAGGGCTTAATCTCAATGTTGTAGTCTATGGGTTTGGTCACATGTACACTACAAGGCCACATGTTCAGAATCATACAGCGTATTTCACTACCACAGCAGTTTTTCCCTCCATCCCCCCACAGTCCCACAGCACCTCCAACATGTACCTCATGCCTCTGTAGTTCAGTCTTTCCAGATGTCACAGGGCTGGACTCCCAGGGGATGTAGCCTTTTCAGGTCCCCTTCTCTGAGGGAGCGATGAGCATTTAGGTTTTCTTCCCATTTTTTCGTCACTGGATAGATCATCACGTCTTAGCACTAAATAGTGATCCAATAACTGGTCTGGATGTCCCTCAGTTTACCTAGTCACTAAAGGACATCTTGGTGGCAATTATTAGTAAAGTTTCGCTAAACACCCTCAGCCAGGGTATTTCTGTGAACATATGTTTTAGACCCACTTGAGTAAACGCCAAGAAACACTACGGCTGGGTTATACAGAAAGGCAATATTTAGTTTTAGAAAAAAAAATAATCAAGCTGTCTTTCCCAGTGTCTGTATCATTTTGCACTCCTGCTGGCAGTAGGTGAAGGTGTGGCTGTCCCACACCCTCACCAGCACTTGATATTGTCACAGTTCCGGACAGAGCTACAGTGATGGATGTGTACACCTCATTCTCACAGTGTGCCCTTACTTGGTGGCCTATGACTTGTGACCTCTTCCCGTATGCTAATTCTCCACCAGTGATCCTTTCTTGGTGAGACGTGTTCAGATTCTTGGCACATTTTTACTGGTCTGTACTTTTCTTTTTCAAAGTACTTACTTTACTTTATTATTTTTATTCTTATTGGTCTTTTAACCTTGTTGGTCTCATGGCCTGCGTGTATGTCCATGCACCACATGTGTGCAAAGCCTGTGGAAGCCAGACGAGGGCGTTCGATCCTGGAGTTACAGAAGGCTGCGAGCTGCCACGAGGTTGCTGGGAACTAAATCCAAAAGAGCAGCCGGTGCTCACAACCTCTGAGCTGTCTCTCCAGCCCCTGCCTGTTTTCTTATTCTTAAGTTTTCAGAGTTCTTTGTATATTTTGAAAATCGGCTCTTTACCAGATAAGTCTTTTGTAACTATTTCCCCCAGGGTGTTTGGTAGAGGAGAATGCTCTCTCTCTCTCTCTCTCTCTCTCTCTCTCTCTCTCTCTCTCTCTCTCTCTCTCTCCCCCTCTCTCCCCCCTCCCTTTCCCCCCTCCCCCTCCCTCTCCCCCTCCCCCTTCCTCTCCCCCTCCCTTTCCCCTCTGTCCCCTTTCCCCCTCTCCCTCTCTCAGATTATATTTGGGGTTATACCTAAACTTCACCCATCAAATCCAAGGTTAATTAGCTTTGCTCCTTTGCCATTTTCACACACTTCGACTGTTCTGTATTTTATCTTTATGTCTGTGGCTAAATGCTGATTTTTAACACGATCATGTCTTGTTACCGTAGGACTCTGTAGAAAAGAGTACATGCGTGTGTTCTATTTTATTGCCTCAGATCCTCTGTTGTGCTCGGCTGGCTATTTCTGAGGGTGTATTTTTGGACTACATTCTGTTCCATTGACCTGTTAGTCTGTCTCCCCAGTGCCGTACTATCTTGATCACCGTAGATGTACAGTACATCTTGGAGTCAGGGGGTATCACTCCTTCCCTTTGTTCTTTAATATTGTGTTGGCTACTCTGTTTCTTCTCATGTACAAAACTACAGAATCAGTTTTGCAAGTGAGTTGCTGGGCTTTCATTTGGAATCACAGTGACTCTGGATCAAACCAGGAAGAGCGGGTGTCTTGACAACGCCAAATCTCCAAGTCCACAAGCGTGAAGCGTCTTCATTTGTTTATCTAACTCTTGGATTTCTTTCATCAGAGCCTTGTCGTTTCCCTCAGATGGTGTGTGTGTGAGTGTGTGTGAGTGTGTGTGTATATGCGTGTGCCTGTGCGTTCAGGAATCTGTAGAAGCCAGAGTTTTGAATTCTCCTGAAACTGGAGCTGCAGACAGTGTGAAGTCATCTACTGTGAGTACCAGGATCCATGATCAGAAAGCACTCTTAACTGCTGAGCCATCTGTCTAGCACTTCTGTCTGTCTGTCTGTCTCTTGAGGCAGGGCCTTGCTGTATAAACCAGGTGTCCTAGAGTTTATGATCCCACTGCCTCAGTTTCCAGAACGTTGGGATTAAAGGCAGGGACCACTGTATCCGGTCTCCTTTTATGATTTTAATATTTTAATATTTTATCATTGCAGCGTCTTTCTTTGGTTAGCAGGCCAGTTACACTTGATAAAAAGTTTTAGGGGTTGCCCTAAAGTTTATAATGTATGGCTAACCCGAGTTCACTTAGAAATGGTTCTATGTCACGTCACATCTAGTGTTCTGTGTTTAATGCAGAACGTTGACTCGCCCCCTTGTCCCTCATGCCATGGCTCCTAGTCATTTCACTCATACAGAATCATACACACAGGGGTTCTACATACATGTAGACATCCATTTGTGTAGAGACACAGGCAGATGAGAGTGTGTAAGTAGACACATATCTGCTTTTCTGACTTTGAACATCCTGGTAGACCCATAAGGGACAAGAAACTCAGGGTTTCTTTTACAGTCACCAATCCTTCCCCAGTGCTTTCCTTTCATTTTGCAGACTGTGTTTCTGAGTCCTATGGCGCTCTCTCTCTCTCTCTCTCTCTCTCTCTCTCTCTCTCTCTCTCTCTCTCTCTGTCTCTCTCTCCCTCTCCCTCTCCCTCTCCCCCTCCTCATCTGCCCGCTTCCCCCAGACTCCTTTTCATGTTTTGTGAAATGCAGGCACAGGCCACTGACGCCCTCCATTTTCTTTGCCTGAGAATTTTTTTTTAATTTATTTTCATTTTTCAAGGATAGTTTCAGTTAATGTTTTCTCTGCTTACAACTTTAAGTACTTCAGTCTACTCTCCTCTCGCATGCTTGGTGAGGTTTTTTATCTTTCTTCCTGTATAGGTAAAGGGTTTTTATTCTTGCCTCCTGGCTTATGTTTTTCTGTAGCTTTGATTTCTTTTGTCAGCCATGTTCAAGATTATTTATTCCTGTCTGCCCGCCTCCTGCCCACCCCCATTTGCTCTGAGGCACATCCTCCCAGCTGCCCGGGGACTCTGTCATCACTGCTTTCAATACCTCTGTCCTGCCTCTTTCTTCTCTCCTGCTGTTCTTCTGCCCCCTCCGCCCCCTCCAGCGAGTTGCAGCCTGTACAGTTGATTCATAGCTCATGGGGACTCTCTCCCCAGCTGTGTCTACAAACACTAAAAAGCCCATCAAAGGTCTCCACTCCTGCTACGCTATCATTTCCGGTTCCTGTGAGCCCTTAAGGCTGTGATCGTGATTTCTCACTTCCCAGGCATACTTGCCCAGTGCCTATTCTATGCAGCGGGGCCCCTAGTTGTTACATGGTTGCTTTAAATTCCCCCTGACATCTCTGCTGAGGCGGGTCCTGACGCTCGAGCTGCTGCCTCACTCTGCTGGCTTTCAGTACGCCTTGGGCCTTTTCTCTTGCCCTCTAGACGTGATGTACCGAGTACAGGTAAAAGTAGGCCTGGCTTTGGGTGCTGTGTGTGTGTGTGGTGGGGGAGCTTTCTGTAATTCTTGACTGGGCCTTGTCTTCGTGTAACTGTGCCCTGGGATTGCGCATGTCGCGAGTGGCCCTCGTTTTAAGGATCTTTTCAAACAAGGCAGATAGAATGATCTAGAACTGGGTGTTCCCTCCTCAGTGTAGAAAGCTATAGCGAGTTTCAGCTGGATGTTTTCCTTCACCCAGGCTAACTAGGCTCAGATAAAGCAACAGCATGCCCCAGTTAGCTAGTCTCTCCTCAAGGAGGACATTGTCAAAGAACAGAATAGACTGGTGGATTTAAAAATGGCTGCCTCCAGAGACTGGAGCAGCAAGCTCAGGGCCAACAAGGTTCTGCCCATCTCCTCTGCGTTTCTAGTCTAGCTTCCAGTCTTATTGCTTTTGTGGGGCTCATGAGCATGGGAAACGGTGGGTGTCTCATTCTTGTGCCTTCTCTTGGGCCTTTTTCCTTCTGTTGGTTTTCCTTGTCCAACTTTCACGTGGTAGTTTCTGTTTTATGTTTGGTGGTGTTTGGTTGTTATCTCTTAAAAGCCTGTTCTTTTCCATGAGAGACAGAACGAAGTGGATCTGGAGGGGAGGGGAGGTAGGGAGGAACTGAGAGAAGCAGAGGGAGGGGAAACTGTCATCAAGGATTTGTTCTGTGAGAAGACAATCTATTTTCAATAAAAGGGGAAAATGTCCCCTTCTTCCTCCCTCTGCATACGAGTATGAGAGAAACTCCTGTGGCGCTCTATCCTGGAAACCTAGATCAAGCTCCTGGAGTTAAAAGTCATAGAGGCATCAGGGCGACTTGTGACTACGTCACGGGAGTGTCAGCTCCCACGTAAGCGTCCCACATCTACCTCACAGAAACTCTGTCAGGTAAGTCCCAGTTTTCCTGTCTCAGCACCAGAACCTCTAGGGGACCAACACAAAACACGTATTTCCAGTGGCCTTAGGAACTCCAACCATAAACTTATTTTCATTGCTACTACATAACTGTAATTTCACTCCTGAGCGGTGTCCCAGTTCCTAAGACCACTGGAAATACTGTTCTGCGATGGTCGTGACCCAGGGCTTGGGAGGCGCTACTGCAGAGGCTTCTGACCCACGTGCTGTAGGTTCCCGCATCGCCCAGTGGGTTCCCAGTGTTTCGCAGCAGCTTGCCCTGCTACCCTATTTCTGAGTCGCTGAATTTTCAGCCTGTTCGGCTTTTCGCTTTGAAACTTCACATTTTCCTACACTCCAGGTGCAGTCCTGCGCTCCTGAGCGTGGTGTACCCAGGGCAGAGCAGTTCGCCGTCGGCACCAACCCCTCCTTACTTCCCCGCCCGACCTGTGCTACCTTCCACTTTGGGGATCTCTATGGGGAAGATAAATAGTCTGGAGATGCATAGCCATCCTGCCCCGGTCTTCGCGGCCAACTCCGCTGCCTTTAACCTCAATTCTGCGTAGGGCTCTTAGGAAATCTGCGTGTTCTGGGTCCATCTACCACGGGTCTTTCCCTACCGGTTGTTAGGTCGACAGACTCGTTCCTATTCAGACACCAGCAGTTCTGAAAGACTGAGCATATTCGAGATTTCGGTGTACTGTTTGTATTTTGCGGAAACCGTAGAAATAACCTCCAAAGGAGGCTCAAATAGCGATGGGGAGATGTGGATATACGAGATGCTAAACCACGACCATGTCCCGAAGCCACTTGACCCTCAGCCATCCTTGGCTTCCCATTTGGGTCCTGGGGTGTCCCTGCCTTGGGGAACCCCAATTTGACTCAGTTACAGCAGCACCTCATTCTTGGCATCCCTTCCGTTTAATAACGCACACCAAGCACCGCGTGGCATTTTTTATCCTCACTAGGCTTCCCTCACGTGTCCCTTGCTCGCCCTGTTATCCGCTAACCTTGCCGAGCCCTCGTCGTATCCCAGACACTGCTGAGCTGCCTGGGGACTGAACAGCAAGCAGTAGAGGAACATTTGGGGAACCATTTGGTCTTCCTCTCTAGAGCTGTTCAGCTTGGATCTGGGATGCAAGGGGAGGGGGTTCCTCTGCCAAGTGCCTACCCACCACTGCCTGAGGTTTTCTTCCCTTTCCTTTGTTTGGGCCCTTCCACCATTCTATCCCTGCAGCAAATCTGTTTTTGGTTACCTGTCCTGTCTGTCTGTCTGGTTGTTTCCACAGCTGGCTTGTTTCTGTGCCCTGCCAGTCAGTTAACTGTGCCTTTTGCTGCCTTCTCTGCGTGGGGCCTTTCCTCTGAATGTCACAATGCTTTCTGGGTCCCACATTGCTTCTCTGACTTTTCGGCTTCGTGAGAGAAAACTCCACTTGTCCCGTCCCTCAGCAGACTTTTGTCTTCGATGGGCAGATGGAGGTTTCTCACCCTCCCAGAGTCTCTCCTCACTTCGCCATCCTGCCTTGATTTTTGAACATCTCTGTGAGTGTAATTATTTTTTCTCCTTAGTCTCCTGTCCCGTTTGAGGCAGGCAGGCTGCCTTTGGTTTCCAGCCCTGAATCCAGACACATTCCCTCTCCACCTACCTCATGTTGCTGTGTCTTCTCCGGGCTCCACAAACCTCTTCGAGTAAAGTCTCTTTATTTCCCCTGCACCCAGGTCCAGTTGTCAGAGATGAAAATTCTGAACATTTAGTCTCCAAAGACTTAATAAATGTCAACTAAAGTGTATCCCGTGTCTCATTATCCCTCTTTGTTGAAAGTGGGTGGAAGAGATTAAACTTACTTTCCCACTGCTTAGTCAGGGCTCGATCTTTCGAAGGAGATTTCAAGCGCTATGGAGAGATGGCTGAACTATCCGGGTGCAGGACAGCGATGATTCAGTGCCCAGGTTACAGCCTCAGTACAAAAGCTCTCCTCTTAGTGGTTCAAAACTTGGGCAGAAGTCAATGTGCCAGACAATTAAATAACTTGTTTTGACTTTTAAGACATTTCCAAGTCATAATGTCACTTGTCTGTCTCTAAGTGTAGGAGGTATTTCCCCTACTGGAGCTTTGGGAGAATCTGTGTGTGTGTGTGTGTGTGTGTGTGTGTGTGTGTGTGCCTGTGCATGCATTGTGTGTGTGTGTGTGCACATGTATGGTGTGTGTATGTATGTATGCATGGAGTGCATATGCACGATGTGTATACGCATGGTATGTGTGGTGTGCATGGTGTGTGTGTGTGGTGGGTGTACATGTATGCATGATGTATGTGTGTGTGCATGTGTGTGTGTGTGTGTGTGTGTACATCAACAGCATTAGTACTCACTTTTCTTTCCCCACATTGATCACCCATTTCTGTGTGCAAGAAAAGAAATTCCCCTGGAAAAATGAGAAAGTGCTTTCCACCACAGCATGGGAGACAGTCTTGAACAGGAATCAGGGAAGGGGGCCCTATGGTCTGAGAGGAGCTGTCTTGATGTCACTGCTGATATCAGTAAGGGCATCTTCATGCATCATGATTCACTTTGGTTGCCAGTGATAACCTCATCTGTTAATTCTGTACTTACATTTGCTTGTTACACAGGTATTCCTGGTCCGTTCAATAAGTTTGCCGTGCAGATGAAGGTTCTTAGACCCTGGACCGGAGTCATGAGTACGCCCTCTGCACGGCTTTGGATAACCATGTCAAAAGAATAAGTGGTGGTTCCCACTAGCTGTTCTCGTTCAACAAATAAATAATTTCCAGACTAAAGAGAGATTAATGTTCTAGTCTAGCTTGGGTATTTGCTTGGAATGCAAAATCCTTCCAGACCAGTAAATGGCTTTAGCTCCAAGTCTTCAGGCAAAGATTTTCAACAGCACTCACAGGAGGTTTTGTTTATAACTTAATTATTTTCTAAGAAGTTAGACGTGGGAGGGAGAAGTGGCTCAATGGGTAAAGACCCTTACTGGTAAGCCTGGTTTAGGTTCACGGTACCTGCAGGGTAGGAGAGAAATGGTAACTGCTGGTCACCACAAAGAGGAGAACAAAGAGAGATCAATGTCATTGAGAATACTTCATTTTTTCAGGCCGTTACTGTGTGGATGAGTGTCAGGGGACGCAGAATGAACTGACTACCCAGAGGATGAACGGCTTCTGGATGCTGCTGCTGCCCTCCTTCTCATGGGTGCACCATGAGCTTCAGGAGTTGGCTGCTCCCAGGTGCTTGGATCCCACAGTGACAAAGCAGTTTTCTAAATCTGCAGTCCTCGGCTTTCAGATGTCCAGGCTCATGCTGTATCTTGGAGTCTACCTGCTTTTGTTCTGCTGCCTGAAAGTTCTACTGTTTGTCTCTCTGTGTGTGGTTTATCGTAAAAGAGTGGGTTTCTTTACTCTCCTGTCCAGGATCAGCCCCAGCCAAGGCACACTTGTCTGAACCTTGGGATCATGGTTAAGCCTCTCTGTCTCCTCCCCAGTAGTCAAAGACCCATGCTTTGGAGCAATAGAGAATCCTGGACAAACAGGATCTCCTGACCCTTCCTTAGGGACCAAAAGTTTGTTTGTTTGTTTTTTGTTTATGTTTTTAGTTTTTTTCCTCTCTATCTGCTTCAACACCAGTGGCTTATGGCCTTCCCGAGCATAGTTTTTACCCCTTCTCCAAACTTGATTTATTACTTGCTTAACTCAAAATCCTTTTGCCTCATCCTAGAAGCCAGGCTTTCTACTTTCTCTGGGCAGTGTTTGGCTTTTGCCTCACAGTAGACAGCTCTGGGAGAGCAGACAGGGTTTCTCACTGGCCCCTAGCACGGCTGACCACCCTTGCAGGTGTATGCAGCCAAGGGCAGGGGTTGTCTCATATCCTGTTCCCAACTTTTTCTCATGATCTCCAAGTGAGAATCCAAGGGAAGGAGTTAAGGGCAAGGGCATGGTAGTGGCTGTTCCTGGCTGTCAACTTGACTATATCTGGAATGAACCACAATCCAGAACTGGAAGGCTCACCTGTGATCCTGATCTTGAGGCTGGGAGATACAAGTTTCTGGCCTGGATCTTGGCATGGAGATCTTGAGGCATAGTGGCCATGAATCCCAGGAGACTAAGGCAAGGAGTCCAAGGTCATCTGGGACAAAGCAAGTCCCAGATCCAGGCATGGTGGTATAGGCCTTTAATCTGGGACACACTCCCTGCTGGAGACCTACATGAGGACATTGGAAGAAGGAAGAACCTCTCTTTGTCTGTTTGCCTTGTGGGACTGAGCCACCGCTAGATCCTTGAACTTCTTTTTTTTTTAATTTAGAGAATACTTTATTAGTTTTTGTAATCAAACCCACGTAGATAAGACCTTACATATTTAATACAGTGCATTACCCCTGTACAAATGGAAAAAACTTAAGTTCAACATTTCTAGACCAATATGGCTGTTAATTTCTGTACAGTGCCAACTCAACACAGTAAACAGGGATACTTTTTTCCAAAGTTGACAGCACAGCTAAAGTTTCCAAAAATTCAAATTATATATCTGTATATATATATATTTATATTTATATAAAAAGACCAATAATAGCAGTGTGTTATGCATCAACAGCAGCAACAGCTTTTCCAGGTTCTGCAGTCATCTGAACAAAACTGTAGAGACATCCAGCACACTCCATTAAAAAAAAAAAAGTAAAAGAACAAAACCCGAGAAAACAGCACAGTTCTGTTACTCTTGTGGTACCTGGCACCATTTTTTTTTAAATTAGCTTCTCAATCATCATCTGGAAAGAAAACATTCTGAGCAACATCATTAAAAACAGCTCTGATAAAGCACGGTCACTACTACGTATCATAAAGCAGGTACAAGCTATTTTACATCCACAGAGGTATGATACAGTACTGTCCTACATCTATAATACTAGAGATCCTTGAACTTCTATTCACAGCTGCTGATGACCATTGCTGGGGAGTTGGACTAAAGACTGTAAGCCATCAACAAATTCCCTTACTGTATAGAGACTACCCACAAGTTCTGTGACTCTAGAGAACCCTGACTAATCCAGGCATACTCTGCCTCTTGCTGGAAAAAGGACGCACAGGCACAAAATCTTGTCCACGGGGCTGCGTGAGCTCCTGCTCCTACAACCCAAAGTCTACATGCAATACCAGATCATTAGTGATCATTTGCCCCACACTTTCTAAAGAATCAAGCTAAGACAAAGCTGGGAGAAGCGTCATAGGGAAGTTGTTTTTTAAAAGGCTCGCAGAGCCACAGTGCACGTGTCTAAGTAAGAGACGGACTGGCTCACCGTAAAGTAACTCGCCTCACAACTCCTTAGTCTTTCCAAGAAATGATTTAGGAGGTTAACGTCCTTCATGACGGCTAGTTTTGTTAATACTAAGTGACTCTGGGCTCCCTTTCAGACTGGGAAGGACGTAATAATGTGTGTGTCTGTGAACTCCAAGTGTATTTTTCTCTCTTAAGCCACATTATTGGGGAGACCCTTTGTGGGTTGACTGCTGCAGTACCCCGAATGACTATTTAGATTAGCCACCCGAAGGCTGTCCTGTCAGAGCTCCTGAGAGCTTTCCCTTCTGACATACCATTTTCAAGTCCTCGGTCCCATCTTACTCTGTTCTAGCCCATCCGATGTGTCAAGGGAGGACTAGGTCGAGCTATCTGGGGTTTTGTTTGGCACAGTTTTCACAGGAAAACTGAAGGAGCTAATCCTTGTCTAAGTACGAGTGTCAGCCATTTTCTTTTCTCTTCCTCTTCTTTCTGCTTCTGCTTTCTCCTTCTCCCTAAATTCACACAAAAATGTCCCCAAACAGGGAGAAGCCCTCAACCAAGAGGCCATGTTACGGCACGATTTGTGAGTAGCATCAGGAGTAGACACTCAGAGTATACGCTCTAGCTGTCACATGGCCACCAAAGGCAGTCTACAAGTGCTGCCAGCTTCCACGTGACCCTTCCACATGCCAGAGGAATCCTGAAGGTCAGAGGGCAGATCCACAGCGAGACTAGGTGAGAACATTAAATCAAATAACAGATGGGAAATAAAAAAACCCAAACTGTATGAATTCTTTGGTCTTGGGATAGTTAGTGGCTAACTTAATCAGTCCTCACAGCAAGGCAGCTGCGGACTGTGAGACAGTACCAAATGAAAGTGTCTGTCTGCCCGTTCTCTCTTTGCGTTTCTGTTTTCACAGCGATAAGAAAGGACGGTGGTCCTAGCTCCCTTCCAAAGTGGATGAATACGTTACTTAATACGGGTGAAATTACCAAAGAGGTAAGTGTGAAATATCTGTTTTTAACTGCGTGCACCTAGAAAAGTTTAGGACCTAAAAGATTATTGGTATGGGTTTTTACTTAAGACCAAATCCTACTTCATAACCCAAGCAAGACTTGAACTCACAACCCTCCTGATTCAGTTTGCCTAGTTCTAGGATCATAAGCACACACTACCACACCCAACTTTCATGTCTGTTTTCTCTCCTTATAACATACATTACTCTTCTTTTTAAAAAAAAGTTTATTTTAAATGATATGCATATGTGAGCAGTTGGACACATGAGTGCTCCAGTAGAGGCCAGAGGCATCGGATCCCCCTGGATCTGGAGTTACAGGTGTTTGTGAGGCATCCAGCATGGGTGCTGGGAACTGGACTTGTTTCCCCTGCAAGAGCAGTATGTGGTCTTAACTGCTGAGCCGTACCTGCAGCCCCTACATTCCATTCCTTAAAAATCATCCCCAAATGACTAAGATCCACGTAAGCTACTGATGTCCAGATACATTTTCATGGCTAAAAGCATCGGAGGTCCTGAGAAAGCTTTGTGTCCAGGAGCGAGCTTCTCTTCCTTCCTGGCGCTGCATGCCTTCCTCAGTGAGGACTTCTCTCTACGGCATCCTTGTTATTGGAACCCAGAGCCTAGGTCCTGACGGCCCTAACCAGATAGCCTTGAGCACTTCAATATGCCAATTAAAAAGACAAGCAATAGTGAGAAGCAGAAGAGGAAGACTTACTCAATGTAACCACATTGGGAAGAGGTCTAGGGATGGCCTCCCCTACAGGGGACTTGGCCTGATACCTTAAGTAGGGTGTGAAAGAGTAAAGCTAAGCAGTCTTGGTCAAGGTATGGTCCTGCCCATAATGGACACAGCATTGTCTCGGAACCTGGCTCCTGGTCTGTCCTACAAGTTGACAGCACTTTGTGAAATCTCTTTCTGAAGGACAAGTTCTTCCCCAACTGGGCACCAGACTTCAAATCTCTTCCTTTCCCAGGGTGAGACTGTTGAAGAAACTCTAGTTCCTTGGGAAAATTTTCATTACTGTCTCAATAGTCTAAAGGCTGAAGAAAAAGGCATGGGCTTCTTTCATGGATGTCTCTCCTCAGAATGCCTGCACTCCAGCAGGGATGGTCTCACCTTCATGCTGTCTGACCATTTGCTCTTCTGTTGCTTTGAGGGCCTGGATTGTGTAGCTCTCATCCCCTAGAGCTAAACTTGGCTTCCGTCAGTCGGGTCATCCCCAGGCTCTATCTTAAGTTCCCTTCCAAATGCTTGGCCTTTACCAGCACTAACACAGTGTAGGCCAAGATCATTAATTGCTGCTGACATTTGCAGAGACCTCAGCAGGGTTCTCTCCACCTCAGTCATTATTCACTCTTTGTCTTAAAATCTCTTTCCTATTGTGCCACAGGTTCCCTGCAACATTTAGCACTGTGCCCTGTTTTGCAAATTTGAAAGATTATCTCTACTTTTGTTTCCATCCTGAGCACATGTCTCTTTTTAGTAGTGTTTTGACAGACATTCACTGCTTTTATACGGTTCAAACTGACAATGTGCCGACTTTCGTAAAATATTTCAGACTGAGTACAAACCGTGGGATCACACTCCTGAGTAGCCAGCGATGTGTGACTGCTAGCTCCATCTGCCATGGTGGGCAGTGTGGGTGTTCCAAACTCTGTTTTGTTCATACCTGTGGCCATTCTCATTGGGAAATTTATAAACAGAAGCGTTTCTGTACTAAGAGGTATGAGGGACACAAAGGGAGAAATGACACAGACCTTGTGGGTCTTTGTTGGGAGCAATGCCCTTGAAGCCCTCCATTGTTGATGTTATTATTATGGTTAGAATTAAGTATGACTGGGTTCATAGAAAATCACCAGCCAGCTGCAGAAGACTAATACAAATTTGGTGGTCAAAATGAATAATAATATAATAAAGTTCTCTTGCTGAGAAATACATCTGACGTCAAGATGCCCAATGTGATGACCTGTAACCTTTTTGAAAAACCAACATCCTGCTGACTAATAGATATGACAAACCTGTGATCTTTCTGACATCCTGTCAACATCAGCTGATTCCCTGACCACACGAATATTGTGTCCTTGGCCTGCGTAAATGTTTCTTACTTACCCTCTCCCTCTGTTACCCATGTTGTGGTATAAATTCAGCCTTGGGGAAAAATAAAATTGTCGCCTTGATCAGACTCTTGTCTTGGTGTCCTTCTTCGAGTCTCTTGTCCCCCATTCTCTTCCAGGTACCCAGCCCCCGTCATTGACAGGTCTTGCTACTGTGACTGGTAAGTAAAGACACATGCGGGGCTGGGGATTTAGCTCAGTGGTTAGAGTGCTTACCTAGGAAGCGCAAGGCCCTGGGTTCGGTCCCCAGCTCCGAAAAAAAGAACCAAAAAAAAAAAAAAAAGACACATGCATGAAGAACAGCCAGAGACATCACCACCACCCAGGCTGCTTATGAAAGTGTTACTGAAAACCTTGGAGAGACCCACGTTGGGCGCCAGATGACGAGAGGGAAATTGGAGCTCCCCTTTCGGGTTCTTAGTCTCCTTAATAAATAACTTTTAAAACAGAATCTCAATGGCCAGACTTTAAGACACAAGTACCAGGGTGTGCAAACTGTGAATGTCAGCAGCTGCTGGAAGAGAAGAGGAAGAGAAACATGCCTTTTCGTGCAGGCTGGCGTGTTCCGCTGTGGATGTCAGCAAGCAGCATCATGACTTAGCAGCAGTCAGGCTACCAGAGCTGCATGATGGCAGCTGTATGCATGAGTGAACAGGCATGGGTAAGGGCAGGGTTCCCGGGAAGGAAAAGTACATTACCTCATTAAGGGAATAATTACTCCTTCCATCTCTTTAACTTGGCTTTAGGTGATGTAGCCTCCCTAAAGGGTTGTCTTTTGTCCATGTGATCAACAGACCCATCTGGATTAAGTCTGAATGGAGGATACAATGTCTAATAGTCTACTCTTTGGAGCAGTTCATGATGTCATATCTTCACCCAGGACCAGAGACAGATTCCACTAAGGAAGGTCCAGCCTGGAAGTTCTTTAACTCTCTTATAACACCAATCTATTAACTGGGGAGACTCTAATGTCACTTATGAGATGGGCTAAAATTGGGGAACAGATATAATTCATTTCTATCAAGGAAATTCAGAAATCCAGCCCCAAAGCTGACCATCAGGGGAAGTTCATGTCTGGACTGGAGTCTGAATGGCACAGATATAACTTCTAGACCAGTGGTTCTCCACCTGTGGGTCTCATCCTGCATGTCAGATATTTACATTATGATTCATAACAGAAGCCAAAAATACAGTCATAAAGTGACAATGAAATAATTTTATGGTTGGGGGTCACCACAACATGAGGAACTGTATCGTAGGGGAGCAGCATTGGGAAGGTTTGTGAGCTGGTGCTCTAGGAGGAAGGGCTCATTTAGGAGAGAGAACAAGGAACCAAGTGCCAGAGTTGTATTCTGGCCTCCAGCAAGGACTTTGCTAGGTCCGCTGCTCTCTGAGATCTCATCTTAGGCTGCCTAACAGTTTTCTATCTTCTGTTCTTATTGAAAGTGACACTCTAAGATGAATTCATCAGGAACTGAGGGACTCCCTACTGTCAAGGACCAAAGGGGACAGAAGTCCTTGCAGAAGTTTTATGGAGAAAGACATTCCTTCTCCTGTCTATGCTTCTCTTCAGGAAACTAGTCCATCCTTCTGTTAACCCTTTCTGTATGTATGCATGTGAGAGGTGGGGAGTGAGCCGTATCGTGCTGGGCAAGTGTCTATCACTGAGCTACACGCCCAGCCCCATCAATAATGCCTGCTTCTGTAAGTGTTTAAGTTCCTTTAGTGTGGGCTTACATGGTCCCTACTTGTTTCCAACAGCATAAAATCATTGTTGTCCTCATTAACAGAGATTACTGAATTTTTTTTCACATGAACAGATAGGTACTCAGACACCCGGCCTTGCCCCCCTTAGCCTCTGTTAACCACGAGTGGCCCAGGCAAGTTGCAGAGTGCCAAGAGAGCTGTAGCCTGCAGAGGCTGTCATCTGGGCAATGCCTGGTGTGATTCCTACAGGAGGCAGAGGGCTCCTAGTAGATACCCGCTGTCTGGATAGCTGACATAATTCAGCCTTGAAAATGAAAATTCACCTTCCTCTTTTCCTGTCTTAAAGACGTGTTTCACAGGTTCATAAATTTGAAAAATTAAAGATTGTGGGCAAACTCCCTTCTTAGGGAGAGAATGATTCACTGCATAGAGTTCTGAGTTGTTCTTTTTTTAAAAAAAGATTTATTTATTTATTACATATAAGTACACTGCAGCAGTCTTCAGACACACCAGAAGAGGACATCAGATCTCATTGCAGATGGTTTTGAGCCACCATGCAGTTGCTGGGATTTGAACCCTGGACCTCTGGAAGAGCAGTCAGTGAGCCATCTCTCCAGCCCTTGAGTTGAGTTCTTAAGATCAGTCAGGATTGCATGGGATGAAGGAGAAGCCAAAGCAACCCCCATCTGCTAGCAGCTGGGGATGAGCCTTGTCAGGTTTCTTAGGACCGGGCACTGTACACTTCTCTGTACACTGCCCATTTCCTGTGAGACAAGTGTGACACACACACACACACACACACACACACACACACACACACACGGATAAGGATGGGGGCTGAGGTAATGCGATTTTCCAGAGCATGATTCTACTCAACGGACGTGCAGAGCCTGCTGCCATCTGGTTCTCTCTTAAACTGCCATTAGCTGCTTTCATGCCAAAGAAGGTCACAAGTAATTACCATCAAGAGGTAGAAAGGAACTGTGTGTGTGTGTGTGTGTGTGTGTGTGTGTGTGTGTGTGTGTGTGTGTGTGAGAGAGAGAGAGAGAGATCTGTTTACCCATTTGCACGTGTGTCTGTCTGTCTTTCTGTGTGTACCTGTGTGTGTCTACCTGTATCTCTTTCTCTCTCTCTCTCTCTCTCTCTCTCTCTCTCTCTCTCTCTCTCTCTGTGTGTGTGTTTGACAAATCTGTTTACCCATTTGCATGTGTGTCTGAGTCTGAGTCTGTCTGTCTTTCTGTGTGTACCTGTGTGTGCCTACCTGTGTATGTTTGTGTGTGTGTCTAGTTGTGTATGTCTCTGTGTGTGTGTGTGTGTATGTGTGTGAGAGAGACAAATCTGTTTATCTACTTACATGTATGTCTGTTTGAGTCTGTGTGTGTTTGTGTGTGTCTTTCTGTGTATATGTGTATGTGTGTGTCTAGTTGTGTACGTCTGTGTGTGTCTGTTTGTGTGAGTGTGCAGGTGTGTGTGAGTGTCTGTGTATGTGTGTGTATCTGTGTCTGTGAGTCTGTCTTTCTTTTTTTTTTTTTTTTTTTGGTTCTTTTTTTCAGAGCTGGGGACCGAACCCAGGGCCTTGCGCTTCCTAGGCAAGCGCTCTACCACTGAGCCAAATCCCCAACCCCGAGTCTGTCTTTCTTAGTGGACCAGTCTGAACCAAATTATAACCTCGAGGTTATAATTTGATAATTTCTTCCTTCCTTTTCCTCCTTCCAACCATTCCCATATGCCTTCCATTCTCAGGTTCATGTGCCAATCCCCCCAATCGCTATCAGGTGCATATACACACGACACATGGACTTTTAAGTTCTCTCAGTTAAGAACTTGGAGTTTGTATCAATATTTGCCCAAATGGGTGGCTGGGTCACATCGTGAGTGACTTTGTTGTTGCGTTTTTTAAAAGATTTATTTATTTATTCTATATAAGTACACTGTAGCTGTCCTCAGACACACCAGAAGAGGGCATCAGATTTCATTACAGATGGTTGTGAGCCACCATGTGGTTGCTGGGAATTGAACTCAGGACCTCTGGAAGAGCAGTCAGTGCTCCTAACCACTGACCCATCTCTCCAGTCCTCCTTCCCCCACTTTTTGTGACTTTGGTTAATTTGAGGGCAAGTGTGGAATATTGAGCCCTCAGACTCCCAGGTGGTAGTGAGGGGATTTCTGGACATTAAAGGCCAAGAAACACAGAAAAACAAAACAAAACTAAAGACTGGAGAGGAACAGGAATAGAAATTACAAAATTAGAAGAATCCTCTAACATGGGTGCTCACGCAAGAGGGAGAGTCTTAAAACTGAAAAGACCCTTAACAGATACACTCTCTCCCTCTCAGCCCTTCATGCCTTTGCCTCGGGGAGAGAGGGCAACAAGGGAGAGGGATAGGATTCACACCACTCCCCCGTGTATCGAAAATGGGGTCACGCTTTGTAGGAAGCAGGGCTGATTTCTTTGAAGTACGAGCCTTCCCCCTGAGTGGCCAGCAGCTTGCTTGTGCCCCACATCCTTTTTTTCTGAGACTGTCTGTGAGGGACACTGTCTTGCCTATCGTAAGGAAAATAAGTCCGCGTGCAGGATTCCCCTCTGCAGGTAACCTGCTTCCCCTTGGACCTGCTGGCAGGGCCCTGCATGGCAAGCAGGACACTGGAGTATTCCAGAGTGAGAGAGCACAGCTCACCATTTAGCGAACCTAGACACAAACTTATCTGTGACTAGAGACAAAGCAAAACTCAAGTTAGACCAAGCTAAAGAACGGTGTATGCTGAGAAGTACCACACAGTGTTTCCAGCCAGTGGAATCGCCATTTACCTTACCCGTGAAAACGTATTGCCCTCCTGTAATTGCAAACTCTGAAGGGAGGTGATTGGAAATGGAAATAGTTGTAATAAACCTGATACAGGAGCCATCTTGTCCAGGGTTAACTCAGCTGGCTTCAGAGCGGTCTCCTCACTATGGCGCTTCATGGGTTAACGAATTTCCTCTAGGTTGAGAAATAAAACAGACTTGCAAACCTTCAGAGCTCACCCAGAACTTGTATGTTTTTCATCTGCACACAAATTGGACAAACCCAGATCTCTGGTTTTCAAATTCTTCTCCGACTAAGAGAAGTGAGTTCAAAGGGGACGGAGACAACATGGTGGGTAGAACTCTGGCAGAAGTGGCAGTTGTGATATAAAGGGTCAACAGAATTTGCTAAGTAGGGGTTGGAGGAGATGGCTCGGTGGCAAAGAGCATCTTCAATGTGGACTCAATGCCAACCACCCTCTGGGGACCGTCCAAGCTGTCAGTACTGGATTAGAACTGCTAAACTATCTCCCTTCTGTATCAGGAGCGTGGTTCTTCATTTGCCAGCATTCGGGTCAGCACTGCTGGACTACCCAGCCTCTGTTGTGTAAGCCAATCCGATAAGTCTCTCTTGATATTAAAGATACATTCTATAGTTTCTGCTCCTTTAGAAAAGTGAACAATAATTTTACACACACACACACACACACACACACAAACACACACTGCTTGTATGGGGGCAGGTTCTCATTGTATAGCTTAGATTGACCGGACTGGTCATCTGGTCATGAACTTGTGGCACCCTTGCTACAAGTCTTCATGTGCTAGGATTACAGGTCTGTGCTAACATCCCTGCTCGTAAACATGTCTTTTTGTAAGTTTATGTGACCGATCTTTCACTGAGCAGGAAAACCTTGGGGTCTCGGCGTTCTCCAAGCAGAGGTCACCGAGAATGCAGGAGATCACAGCACAGGTAGATCTAGGGAAACCGGCTTCTGCAGTTTGGAAGAACGGCACAACTTGAACACAGGAATGGAGCCCATGTGACATGTATGAAGGGTGTGCCTTCACGCATGGGACGGAGTGGTCATGAGAACAATTCGACCATCCACATAACCAATTCAGCAGGGGTAGGCTGATTGATCCTGAAGGCAGATCAATGGCTGCATTGGCTCTTTCCCCTCAGAGCCTGGCTGCTTGCCTGTCACTGATAGAGGTGGCAGGGTCTGCTGGCTGTTGTTCCTCCAGCACGTGATCTTTACATAGAATAATGGGGGGGGGGGGGACACACACATGCTGTTATCCAGTGTCAGCATAATTATTTCCCACTCTCTTTAACCGCCAAAGAAACTGGCGATAGCGATCTCGTTTCCGAAAAGATCAGACTTTAAATTGAATTAAATTCCTTCTGTAACTCCCCAAACAAAGAAAATCACAGTTAAGTAACTGCACCACCATCAAAGAAAACAGTAGTTTTGCTACAAATGCACTCCCTCGAGGATCAGATCTCTCCGATACGACGGTAAGAGGCGTAGCTTTTGCCCCCCAGAAAGATGGCAATCCACAAACGAATTGCATTCAATTTCACGGGTCCTGAATTAAGAGAAGCAGTTATGTCTTTTCCTGCGGTGATCAGTTTATGCCAGGAAGGCAGGGTGAACGTAGGAAGAGGTTCTAAGTGTGACGGAAACTGTAAATGCGTGCGCTCTCTTTAAAATATTACTCTGCAGATGATTTTAGTTTGTCTCCGTGATCCTGTACCACAGGCGGCTAGCAGGTGGGCTACTGTTGATATAATTTATTGAAAACAATTGATAACTAAGAAGAAAGGGGGGGAGAGACAGAAACAGACAGAAGAATCAGACAGGAAAAGCCAGAACGGAGAACAAGTAAGTGACTTAGCTGTTTTTACCTAGGACAAATGCTTAATTGACCCCAGTTCTTCCTGATTCCGTGTAATCAGGCAAACAAAGCCAGTAGTAGAGAAAGCGTTGACTCTTAACTCTGTTTAAGTTGAAAATAGGCCTTGACTTTCATGTGCTGTGTCGTTAAGTAAAAGCAAAAATGATGACTGTGTTCAAAGTATTCTCCCCTCTGGACCCGGGTTTGACCCTAGAGAGTCGCGAGTCTTGACATCACTTCTTCAGCATTACGCCAAGCAAACATTCCCATGGAGGGAACTCTGTTCACTGGACTCGCCAGAGTCCAAT
This sequence comes from Rattus norvegicus, assembly GCF_021556685.1. NCBI lineage: Eukaryota > Metazoa > Chordata > Mammalia > Rodentia > Muridae > Rattus > Rattus norvegicus. The sequence continues at coordinate 9,350,434 of NC_141547.1, forward strand.
CCTGGTCTTCTGGCTGCGTCTCATCACCAGTGGAAGAAGGATCTAAGACAGCAAGCCACACTTCCCAAGGACTCTTTCAAGAACCTTGCGGATTGGCGGGGGAAATGGAGGTTGCGTCACTCGCAAACTGCCCGGGTGTGTCGTTTGTCCTATAAATAAATGTTTAGGACACCCCCGTTATATTTCCTGGTGCTCAGTAAGATGCAAGAATTGAAGGGGAAACGAGTTTCCGGTGAGGCTTTAAACGAAATCACAAAAGCAAACGTGTTTAATCAAGTGGTTCCGGCAGCTCATTGCTCGCCATCAAGACACATTCAGGGGGCTGTAATCGCGTTTGCGGCTCTCACGGTTCCCAGGTGGCTCCCTCCACTCCGCGCTCAATAGATTTCTCTCTCAAGATCTCGTCTGCCACCGGCTTGGGACTGCTGTGTTTAGGAGCAACCAATAGGTAGGAAAATGCTACGGCAATTGCTTTTTCCGTGAAAAGGAAGCTGAGAGTTTTAAGTTTACCAAGGCCAGGGTTGGGGATGGCGAGAACTCGTTTTTTGGAACAGTTTGGTTCTCGAGGTCACTGTGCATCCCAGCTAGCCTTGAACACGTGACCCTCACGCCTAGCCTCCCCCAAGTTCTGAGATTTTCAGGTGTGTACAAGGCTGTGCCTCAAGAAAACAGACTCTGTGTCCTGAACTAAAATCTGAGAAACATCTTTTCCGTTGTGGTACTGGTGCGGTAAGGGATAGCGTGTTGCTGGGACCAGAGTCTCCGGCACCTGGCGACATCCGGCCACCTAAGCTGCAGTCTTCACGCAGCGGAAAGCAGCTTTAGAATCAACCGCAAGGTGGTATGAGCGACTTTATATTCCTGACTAAATAGGTGGGTCTCTCGCTGTGTTCTCAGATCCCTGAGGCTAGCCGCTGTATTCCGTGGTCGTTGTTGATTCTGTTGTCACCACCTTCTCTCTAGTCTTGACCTTGTTACTTTTCTCCTGTTGATCTCAAAGGTTTTCTCCAAGTTCAGAGCCAAAAACGATCTCAGGAAGACTCTGCCAAGCAAAACTAAACTCATGGGAATGAAGGTTAATTCTACACATTATTGTTTTTTTTTTTTTTTTTTTGGTTTTTTTTTACATAGTTTACCGACTGGAGAATAACCTAGAAGTTCATTGTCAGAAATGGTTCTTTTAAAGCAAGGATTGGAAATCTCCCAATGAAACCTGTTGCTGGCATGGTGTGAGAAAGCCTCTGGTTGGGCTGTTAGTTTCGTGTGTGCAATCTTGAATTGACAACCCAAGAGGTAACCTATAGAGTCCCAGAACAGACTGCTCATTTATGGTGTGGTTGGGTCTATAAAAACAATAACAACAACAACAGCAACAACAACAAAATCCTTGATACTCAACCTATTTGCTTTATTGAAATCACTGCCATGATCTCATTTTCTGAGAAGAATTCATCATTTATTAACCAAGGTCTCATTTGGTCAGTCCACAAATATTTAGGAGCATTTTCCATACCCTTGTTTGAGCTCACGGAGTCTCCCTGCCTGCCACCATGTAGCCATGTGGCAAGTTTAGGCACCTGCTGTGTGACAAAACTTCCTGGGGAGACACAACACATGTGCCTATTTGCCCTCAACAGGGGACCCACAACCAACCAAAGTGCGACTTGGTGAACCAATAAATGTTATTGGGGTTACTTACAGGAGTGTGGGTGAGGGGCTACCTACAGGAGCAGAAATGACTCAAAGGCAGTTCCACCATCAAAGCCCACCCCAGCGTGGGTCACAAAGCTTGGAACCTGGAGGACACTGCACAACCGGCAGGCAGCTCAGTGGGTTAAAGAGTGCCCTTTCTAGGTACATCAATTGATCTAAATCTCTTCAACCTGTCTGGTTTCTGCTTCTTACAGGCAGCTGGTCTAGCCTGAGAGTCTTCTTTGCAGCTTGTCTTGTCTGAGAGGGATGCTCCACTTTGATTGCTTACTCTGGGAGGGACTTGGTGAGTCTGGTCAGTTTCAGGGACTTCCTGAAGCTATTTGGAGTTGTTTACCTTCCTGCTTTAAGGAGCTTCTTGCAGGATAGAGTGCCTCAATCTTGTAGCAAACTGTTAACCAGCAGTCACCTCAGAGACTAGCTCAGAGGAAGCTTGCCTGAGAGTACCCTTAGGATCAATGCCCATGGAAATAGGAATGCCATGGAGTAGGAATGGGCAGGAGGAGAAGCTGGCCTCTGCACAGTGTTGATGGCAGAATCAACCAACACTACAGGGGCGAGGTACAGGCAGTGGCCCCCACCTTCATTTATTCACTGCAGTGGTCTTTTGTGTAGGGACAGTATCTGCACAAGATGCCCCAAGACCAACTTCTCCGCACAAAGGAGATTAATTTACCTCTGAGGGACAAAAGGCAGGGAATAAGAGACAAAGTCAGGAGACAGAGGGAGATGAGGAAGTGAACAAGGAGAGGGGTAGGGATGTTTGTCCTGAAGGGACTGAGGACTTCTTCTGAATAGAGAGGACAGACGTTGGGAAATGCCATGTTAGGATGACTTAATTAAATTTGATTGGACAGGTTAATCAGGTGAGCCAAAAGGGGCTTTTGATCCCTGGACTTCAATACTTTGATAGCTGGACCTTGGTGGTCAGCCTCCGGAGGAGGAGGAAGAATAAGGAAATAGACCCTGGCAGTTAGCTTTAGGAATGTAATCTAATGGTTTGTAGCAAGGCAGAGGAAGTCAGGGGAGCAAGCTGAGACCTGCCAGAGTCACCTGTGTCATGCTTGGGCCTGCTAGATCCCTTCAATGAATGGAGGGACCGTGGTTAGGGAAAGTGATTATCTGTCAGTCGCAGTGATGCAAGCGACTGGGGAATTAGGTGCTTTCATTCTAAGAAGGGGTTGAGGTGGTGTGTGACAGTGTCCCTACTGTGTGCTTTTAGCTTCTCCGAGAAAGATCCTCATTCAAGTGGCTCAAACAGCAGCTCCAGACTGGTTAGCTTGGCAGTGTTTTCCTGTTCTGTCAGCTGAAGGTGTCAGCTTTGTTTTACAGGCTTCTGGTCATAGCCACAGATGGTCAACAGGGGTCACTGTGGGAAACAAGAAACCACGTCGGTCCCCGTACCTTTTATGTTGTAGAAAATAGCTCCTTGTGTCTTTTTTTGTTGTGATAATATATATTACAACATTTTTTAAAAGATTTATTTATTTATTTTATGTATATGAGTACACTGTAGCTGTCTTCAGACACACCAGAAGGGGGCATGGGATCCCTTTACAGATGGTTGTGAGCCACCATGTGGTTGCTGGGAATTGAACTCAGGACCTCTGGAAGATCAGCCAGTGCTCTTAACCGCTGAGCCATCTCTCCAGCCCTGTTTTTATCTATTTAAAAGTTCTCTTAGCTGTTTCTTGTGTATTTTTGACTAAGGTGCTGTGTGTTTCATGTATACTGTTTGGCATCTGCCTTTTCTATCAGAAAGTATCCACAAGGGGAGTGATGTTTGTCTGTTGACTTCACTGGAGTCTCAGTGCTGAGGGAAGGACCTGGATAGGGCAGAAACGTAATAAATCTGTTGGTACAGCATCTTATACAAGAGAAAGCTGAGGCTCAGGAAAGGAAATGATCTACTCAGGGCCCCATAGCTAGGAAGCAGCCAAGTTGAGTAGTTAAATGCTCTGTGATACTCTATAACGTTAAAAAACCCATTTAGCAAAAAGCCAGACAACAGCAATGGCCCGGCTCCAGGCTTCCTCCCTACCACTGATTGAAGAGAGGACTTTGAAATGAGCAGGGATCTCGTGCCTGGGGACATCGGGAGATTGTCTGTGGGCCGCTGGCAAGGACGTTCAGACTGAGTGTCATTAAGGAAGGAAGCTAGCGAGCCATCTCCGCGCTGGGCTTGTCCTGAGGAGCAGAGGCCAACGTCTGTAATTAAATGCAGACCAGCTGCTCTAGGCTGGCAGCACCTCCGTGGGGGAGGCATCTGGACACGGGGTGGATTGCGCACTCTGTCTGAAAGGGTCATGGAGAACAACAGCTTTTGATATAAAGACTCAGCACGTGAACATCCCGCGTGGACTTGCCATAGTCCCAGACATCCCTCCTTTCATCTACACCAGTGTGTAAGCCGAAGTCTCACAGGACCAGGAAGGACGCTCTGTGGCTTTGCAATTGGACCCGCTGCCGCTTGGTCGGGATGAGAAGGATCTGGGGTTTTGTTGCTGGGTTGGGTTTTTACATGTTCATTTCTGTAAGTAGCACCTCTTCCTCAGGAAAAGGGAATTTCGGCTGGATGTCCTCATGCTAACCCGAGAAACCCACAACCGAGTGTTTCTCCTGCACTTAAGAAGCCATGTTGCAGGCGCTCTCTAGATACAAGGAGCTGACGGCCTCTGAGGGGTGGAGCTTTGAGAACTGGAGCTGAAGCTGGCAGGTAGCTAGCTCCCTGGCAAGTGGACAAGGAGGAGGCAGAGGGCTCTGAGGAGAGGTTGAGTCCTACAGGCTGCAGCCAAACTTCAATGGCGCACCAGAGTCGCAGTCATGGGAGGCCAGGGAAGCTGTCTAGGGCACGAGGTCCCAACTGTTGGCATGGTTGTCCTAGCTGTGCTGGGGGAATTGAGCAGGAGAGGCCCATGGAACACTAGTCCAAGGTTATTGGCTCACAGCAGGCCTAGAAAAGGAAGCTTTGAAAGCTTGGCTGAGAGGGAGAGGGAGAGTGGGAGGGGGAGGGAGAGGGGAGAGGGAGAGGGAGAGGGAGAGGGAGAGGGGAGAGGGAGAGGGAGGGAGTGGGGGAGGGAGAGGGAGAGGAGGGAGTGGGGGAGGGAGAGGGGGAGGGAGAGGGAGGGAGTGGGAGGGGAGGTCTCCTGGATCAAAATACCTGTTAGCAATGCCCCACGATTCTTGGTGCTCTTTTCCTCCACTTTCCTTTCCTTTTCACTTTTTTTTCCTGACCAGGTCTCACTCCACAGCCCAGGCTGGCCTCACTCTGTAGCCCAGGCTAGTCCCAAACTCACAACCTTCTCTCCTCCTGAGTGCAGGAATTACAGGTGTGTCTCCCCACACACAGCTCAACGGCTTACTGCTGAATGATTACTTTTTGTGCGGGTATATGCTTGAATCCATACTTTTATTTTTTTTTTGAGACGACACCTTGCTGTGTAGTCCAGGATAGCCTTGAACTGCACATCCTCCTGCTTCTGCCCCTTGTATGCTGGGCTTACAACCTGCCCTGTTGTGCCTGGGTTGTTTACTTTTTGTGCTGATTTGGAGTGTAACAGCTGGTGCATAGAGAACCCCTCCAGTGGTGAACCACATGCCTTTTTTACCAATCTAAGTTAATGCAGAATCAGGCATTTTAAATTATTTAGGAAATACTGGATGCTTCTTGAAATTATTCAAGGGAGCCTGACTGTCAGGTTCATGATGGAGAAGTATCCGGGAGCCAGCTCAGACTCATGGTAACAGGTTGAACGTACCTCAGAGACACACGGGTTGGCTGGCATAGTGTTGACTATTTCACGTGGAAATTCTTCCAAAATATACCAAGAGGCTGGCCACTTCCTACAGCATTCTGCCTATTTCAATTCTCAAATCTGTGTGAATGGCCTCTCTTTTATAGCCCTGTGGGCTCGTGATATCCTCTCCCCAGAGATCCCATGTCCCATGACAGCATGGTGTTCCTCCTCGTCAGTACTATAAGATTGGCGTGGTGCTCACGTACTTCCTGTTCCCCTGGAACACTGGTGCCCTGGTACATCTGGGGACAGAGTCTGTGGAATTCCCACTTCTTAGTTTCCATCCTCCCATACACCGCCATTGCCCTCAGTGGCACCTGACTGGTCAACAGCGCTGCCTACATGTACAGAAAAAGGCCCCGTGACAAGTGTGTCAGCTCTCAGCACAACCCACTGGTTGCTCTGGGGGCCATTGATGAGTGAGCCAGAGGAGGAATGGTGATCCAGATGTTATTGACTTAATGGGAGGGAAGGGTTTATGGCTCTAAGAAAGAGTTGAGGAGTGTAGAGAAACTGAACTTTGGCCTTGGTTTCTTAGCTCTGAGATGATTCGGGCGCACTCTCTGCTCTTATCTAATGCACAGGAAAGAGCAATGTCTCCCTTGTAAAGATACAAGTTGCACAGTGCAGCAAATGGAGCACAGAAGATGATCACTAAATGGTATTGTAGCTATATTTTCATCATGAAAATTTTCCTACAGGAAAAAGCAGCAATTGCTTTTCTTCTCAAACAGTCTGGTCTACTCTGACTTGGCTATCCAATCATATGTCAGGGGGAAAAAGTCTTCAATCAATCAATCAATCAATCAATTAATCAATGACAAGAAAGGAGACTCACGGAACCACAAGTTCACAAGTTGCTAAGAGGAAGGCCAGCGCAGAGTCCAAGTTAGGTTCATCCTGGGTCCTCCACTTGCTCTCCGGGCACTGTCCTCACACTCTGGGTTCTTCTCTGTTGTAAGACAGTAGGCAGCCCTTCTCTCCTCCCTGGGTCACTGGAGAGTGAGACGAGGTAATACACAACCCTGTGGAGCTGCTCGGCGTGAAGTAGGCCCTCTGTGGCGCTGCCTTTAGTGTCAGCTTTATGGTCGTGGGTGAGTTACCTCTCCCTTCTGTGCACCTCTGTCCTCGTTTTAAAGCAGCGATAATCATAGCAGTTAGCTGAAAGGCGTGAGGATGACAGGAGTTAGTACTTAGCCCTTAGTGCTCTGCTCGGCGTGCAGGAAACAACTTATAAATATTAGCTGAGCCCCTCCTTGGTAAAGCTGGGCACCCAGCAGAGATCCAGCCAGGGAGAGAAGGGTAGGAACAGCCTCTGTCACTTGGTGGGGAGCTCCTGTGTCTGGTTCATCAGTCATCCAGTTAAAATCCTGGGGGTCCTAAGGTCTTGTCAACCTGTGTTGATGGCAGCAACAGGAGAGGGGTAATCTTATAGGACAGCCACATTATGTATCCATTCCGGGCACAAGTAGAAGTGGGGACAGCATGGACTATGATGAAGGCAGGCAGACTTGCAAGGATAGAAAATAGGGCCAAGGAATGGGAAGGAGGGGGACGGCTAAGGAGCTGCGGGGGCCATAGGAGGTGGTGGTGGGGAGCTTCTTGAGGAATATTGAAAACTCCCAACTAGGAAAATTCTTAGCGTCACTGTATTGTATTATATTGTGTACTTTAGAAGGGGGGATTCTGTGAATTATAACTCAATAAAGCCCTTTAAAAGGAAATGAACTGATCATGGGAAATGAAAACGGAAACCAAAAGGAGCTGGAGCCTCACTTTAGTTAGAATGACAGCGAACAGACAAAAGGTATGCGCGGCCTTTCCCTCCCCCTCCTGCTCCTCCTCCTGCTCCTCCCTCTGCTCCTCCCTCTGCTCCTCCCTCTGCTCCTCCCCCTCCTGCTCCTCCTCCTGATCTTCCCTCTGCTCCTCCCCCTCTGCTCCTCCCCCTCCTGCTCCTCCTCCTGATCTTCCCTCTGCTCCTCCCCCTCCTGCTCCTCCTCCTGATCTTCCCTCTGCTCCTCCCCCTCTGCTCCTCCCCCTCCTGCTCCTCCTCCTGCTCCTCCCTCTGCTCCTCCCTCTGCTCCTCCCCCTCCTGCTCCTCCTCCTGCTCCTCCCTCTGCTCCTCCCCCTCTGCTCCTCCCCCTCCTGCTCCTCCTCCTGATCTTCCCTCCGCTCCTCCCCCTCTGCTCCTCCCCCTCCTGCTCCTCCTCCTGCTCCTCCCTCTGCTCCTCCCCCTCCTGCTCCTCCTCCTGCTCCTCCCTCTGCTCCTCCCCCTCTGCTCCTCCCCCTCCTGCTCCTCCTCCTGATCTTCCCTCCGCTCCTCCCCCTCTGCTCCTCCCCCTCTGCTCCTCCTGCTCCTCCCTCTGCTCCTCCCCCTCCTGCTCCTCCTCCTGCTCCTCCCTCTGCTCCTCCCCCTCTGCTCCTCCTCCTGCTCCTCCTCCTGCTCCTCCTCCTGCTCCTCCCCCTTCTGTTCCTCTTCCTGCTTCTCTTGCTCCTCCTCCTGCTCCCCCTCCTGCTCCTCCCTCTGCTCCTCCCTCTGATCCTCCCTCTGCTCCTCCCTCTGATCCTCCCTCTGCTCCTCCCTCTGATCCTCCCTCTGCTCCTCCCCCTCCTGCTCCTCCTCCTGATCTTCCCTCCGCTCCTCCCCCTCTGCTCCTCCCCCTCTGCTCCTCCTGCTCCTCCCTCTGCTCCTCCCCCTCCTGCTCCTCCTCCTGCTCCTCCCTCTGCTCCTCCCTCTGCTCCTCCCCCTCCTGCTCCTCCTCCTGCTCCTCCCTCTGCTCCTCCCCCTCTGCTCCTCCCCCTCCTGCTCCTCCTCCTGATCTTCCCTCCGCTCCTCCCCCTCTGCTCCTCCCCCTCTGCTCCTCCTGCTCCTCCCTCTGCTCCTCCCCCTCCTGCTCCTCCTCCTGCTCCTCCCTCTGCTCCTCCCCCTCTGCTCCTCCTCCTGCTCCTCCTCCTGCTCCTCCTCCTGCTCCTCCCCCTTCTGTTCCTCTTCCTGCTTCTCTTGCTCCTCCTCCTGCTCCCCCTCCTGCTCCTCCCTCTGCTCCTCCCTCTGATCCTCCCTCTGCTCCTCCCTCTGATCTTCCCTCTGCTCCTCCCCCTCCTGCTCCTCCTCCTGATCTTCCCTCTGCTCTTCCCCCTCTGCTCCTCCTCCTGCTCCTCCCCCTTCTGTTCCTCTTCCTGCTTCTCTTGCTCCTCCTCCTGTTCCTCCTCCTGCTCCTCCTCCTGCTCCTCCTCTATAAAAGAGTGTAGCTATTGTGGGAAACAATACCAAATACTTTTTAAAAGTTAAGAAAGAGAATTACCTTACAATCCAGCAAACTTATGATTCGATGGATATCCAAAGGAAATGCTTACAGAAGAGGAACCTGCACATCCATATTTACTGAAGCCGTATTTATAACGGCCGAGATACTGAATGTCAACCAGGGGCAGCATAGCTGAAGACAATATGCTATGTGAGTGTGTGATAGACAGCATTCCTCAGCCTCAATGAAGAAGGGCGTCTGTCATACGCCGTGAACTTGAAGGCCATAGCACTTGGGGTAGTAAATCAGGCACAGAGAGACAAATGCTGTAACATCATGTACGTCTGTTGAACCTCAAAAAGTGAATCTCAAAGAAGCAGGGAGTAAATGGGGTCATCAGGTGCTGGGAGATGTAAGGAGGGCGAGAGGTATTGGAACACACACACACATACACACATGCACACACATGCACACATGCTTCTACATACATACATATATATACACACAAACTCTCATACACACACATAGACACACTCTCATATACATACACATGCACACACACTCACATACACATAATACTCTTACACACACGCACATAGACACACTCTCATACACACACTCTCATATACATACACATGCACACACACTCACATACACATAATACTCTTACACACACGCACATAGACACACTCTCATACACACACTCTCATATACATACACATGCACACACACTCACATACACATAATACTCTTACACACACGCACATAGACACACTCTCCTACACACACTCTCATATACATACACATGCACACACCCTCATATACACATAATACTCTTATACACACTCGCATAGACACATACTCTCTCTCTCACACACACACACACACATTTCCATCAGAGAGAAGAAATCAATTGAAGAGATCCATTGTATAATATGATAATATATGTATCAACACTGTACTGTAAATTGTTGGTGGTTGGTCTTTAGTTTCTACCAGGAAAACTATAAACGGAGGGAATGTATAGGTTAACTGGCCCAGTTTAGTCATTCTACAATGTATCTACATTTTCCCAGTTTAGTCATTCTACAATGTATCTACATTTTCAACATGTGTGCTTATGTGTCATACATATGTTTTTGTTATTTCAAAAAAATTAGTAGAAGAAAAACAAAGAAAGTCAAAGAGCAAAGCTCATTTGCCATGGAGATGCGTCTTGGAGAATGGCAAGGAGGGAAACAGGTCAGTGGGAGACGGGAATACTGCACGGTAGACCGGATATTTATAGGCCAGATTTTTAATTCACTCTCCTGTCTGAACAGTCTCTTTCTCCCGCTCAAAGCCTGAAGGAAGTCTTCCTGTAATCACTCCCTCCCACAGAGACTACTTCCCTTTTATGAACTTACGTCAAAATAATGGTCTGCTGTCAGCCTCTTAGCATTTACCTTGAGGAGGGCAGCCCCGAAAGAGCAGCATCTTGTCAGCCATGGATGCTGAAAGCTAATCTTGTGTTGCTGCTGAACAACTGTGCTGCTATTTTCTGTTCAACTCAGCCTGTCTAGCAACTCAGTGAACGTTTCCGAGAGCTGGAGCCAAGCCTTTCGCCCGAACAGGCGGTCTGAAACAGCCTTAAATGCGGCAGATCGTAAAAGCTGACAAAATCTTTTATGCAGGCATCCATGTTTATTGCTGGTCTGTTAAAAGCCGTTCAGGAAACAGAACCAATCTAGATGTCCACCAGCAGATGGATAAGGAATGCCACACACACACACACACACACACACACACACACACACACACACATACACACACACACCATGGGATTCTACACAGCTACAGAGCCAGGAGAACTCAGGACATACACAGGAAAATCATAGACATCAAACATTGAAATAAGGTAAACTTCAGAAGACGGTTGTTCCATGTTTTATTTTATATGTAGAGCCAAGATTTAAAATAGAGCACGTGCACAGATGTGTGTGAATTTATGTACATGCCACTCATAGAACTAGAAAAGGGATCGTTAGAAGAGGGAAGATTTTCAGGGACGAAGTGGAAGGAGTGAAAAAGAGAAGACAATCAGTAAGAAAGCAGAGGAGACTATCAGGAGGTGCGGGGGCCAGCTGGAGCAAGGCAGGGTAGCAGAGAAGGCAGCGAGGACGGGGAGCAACTGAGAATTAAATATAATGACACATACGGAGGAAGGCGTTATAATGAAACCTACTACTTTGTATCCTAACCTTAAAAAGTGAATAAAGGAAAAAAACTTAAAAAAAAATCAAAAACAAAACCAACCAAACAACAACAAAAAAAACACTAACAACATCCATCTGGGAGACGGCCATGGTGAGTGACATCAAGTGACACTTTGTCTTCCCGGATGAAGCCTTGCAAAATTACCACCACTCGTTTCCCTTGGACTACTCTGCGAGCGACGTTGGCTTAAATCTCAACCCAACCTGGTTCATTGACTCCATGTGCCTCCTAGGACTGACCACTGACCGCACCACGGGGGACCGAGCAGATGATCGAGGCCCTCAAAGTCAACCCTGGTGATGGCTGAAGCCCGGCCAATGCCGTCCACAGGGGCAACTCTTGGCATCCAGCTAGCGGTTTTAGGCTCACAAGTCTCTTGTTTGTTGCTTGTAGGAGGGGGTAGAAGGTGGGGAGAGGATGAAATCTACAGGGTCTGGGAAATTTTATTTGTCTCAAGTAATGTCAACCTTAACTATCAATGACAAAAGTCAGCCGACATTAGAACTATGACTCAGTATTAGAATGGGGACATGGGAGGCTTAATCGTCAAACATGCATAGCCATGTATATGTGCTCAAACGTGTTAACCAGGAGAGGATGAGCATGGAATTGCTTCGCTGTGACCCAAGAGAGCATTTCCTTTCCTTCCCTCTCAGCAATGCTTTGACTCGCACTGTCCAAAGAGCGGTAAGGGAGAGGCTTCCCTGAGTAAGGGCCGTGCTCCTCCTGGCTTGCGGTTACTGTGTTGTGTAAGGGGGCTTTGCTGTTGTTTAAAAGAAAGAAAAGGTTTAAAAGATGAAGACATGGGAGATGGCTCTTGTGGTATTTTCACTGTCTGTAATTCCACCGTCTGCTCTAAAAGGGATTATGTGTGGGGCTGGTGAGGTAGCTCAGTGGTAAGTGCTGAGTTTGATCCTTGGGACCCACATGGTGAAAGGAGAGAACTGAAGTCTCTCAAGTCGTCCTCTGACCTCCACATGTGGTGACAAAGTTTGAGTGCGTATGTGAACCATGTGCAACACACACACACACACACACACGATCACTTGTGTACACACACCACACTCAAATCACTTGTGCACACACACAATACTTGTACAGACACACACGATCACTTATGCACACGTGTGTGTGCACACACACACGGTTACTTGTTCACAGACACAATCACTTGTGTGTACACATACACACACGATCGCTTGTGTGAACAGACACACATGATCACTTATGTACATGCACACAATCACTTGTGCACACAATCACTTGTACAGACTCACACGATCATTTAAGCATGCACACGTATGTGTACACACACACACATGAGCACACACACACATGAGCACACACATACACATGAGCACACACACAGATGATCACTTGTTCACATACACACGACCACTTGTGTGCACAGACACACGATCGATTGTTCACTCACACACACAATCACTTGTGTACCCACATGACACACATGATCACTTATGTACAAATACAGTAGATGTATTCCCTGCTCAGCCCACTGTGTTAATTAATGCCTATGTAGATGTCCTATTTTCTCCTTCCTTTTACCATTTTAAAGGTGTATAATTCAGACATGCCAGACATCATATCAAACACAAATTAAGCTTTCATTTTAATGTTTATACACCTAATTCGTATTCTAATTGATCTCAGCCTCTGGTGCATGCTACTTTGGGTACTTCTCCTAAATAAGTGTCTTCATTTTCCACACCAGGCCATCAACCCTTAATAACCAACAACTCATCTAGAGACATCAGTGTCTGCAGATGTGTCATGCGCACATGGCTGTCATTGATTTTGAAGCAAAATATAAAGTGATCGTTATGTAGCTTCTGGATTAGAACAGCCTGTGCATTAATTCGCCTTGAGAAGGGCATGTGTGTGATGGGCAAAGTGCCCATTGTGTTAGGGTGAGAGGGAGAGGAAGTCTCTGTCATGTTGGAGCCTAGTGGGTTCAGGAGAGATAAGAGGACTTAAAATGTAAATGTTAGAAAAGGACACGATACACCAACTGGGAGTTATGGTGAAGTTCTTCAGCTAGCAGGTGCTTAACAGTGTTATTTGGCCTTTAGAAATGTGCTAACGATAAACGATTTACAATAAATGGTTATAATTCATTGGCGTTCTTGTCTAGATAATTGCATGTTATTTAGGGAATGTTCTCTCGAGCTCTGGACGCTTGGTGATCATTCACATTTGACAAACTCTAGATTACTGATGGCTTCCAGGCCAGGCATTGCCTATTTTGTCTGTCCTGTGGCACAACCAGGAGGAAAGGCAGCTCACTTCCATGGAATGGGGACCCCCATGGTGCTATTCCTCATTTCTTACCTACCAACACCAGCACTTGCCAATTAGTTATTAATTAGCACTTACTAATTAGCTCATACATGGGAACCTGATCCTGCTTGTCACCAAGAAGAACATGACGGATGGCCTGTTTCCTTCCAGGGGGAAGAAGCTTGAGTAGAGTATGTTCTGTCCTCCCCTTATCCCTGATGTCATGGTGACCACATGGAGCCAGCCTGGGATGGTGGAGCTAATGCAAATATACTTCATACATTTGCCGCATCCTACCACCCGGTGCTAGCTATGGGGTCTCAAGAAAAACCCACCTTTCAGGATCTAATTTCCTTATCTGCAAAAGGGAATTAAGCCGGGAGCTGTCTAAGGTCCATTCAGCCCTAACACCATCATCATCAGGATTAGGTATGAGGCTATATCTGACTTTTAAGGTAGCACCCACACCTTTCTGGAACCCAAATGATCAAAACTGAGAGAAAAATAGTTGAATCTACTTGGGAGGAGACAGAGAGAGGCTGAAGGTGTGGAGTACACTTGGTGAAATATCTGTATTTCATTCATCCCCCAAATGTGCTGAAGCACTTCTTCAACCACCAGGAAAAAACGACGGGATAAAGCACAGCATCTCTCACAGGATGCTCTGTCACAGTGCCAGATGCCGCCTTGAGCCCAGGAGACGTGAGTGGCGTGGCTCAGATACAAGCTGGACAATGGCGTGTAGAGCAAGGGGGTCACGGACCAGAAGCCTCCAGGCCTACTTTTGTTGTTCACTAGTCGTAAACGGTCACTCTGGAAGCTTCTCTCTGAAGAGGACTCAGCATGGAAGAACAGCTGTGCATATTGCTCCTTTCTCCTCAGTAACAAAATATCCAAGTAAACGGCTTAAAGCAGCAGTTTTTATTTTGACTCACAATTTTCCAAAAGCTGAACACCGGCAAGTGGTAGAAATGAGGCAGGAAGAGGCTTTGATAGGATTCAGGAATCAAAGGCATTTCCTCAGGGAACTACATCCTCTAGCCAGAACCCGCTTCCTCATTTCCATAACCCAACCTGGACACGCCTCCTCATTTCCATAACCCAACCTGGACCCGCCTCTTCATTTCCATAACCCAACCTGGACCCGCCTCTTCATTTCCATAACCCAACAGGTCCCACCTCTCATTTCCATAACCCAACTGGGCCCCACCCTCTCATTTCCATACTCCAACCGGGCCCCACCTCCTCATTTCCATAACCCAACCGGGCCCCACCTCCTTATTTCCATAATCCACCAATTTCTGAATCTACTCAGGAGCTTGAACCCTGTGGTCTCTTCACTTCCTCCAAACCCACTGACTGGTCACCAAACCTTTACCACATGAGTATTTGGGGGAATACTTCACCCTAAAACCCTAAAACTGTCTTTTTCTTTGAAACTCTGGCTCCTCCCCTCCTCATACTATTCTCAGAGAGCAAACCTATCCCTGGGTTCCGATGGGAGCAAGGACATAGGATCTGTGAGGGAGAGGTTGAATTTCATGGTAAGGTAGCTTGGGGATTACTTATGAGTGGTTTCTTTATTTCAGTCCTGTCCGGGGACACTGAAGTACAATTGTTTCCTCATTGGCTGAAAAACGAGGAAGGAAGCACACATCTCACTCTGTGATCTTTTTTAGGTTCCCACATTTTCAGGAGTCAGTCGGACCCCTCTCCTTCCCTTTCCTCTGCGTCATGGGAACGCTATAAATGAACTGGACCGTTTTTTGCCCACATTATCTGAAGATCTGTGCCCGTAACCCCATCCAACTCCACCCCTGGGAATATTCCTGACTTCTAAATTTGCCATAACAGAAACACAGGAAGGAAGCCCTGGTCCCAGGTACCTGTGGACGTAGCAAGCCAGGCAGCAACACAGCGGATGGCTCTGCCTTCTTAGATCTCCCCACGCCCCACCCTCCGTAGTGTCTCTGACCACATGAGTGGAAGGGGAGCCAGCCACATTTTGATGGTGACAGTCCCACAGAGTCTCCAGGTTCTTAGGAAGGCGTTGAGCTGTATGAGGCAACATGAAAATGTGGTTGTTGACAGAAGTGCCAGGATTTGGTTCTCTGCCAACAGGCCTGTGCTGTCCATAAATCGGCAGGGCCCCAGTCGAAAGAGGCATGGTCACATTTTTAATACCAAATGTTAGATTCGAGTCCCTGGTCTGGGCAGCTGTGTAGAAGGTCTTACAGTTGAGGTGAAGGAACAGAAAGGCCTGGCGTCGGCTCCTTCTTGGCCCTGCAATTGCTGCACACAAATGTAAGAACAGTTCCATCAGATTTGATGGAGCTCCCTTCGCTTCCTGTTCAGACCTAAAGGGCACTTAGCCATCCAGCATCGGAAAGTGCTTCTTCCAAAGGCAGCGAGCGAGTGCGTGCATCTCTTGGCATAGTTCTCTGCAGCTCCTGACACTGAGCAACTTGTAACATGTGGGACCACAATCCTGAAAGTCAGGGTCTTAGACTGGGCACACCTTTCCATTATGACCAACCATGCAGGGGCAGAGGGGGAAACAGTCAACATGGACGGTTTGGTCTCTGGTTTCGAGATACATTTTAAAAACCGAAGACCTTGATTTTTGCTTCTATGTGTAAAATCAGGGGATCGGGTCAGCCTTAAATACTGAAAACGAAAAGGCACTCGATTTTTTTCTAGATTTATTTTATGTGTGTGCTTTGCTTGCCGAAGGCATGTGTGTGCACCCTGTGTAAGCCTGGTGCTTTTGGAGGTCAGAAGAGGGCATTGGATCCCCTGGAACCAGAGTTATAGATGGTGTGAACCACCACCCAGTGCCAGGAGTCAAACCTGGGTCCTCTACACGAGCAACAGGGGCTCTTAACCGCTGTGCCACCTCTCTAGTCCTGTAACGGACCACTTTGCTGTGGTTTTGTTTGTAGTACTGCCCCTGACTCTGGCCCTCATCTACATAACCCACAGAGGTGGACATGCTTAAATTACTGGGTACAAATAGCTTATGGAGAAACACACAAAACCTTTCTTCATTTATGAGTAAAGTGGAGTGAACAACTGCTTGGTTTCTTTTCAGATCACAAACTATGGGGAAAAATAAGAATTGTCATCAAAGCAATATCCAAGATAATCAACCTATAGAAAGAAATTATTTATTAGGGCTCACGGTTTTCTTTGTCACAACCCATGATTGGTTAGTCCTGAGGCTCTGGACCTCACACATCGTGGCAAGAATAAATAAAATTTAAAAAAGGGGTCATGTAGTTGGGATTAAAGAGAGTACAAAAGTGCTGGACCCTGCTGTCCCCTCAGGAACATGTCCACACTGAGCAGAAGACCTCCCATGGGCCCCGCTCCCTAAGGATTCCATCCTTCTCTCTTAGCACCACAGAGTGCACCGAGGTTTTAACCCACATGCCTGTGAGGCACGGCTGAGTTTGGTTAAGAATGGGGCACTGCTAAATACAGTTAAAGCACTGTTACTATGGAAGCCACCCTGTTACTGTTCATCTTACCTTTAAGTAAACCCTCGGACACCAGAGCAATCTGATCTGACTCCCTGGTTGGCAGTTGCTCTTCCCTTGTACCTCGACCAGAAAGACTTTTAGCCAAGCAGTCTCTCCCGGGCAAGTGGGAGCCCGATTGCTTGGAACATTCTGCTCCACTGATTCCCTGAGGAAGTTTCCCTACAACCACAGCTATCCAACGCCTTCTCCACAGCTTGTTCTGGACAAATTTCTCCATCACAAGCCTCGGTGAACTTTGAAGCTCTTTTTCACCAGGGTTAGAGAAGCAGCTCTTCCTACGCGCGGACTGTCTTTTATGTACAGGGAAGACTTTGCTGCACGTTGTGCAGTCATCATGCCCTCTCTTTTCCATGGAGGTCTGCAGCCATGATTGGGACAAACACTAGTGCTTTGCCCCTGCCCTCGCCCACGCCACCCCCAGATTATAAAAGCAGTCAATTCTTGTCACTTCTTGAGGCAGCCCAGAGACACTCTCCCGCACTGTCCCCTGGGGCTGCAGTAGCGAGCTTGATAAACCGCTTTTCTCAAGTGGCTTTTCTCGGCGACGGTTTGGTTTATCTTTGTTGTTAGTGGAGTGAGCCGAGGCCATGATACATAGAGACTGTGGACGCCCCACAGCGCAGTGAAAGAACAGCTGAAAAGTTCCAGAGAATGGTCGGGACTTGGAGCAGAGATGGTGCCATGGCTGGGGTTATGAAGAGCCGAAGACAAGAGACTACGGGCCTCAGACACTAGCAGAATTCAAGGGAGCTGCATGCTTCAAGGACTGAGGACCCCGATACCCTGAGCCTGTGGAAGCCGAGGCCCCAACATCTAAGGATGTTCAGGAACTATTAACACCAGCAGGCGTTGCCTGCCGCTGGGACCTGAGGGCTGCTATAGCCGCTAAGCGCTGAGCTACTGATGGCTACAATCCAGACAGCAGTAAGCTCCACCCCAAGTCTCTAGAACCAAAGATCGACAGCTTTTAAAACCCAAAGCAGAAGGCCCTACCTCTGAGATTGGAGCTGTGAGCCTCTGAGTGCGCCAGTCCGGGGTCTGGGCATTGGTCCCTGGAGGGTCTGGTACCGCCAGTATTAAGAGCTCCTTTCACCGTCTCATGATTTCTGTCTGGGTACCGCAAAAGGGTCCCAGCCAGCTGGTTACCGAAGATTCAGACCCAGGCTATAGCATCCTATATCCGGCTCCCAAAGTTTTCTGTCTTACAGTAGAAATACATACAGTTCCTCCTTGGTAAGCACCAGTTAATTAAGAGACTTCCTAACGACTCTGACATTGCGTGAAAGTCCAGGTCAGTCCAAAGCTTCCTGTCTTAGAAAACTCTTAGCTGCTGTGAGCCCCTGTAAGACATCACTTCCAAGGTACAATGGTAGACCAGGGACTCCAAACAGAAAGAAGAGAAAAACAAGGAAGGGTGAGGTCAAAGCGATGCCGAAACCCAGCAGAGCAACACTAAACTCCATGGCTCCACATCTGGGACACACTGGGGTAGGGTTGGGGTTCCCAGGCGCGGGCAGTCCTGGCGCTGTGAGCCGTGGTTGCGATCTGCATGCTCACACTCAGGCTGCTTTGCATGCTGCTCATTGCCCTCTCAGCAAGCATTCCACGTTCCCAGCCTTAATGAGTACCTGGGGTCTCCATTGGCTTGGCTCACACTTCTAGTTCCATATATTGCCCTGTCAGGGATTGCCTATAGGGATTGCAAGCCTGTGGACCACTGCCTGACCTCCCAGGTTTTCCTTTGCATTCTGCAAGCCTTCAAACCCAACATCTCATAGGTGACACTAAGGTTTACTGCTAGTTCGGACTTCTGAATGCCTCATTGAGCACCGCCTTGGGATACTCTCTTTGAATCTCTGCTCTGGGAAGGATTTGAAGCACGTTGGCACTCCTCATCCATGAGCTTTTGATGGCCGTGGCCTTATCCCACACCCACCGCCTTCAGGACATCCATCTACCACATTGTGCTAATGAAAGCACTTGGCTTTTTGACACCCACCTGGATAAAGGCTTATACACATTCCCTTTCTGGCCAAGCAGCAAACCTTTCCAAGTCTTTCTGCTCTGCTCTTTTGAGTCCCCAGTTGTCACTGAGAAGCTGGTTAAGGGCCTGTAACCCTTACGTGATAACTATAACTTCACTAGACTGTATTACATCATAACTGTCTCTCCACCAGTATATTACATCATAACTATATCTCCACTAGATTGTTTACATCATAACTATATCTCTACCAGAATATATTACATCATAACTGTCTCTTCACTAGAATGTATTATGTCATATCTGTATCTCCACTGGAGTGTATTACATCATAACTATAATGCCACCAGAGTGTATTACATCATAACTGTATCTCCACTGGGGTATATTACATCATATGAAGTTCAGAGCTTCATATTTCCTCTGCCAGATATAGCAGTCAGCTGTCTTTTAGCTCAGCCTCTCACAAAGTCTCAGGAGTGGACAAAATCTAATGGACAAAGACTAAATCCTTTGCCACAGCCTGACAGCCATGGCCTTCACCCACTGCTAGAGCGTCTCTGCTTGTTGGCCTAGCCTGTTCTAGCCACACCCCTGCTGGCCTCCTGGAGTTTTCTGGATGCCAGCCACAGCCACCTGTTGGCTCCCCTTAAGGAGCCCTGTTGCTTTGCTTCCAGCCTACTTCTCCAAATGGTTTAAATTTTCCTATAAATCGATTCTAAAGGTTTCTCGTGCTATTGATATAGAAAATGACCACATGCCCAGCTTCTCACTACACATTTTTCTAAGCATCCCTCAGTCCCCTCAAACTGATAATGAAAATTAAGCATTGCAGTAAATAAATTTAGGAAGTACTATTTTGTTTTTTCACCCAAGCAAAAGAGAGGGTCATACACTACTGTCCCCTTCCCCTGAGAGCTTTTATGCTTCCAAAAGAAGGAGAGAAACTTGGAGCAAGAGTGCCTTTGTGGGAAACCATCTTATGTAATGCACTCTGGTGGAGATACAGTTATGACGTAATGCACTGTGGTGGAGATACAGTTATGACATAATGCACTGTGGTAGAGATACAGTTATGACGTAATACACTGGTGGAGAGACAGTTATGATCTAATATACTCTGATGGAGACACAGTTATGTAATACACTGTGGTGGAGATACAGTTATGATGTAATACACTCTGATGGAGAGACAGTTATGACATAATACACTCTGATGAAGATACAGTTATGACGTAATACACTGTGGTGGAGATACAGTTATGATGCAATACACTCTGATGGAGACACAGTTATGATGTAATACACTCTGGTGGAGAGACAGTTATGATGTAATACACTCTGGTGTAGAGACAGTTATGACGTAACACATGCCAGTGGAGATACAGTTATGACGTAATTCACTCTGGTGGAGAGACAGTTGTGATGTAATACACTCTGGTGGAGATATAGTTATGAAGTTGATTGATGCCTAAGACATGCCATTTTGACGTCTAGATGAGTATAAATAACATAGCACTTTGCTTTTGTGTTGCCTTGTCTTAAATTTTTCTGCATTTCCTTCTAAAGGGAATGGGCATTGATGGATCCAGTAAGTCACAATATTATGTAGTGACTTGCTCCAAAATAATGTCCATGGCCTTCCTGTGCTATGATGATTTGCCTGCCCAAGTCTCTCACTCTCTGTTGAAACTTGACTGAGCTTACAGAGCCCAGCGACGTCATTAAAACCTTCCTGACAAACATGTCGTGGCTGATCCAAAGATAACACAAACCTCCTGCTGTAACATCCAGTCTGCGGTTTTCTGTGGTCCCAAGCTCACACGTCCTCCAGCTCTCAATAAACCAATGCTCCTGGCCCTTGGCAGGTTTCAGTAACAACTTTCAGGCCATGTATTTATAGTGCGTCTTAACCATTTCTTTCTCATCAGAGAAGAGATAAAGTGAAAGCAAAGTCACCTGGAGAACCTCTGGGAAGAGTGGATCAGATCGCAGAATTCGGCCCCACATTAGCTGTAGGAGGGGAAATGAAAAAGGGAAGAGAAGGTGCTGGAGAGATGGCTCAGTGGCTATGAGTTCAATTCCCAGCACCACGTTGACCCGATGCCCTCTTCTGGTGTGTCTGAAGAAGGCGACAGTGTACTCATATCCATAAAATAAATAAATGGAAAGAGAAAGGAAAAAGGAAGATGGGAAAGGACGGGGTGGGAGGGAGGGGGAAAGGAGGGAGGGTGACGGGAGGGAAAAAGAAAGCTCTATCTGAAAGATATTCCTTCCCCAACTACACATGAAATATAAATATAAAATACAAATCTAGTGGGCCTGCACCCCGTTACTTGGGAAGCTGAACCAGAAGGATTAGAAATTCAAAAAGCCTTCATGGGTTACAGAGAGTTCAAGGCCACCCTGGGCAACTTAGTGGGCCACTCTGTCTCTATACTCAGGACTTGGAAAGATGACTCAGAGGTCAGAGCGCTGACTGCTGTTTCACAAGGCCCAGATTTGGTGCCCAGCCACCACACGAGAATTACACAACCTTCTGTAATTCCAGTTCTAGGAGATCTAATGTCCTTTTCTGGCAAACCACTGACCCTGGGACTTACTTGTACACATAAGAGAGAAATTAATAAATCCTTAAAATATACAACTAAAAACTAAATAGAGGGCTGGAGATGTAGCTTGGGAGAATTTGCTCAGCGTATGCAAGGGCTTGGGCTTTTGATTTCCAACACAACAACAGAAAGCAGCCATGAAGCCTAGGAGACCCGGCCTTAAGCTTGTTTTGTGCACAGAAATATTCCAAGTTCCTAAGTGGAAACTAAGAGGACCTTGACATTTTTGGTTGAGCTTTTGTTATTTGTGAATTCAGGTAGGCCGTACCCTCAGAAAACTATTGACCCAGAAATCCAAACTTACAAAAGATTATTTATTTTATGGAAACACCACCTGTTGTAGGTTTCCTTTCATGGGAAGCATGTCACGGCTTTTGAGGGTCAGTGTGCTGGGAATGCAAGAGACCCCTGTCTACCAAGATCACACCTCCAAACGGTCAGGGTTAGAGAGCCCCACAGGTCACCCATAAACCACGAGAATAAGACCATGTCCCAGGTAAAGCAAGCTAGGACAGAGTCACAGGGTGGTGGATCTTCAATTCTTTCAAAATCTACTTTTAAGCTGGTTCTCCAACACTCTAGCCTCCCCTCTAGCCCACCACTCACCAGAGTCAGTGGAAAAGGAATGATACAGGAGAGGTGGACCAGCCTAGAAATGGTTCTTTGGAGCAAATCCCCTCTGTGTTGTCAGGAAATCTGCAATTCAGTTCACACGTCAGCAGCGGCAGCTGGATCCATTTGCAAACACTTCACGGATAGACCAGCAGTCCAGTTCAGTAGAGTTGGGATAGCAGCAGTGATGGCTGGAGCAGCCAGGCCTCAGCTGAATCAGCATGAGTCAGCAGAAGGGAGTCAGAAACACCAGAAGTTCTCTGCTGTGTCTCTCTCCACATATCGAAAATCAGCGTAGACGAGAGATCAGCAAGCGTTGGTAGCTGAGTTCTACCAGCAAGGCAAGCCCCTCTCACAGTCTGTTGAGTCCTGTTTATACTCCCTCCAAACATCACGTGTGCTCCATGGGGCCTCCTCAGCACATGAGTCTGACTTAGCATAATTCCACGTGAGTCTGTCTCAGGTGACATCACTCTGACAATTGGCCCAAGTCCGTGGAAAGGGCAAAAAGTCGCAGCACGTGGCCGATAGTTTTTTGGTTATTTATCTCTATGGAGTCACGACAAATGGAGCTCAACTATACAGCGTAAGGCAGACCAATCCAGGCGTGTTGTTGATGAAGAATCCTTCATCACATGTCCTTTCACGTGCTTGCTTTAGCGAAACATCCTTTCACCTGTGTCTGCTTCAGCGAAACCTTCCTTCCCGAGTCTGCCTTCGCCTTTCACCGGTGTCCGCTTCAGGAAAACACTCCTTCACGTCTTAGCCCCAGCCAAACAGCATCCAACACAACTGAGTCTCCAAAGGACCCTTAAGTTCCCACCGCAGCGTGGATTCTTTCCCTCTAAGCTCTCATGCTGAACTCAGTGTCTCAGAATTCATCTGGAGATGAGGACTTTAAAGGGTGTTTAAGGTAAAATGAGGCCACAGAAGTAAGCTCTGGCCAACCGGGCTGGAGAAAGACTTGGGGAAGTCATTAAGGAAAAGGCAGCCATCTTTAAGTAAAAGAGTGGGGTTCAGAAGAAACCAGATCTATAGATCCTCTTGTCTCCAGCCTCCAGAAGCAAGAGATGATAAACCCCTGTGGATACCGCCTGCTCTGTGCTAACAGGATCATGGTGCCTTCTCCACATCCTGAGGTTCGGCCCGGAAGACACACACACTCCAGCCTCCCGGCAGAAAACAGTTACAATAATCCAGGTTTCAGTTTTCTTTGTCACAAGGGTAGGAACATGGAAGGCAGGAGGATGGCTGTTATTTTGATCCTTAAGGGGAAAAAAAAAAACCAAACTCCTTTCTCAATCTCCTGCCTAACCTTCTAAATACAATCACACCATTCGGACATTTAGAACTGCTTTTGCAAATGCTGCAGAAAAACAAGCAACTTAGAAAGTCCCGAGCCTTCATGGAAGGGACTAGCTTAGCATGTATGAAACCCTGTGCTCAGTGGCTGGCACTTGGCAAAACCAGTCCCATGCCTGTAATTGCTGTGTCCGGGAGATGGAGGCGGAAGGACCCTAAGTTCAAGGTCATACTTGGCTCAGAAGGATAAAAGGAAAACCTGGCCTTCGACTTGTGAGTGAGGGGTGGGAGAGGGGAGCCTGCCGGTGGTGTAGACAGAATATATTCTTTCACTGCGAACAAGCCGGGCAGCAGCATTAAAGCAATTTAGTACGTTACTACCCTTTAATAGAAGTGCAAATCAAATGTCTCGCTCAGTCAAACGACATTAGGAGAGAAACCCTCGGCAGCTCCGGGTTCTGCTCGGGCAGGCCTGTATTGAACAGTACTGGCTGAGCACGGCTGGTATCATTAAAAAATTATCGTAACTGCCCGCTGCCAGGAGTCATTTGCCTAGCATTGTCCACACTTTAGCAGCAGAACTAATGCTTCCTGTGGCTGCGGATGTCTGGGAAATTGCATCCCAAGATAAAGGTCTGCAGACAGCTGGAGAGGCAAGCGAGGGAGCTGACCTTGAGGGGAACAGTCTGTAGGAAACAGTCAGACCTGGGGGCTGGGGGCAGGAATGCATAGGCTGTGAGCCACCCTGCAGGGATCAGGCCAGACCAGTGCCCCCTAGAAGTGGGCAGAGCGTGTAGAATGTGGACTACGGAAGGGGAAAATGATGTGATAAGGAGGGCCCATGCTTCTGATTCTGTTCTCACGATGGCACCCCCACTAGGTTTAAGATTCAGGGCAGCAGAAGTGCACACATGTGTGCTTGTGGGGTAGGTTGTGAGGGCTCCACTGTGGGGAAGGTTGTGAGTGAGTGCTTGTCTTATCTAGGGTTTTACTGCTATGAACAGACATCATGACCATGGCAAGTCTTATAAGGATAACATTTAATTGGGGCTGGCTTACAGGTTCAGAGGGTCAGTCCATTATCATCAAGGCAGGAGCATGGCAGCATCCAGGCAGGCATGGTGCAGGAGAAGCTGAGAGTTCTACATCTTCATCTGAAGGCTGCTAGTGGAAGACTCACTTCCAAGCAGCTAGGGTGAGGGTTTTAAGCTCACACCCACAGTAACCCACCTATTCCAACAAGGACATACCTCCTAATAGAGCCACTCCCTGGGCCAAGCCTACACAAACCACCACAGTGCTCCACTCCTCAGTTCCTTTGCAATACTATCCTTCCTATTAGTCTCCCTCCTCATTCTTCCTTCTCCTTTGTCTTCCCCCTTCCTTCTCTTCCCTCCTTCCTTTCCCTCTTCCCTTCTCATTTTCTCCTTTTCTCTTCGGGTCTCTTTTCCCCTCCCTCCCTCCGTCCCTCCCTCTGTCCCTCACATCCCTCCTCCTCCCTCCTCCCTCCAGCCCTCCCCAGTAGTCTGTCATCAGTTCCTGAGAACCTTGTCCTGGCAGAAGGAGCTGCTGAGAGGGTAAGAAGGAGTCTCATGGACCTGAGCCAGTGTCTGAGAAGCTGAGGAGAACATGGGATGAGGGGAACATCCCCCCACCTCATATCTTTGAGCTGAAATCTCTCCCTTAGCGCTCTCCTACTTAGACTCTCCCGTGGTTCCCCCCTCAGAGACTGCTCTGTGATCTGGCTGCATTTGTTTTACCCTTCAACCCTGCTGGCTGCCCAGAGGGACTGAGCGCCTTCCATTGTCCCGTGGGCTGACGGGAATGAGGAACAGGGAGTTCGGTGGGCAGAGGCAGAAGAGGTGCAGGCACTTAACTGTCTCCCTGTCCTCAACAGCCTGCTGTCTGTCTCTCGGGGCACGCAAGGGATGGTACCCCTCTTTTGCTAGCCCTCCTTGTCATTTTCTGTTCTCTCTACCCAGTGTTTGAGCAGCTGAGACAGCCACGGAGTGGTGCCTCTTGGTTCATCTTTCAAGAGAATGTGGGGCTCGTCTGCAAGGCTGTGGTTCACCCCTCCAGCTCAGTCCACTGTTTGCGCTGCTGCTGCTGCTGCTGCTGCCTTGCCTCACTTTTGGCCTGGCTATTTCTCCCACATAACCCACAGTCTCTGTATCCAGCTCCACTCTGGGACGGCAAGACTCTTGAAGATCTGAGAGGTGCTCAGAGCGCATGCGGAGTGCACGCAGAGCGCATGCTCCCTGGCTTCTGTCCTTCACATCTGTCAAATCTGCATTAAAAGCTTTTCTCTCATCCCTGCTTTATCTTCCTCAATCCTTGCCCACAAAGAATCCAACATCTACTTCATGGTAATTCCAACTGGCTCACAGCTATTTGAAATAAAACCTCTTCCTTACTCGTGGAGAGTTTCATACACGCAAGTCTTGTATTTTGATCGTATCTACGATCGTAACTTCCTCTCCTGCTTGCCAGGCGCCTAAGCGAGTCATCTCAACCCCTTCATGCACTCTTTGTTTATTCTTTGCGATCCACTGTGTCCAATTCCGGCTGCCTGTTGGAGCACTGACTAACTGTGCTGGGCTGATGGTGTGGTTTACCAGCCTTCTATTGGGTCGTGGACTTAATGTCATTTCACACGGGTTGTAGCGTTGGCTTGAATTCTTCTGGAGCTGCTGTGCCCATGACTGTAGAGCCGTGGTTCTCAGCTTTCCTAACGCTGCGATTCTTTAGTACAGTTCCTCATGCTGTGGTGACCCCCAACCATAAATTTATTTTCATTGTTACTTCATAACTAATTTTGCTACTGCTGTGAATCATATTGTAAATATCTGATATACTTATGTGACCCCTGTGAAAGGGTCGTTCAATACCCCCGTCCCGCCCCAGGGCTTGCTACCCCAGTGAGAACCACTGCTGTAGACAAAGAGATCAAAATCCTCCAAGCCTCACCACCCACACCTGCGCCCCTCTCTGCTCACCCAGGCCTGCCCACCGGAATCTAAGGAATCAGGCCAAGTTGGTGGGAGAGGAAGTTGCTGAAGTGTGGGCAGTAACTGGTCCTGAAGATGGGAAGCCCTGGTCTGTGCTCTTCTCAACAGGACCTTAGAAAGGCCATTTGATCCTAATTAGTTGGAAGAATCTGTCCATCAAAGTGAAACCATACCAGGAAAGTCCAAAGTTGCTCATTAATCCCGGCACCCAAACTGACTGTGAATGGAACTTGGAGGCCAGCTGTTTGGCTTCTCCAAGCCTGTGATGAGGGAGAAAAGAGGAAGTGGGCATGAATTTGATGGCTTAAGTTTAGGGCACAGGATGGCTAATGCACTTTGAGGAAATAGTAAGGGTTGTTGTGTGTCTGTGTGTATGCATGCGTCTGTCTGTCTGTCTGTCTGTCTGTCTGTCTGTGCATGTGTGTCTGTGCGTCTACGTCTATCTCTGTGTGTGTCTATGTCTGTCTGTGGGTGTGTGTCTGTGTGTGTGCATGTTTCTGTGTGTGTGTGTCTGTGTGTCTCTCTGTGTCTATGACTGTCTCTGTGTGTCTATGTGTGTATATGTGCATGTATCTCTCTCTCTCTTTCTGTGTGTGTGTGTGTGTGTGTGTGTGAGTGAGAGAGAGAGAGAGAGAGAGAAAGAGAGAGAGAGAGAGAGAGAGAGAGAGAGAGAGAGACTATATTTTTTCTCATTCTGTCATGATTATGATTGTTGGGTTTGGGGTAGAAGCTGAGGAAACTCACCAGGAGCTTAAAATGAAAGCTTTATTTTCTGAGCACTCATGATCTGAACGGCATCCCCAAAGGGAGATTGCATAACCTTTTCACAGGATGGGAACATAAAGTGAGGGGCATGGGGTAAGCTGTTGCATTGACCAGTCATATTTTGACATGAAGGGTTAAGCAGCGAAGTTAACCTTGGTGACTGGGCCTTATCTGCAGGGTCCTTGGGTCAGCCTTCGTGGCTATGTCCCCGCCTGGACTCTGGCCCAGAACTTTACAGTGATAAGGGAAGAGAAGAGGGGCAGGCAGCACTCAGTCAATCAAGATAAGCTCTACATTTATGGCTGGGGTGCCTTAGTTCAGATAACAGGATAACAGCCTCTTCCCTCCTGATACCCCTTACTGGTTAACAGACAAACACGAACCATTGAAGAAGCAGGACAGGAGTCGGGTCTGGGAACATGAACTCAGTTTTGACCCTGCCAGCAAAGTGGAACTCATTCCTGAGTCAGCTGAACTCGGGAAACTACCTCCTAACGGCAGAATATGAGGATCAAATGAGCTTGTTCTATAAAAAGAGCATGGACAGAGCCCCAGCACCCTTTCAGCGTTTCCTAAGGCAGTGGTAATTTCAAGGAACACACACACACACACACACACACACACACACACACACACACACACATATATCCACATATTTTCTTTAGGGTTCAGAAAATCTTGCCCAGTTTTCCATGCAGCATTTTCAAGGCAGGAGAAAAGACAGTGAGAGGGAGTATGGTAGCTGGAATATTGCTTAGCACCAAAAATACAGCTTTGTCCCTATCTTCTTGCTAAACCACCAACCAAAGAGTACACAGGGGAGACCCATGGCTCCAGCTGCATATGCAGCAGAGGATGGCCCTGTTGGTCATCAGTGGGAGGGAGGCCTTTGGTCCTTTAGAGACTCGATGCCCCAGCATAAGGGGATGCTAGAGGGGCGAGGCAGGAGTGAGTGAGTGAGTGGTGCACCCCCACAGAGGCAAAGGGGATGGGTGAGGGGAGGGGATGGGGAAGTTTGTAGAGAGAAAACCAGGAAGGGGGATATCACTTGAAATGTCAATGAATAAAATGATTAATTAAAAAAAAAAGATGCCAAGCTAGGAACATTGATCTAATTTCCTGCTGTCCTAGAAACAGTTCATTCTGAGGCTCGTCATTGAACGCTCAATAGAAGGCCTGTCACATGCTACATAATAACCAAGTGTTGGAACACAGGCCTTTCCTTCTCAGCTGTCAGAGGCTCCCTAACAGCAGTAGGGAAGGGAAGGGGAGGGAAAGGAAGGGAAGGCTGGAGGAACTCGTTGCAACATTGCTCTCCCCACTTCACCCCTGCAAGCCCACCCTCAGGCGCTCCACAGACTGGAACAGACTGATTGTATCCATCGGTAGATGCCTTATGCTGCCCTCGGAACTTACTATGGCCAACAGAATACTGCGGAGAGGGGCCCTGTCAGCCCTTACTGTCTGTCTCTCTTCGGTTGGTGATCTTCGGGGCTCTGGGTCAACCGGAAGCTGTAGGAGTTGGTACAGATCCAAAGCAGGGACAGAGACTTGAGCTTTTGTGAAGGCAAAACTTCCAGGTATTCTGTAGCAAACAGCCAAGGTCAGTGACGAGCAGTCAGCAGAAACTACGGCAGGGAACCCCACACGCTAACTTAGATTAAAGAACACACAAATAAAACTCTGCGGTCCAACGAGGATCAAACTGAAAGTTTCTTCCAGTTAAAATATCGTGATGAGGCCTCTACTGAGATCTGGCTGTAAGAGGCTAGTGTGAAAGAAAGAAAGAAAGAAAGAAAGAAAGAAAGAAAGAAAGAAAGAAAGAAAGAAAGAAAGAAAGAAAGGAGGGAGGGAGGGAGGGAGGGAGGGAAGGAATGAGAGAAGAAAGAGGGAAGTTTGGCACTGAGACAGTAGATGGCATGGACTATAGCGTCTGTCTGCTGCAAGGTCTGAATCCTCTGCGTAGATTGTGTGAGGCTCACTCGTGGTCAGCCTGACAGGCCTACCCGCTGTGCTCTTCTAAGCAGAGATAATGGTGGATTTCCCTTGTTCTGATATCCACCCAGCACGCATGGTCCAGTGATAACTCAGTTCCTCCTGCAGTCGATGAGATTTCCCAGCTGTGCATGTATCACATTTCTCATTGTAACCAATACCCTCAGCCTTTGGTTTATGGCCCAGTCGCTCATAATCAAGACTATACCGAGTCTTTCCTCAAGGCAGCCAGGTGTGGTCAAACATTTGAGCCGAGGGCACGAGCTGAACACACTGATGTCTCATGCTAACCAGCGAAGCCTGTTAGTAGATGGGAGTACAGTCAGCCTTTTATTATGGCCGACTGTATGTAACAGAGCTTTCTAAGATGTCACACCGAGATGAGCTGAATAGACAGCTGTGTGAATACCTACTAGCAAAAGTACAGCAAGAAAGTTAGTGGTGTGTGTGTAATATGTGGCTAGTATGTGTGTGTGCATGTGATGCCTGTGTTGTATGTATGTGGTGTGCATGTGGGTGGGTGTGGTGCATGTGTGTGTGGTTTATATGTAGTATGTGGTGTGTGTGTATGTGTGGTTTGCGTGTGTATGTTACTTTTATATGTGTGTGTATGTTGTGTGTATGTGGTATTTGTATGTATGTGTGTTGTGTGTGTATGTTGTATGTATATGGTGTTTGTGTGTATGTGTGGTGTGTGTATATGTGTGTGATATTTGTGTGTGGTATGTATGTGTATGTTATGTGTGTGTGTGTGGTTTGCGTGTGTGTGTGGTACTTTTATATGTGTATGTATGTTGTGTGTATGTGGTGTTTGTGTGTATGTGTGGTGTGTGTATATGTGTGTGATATTTGTGTGTGGTATGTATGTATATGTTATGTGTGTTTGTGTATGTATGTGTGGTGTGTGTATGTTGTGTGTATATGGTGTTTGTGTGTATGTGTGATGTGTGTGTATGTTGTGTGTATGTGTGGTGTGTGTATATGTGTGTGACATTTGTGTGTGGTGTGTATGTGTATGTTATGTGTGTGTATGTGTGTGTGTGTGTTTTGTGTGTATATGGTGTTTGTGTGTATGTGTGGTGTGTGTGTATGTTGTGTGTATGTGTGGTGTGTGTATATGTGTGTGACATTTGTGTGTGGTGTGTATGTGTATGTTATGTGTGTGTGTATGTGTGTGTGTGTGTGTGTGTGTGTGCGTGTGTGCGCGAGTGCGCATGCACGATGTGAGTCATGATAGAAGTAGCTTCCTAGCAAACCTAGATACCTCAGAGTCTTGTGTTAAGGTTACATGAACTTGGTCCCAACTATTGCTGGAGGCCGGGGTTGGGAGGGCAGACGGGTGGGTGGAGCTGAAGTCGCATAGCTCCGCCAGGCCTTCACGGCTGCTGCTGCCAGTTGGTGCGCTCTAAAGCCGATTTGCTTTGGCACTGTACTGAAACATGAATTTTTCAAGTTCCTCATTTCACTTGAAATATGACTTAGGGAATTGCTAAATTCAGACTCTAGCATTAGGGATTTTTCCAAATGCAAACAA
Organism: Rattus norvegicus; assembly: GCF_021556685.1. Classification (NCBI taxonomy): domain Eukaryota; kingdom Metazoa; phylum Chordata; class Mammalia; order Rodentia; family Muridae; genus Rattus; species Rattus norvegicus. Next base: position 9,381,094 of record NC_141547.1, read on the forward strand.
AGTCATCCATTTAAATCCTCACTCTTGAAGATGTGGCTTCAGCAAAAGAAGTCTGAAGACACGAGCTGGGACATTTGAAGACTCACACTAAGTGGTGAAGAGCCTCTTTGTCAGTCTCAGCCAATTCCCACAGGAAAGTGGAGACCTCCAAGAGTGGCTAAGTCCACAACCTTTCATCTCTGCAGAACTAAAAATCTGGGTAGTTTCTGTGACTCACACTTTTATTAGGACATTAGTTGAAAAATCGCTTATAAATGTCTTTGGAGATGTCCAGCTGTACCCAATATCTGTTAATTTTATGAGGCCGTACATCAATTAACACCCAGCCTGCAAACAAAACAACAGGCTAACTTTTCTAGTACCTTCTCTTCAGATACAAAAAACACGGATTATTCAACTTAATCAAGACAAAAGGGACTAGAAGGTACAGAGAAAGGTCTCACCATGCGGTCATGCTGCAGGAAGGGACTGGGGGGGGGGGGTGGCGGGTGAACCGCAGAAGAGCCGTGCTGTACAGGTTTCCTTGACAACTGTTCCCATAGAAGCAGTGTTCAGAGATAGACACAGACACAGCAGCTAGAAAGATTAACTGGTGATCATGCCCCAGTATCTAGGGCAGCACCGTTTGACAACATTGCGGCACTCACTTTTAAATCACAGTGATTGGGTGTTTTAAGGTGGAATTCCCCTTTTTCCCTCCCCAAATAAGAAATCCCCTCTTAAAGAGGATAGCAACCACAATTAAATTGCTGCCTTGGGGGGAAAAAAGCTATCCTATGTAGCCTTTATTTTTCATTTAATATTAAAAGTCCTACCAAAAGGCCAGCCCATGAGCCCTTCACAGGTTGATGGGGGTTGGTTCTTAGAGATCTAATCACAGCTCTGTTAAACATCTCCTCTGTGGGGGTGCGATGTGTACCTCAGTGACCTCAGTGCACTTTAAGGTATCAGGAAAGCCTTTCTTAACCTGAACCATGGCGCGAAAACGCAAGCACAAATTGAGACAGAGAATACAAGAGTACCTCTGAGACAGCCTCTCTCCTATTGGCTGTGGAACACGGACGGACCTCTCAGCCAGCAATTCCCAGTGTGAAGAGATCTGTGTGCAAATGGTGGGAAAATTGAGAGAAGAAAGGGGGTGGAGTCAGAAGGGCTGTGGAGCTAAGAACCGCTGCACAAAGGAACCCAACAGGTCGGGATAAAAGAACCCTTTGAAGTGTTAAAATAGGATTACTACACCAATTCTGGTCGCCCACCTAGGAAAGATCAGAAAGGTAATTATCCCAGCCCCGAGAAGTAAATACAGAAAATAGGACGCCAGAGGGAAGTATACCAAAATAAAGACTTCAATTAATAGAAGGCCCCTAAGAAACTGCCTCTCTCTTTTCTTGTTTTCTTACTGGTATTCGAGATGCTTTTCCCCAAAAGTACAATTATCTCAGCAGAATGGAGGAAGACTTGAAATCGCAGTGTACACACACTGCTGTGAATAAGGCAGACACAAAACAGAGGGCCAAAGGCCAGTTTCTAGGCCCAAGGCCTGACTGTCGCCTGGGAGCCTGGGCTGCTCGGATCCCAGGGTAGCCTGGAATACCACAGACTCAACGATCGGGAAAGCGGAGCCTACGGAGAACGCTTCTGAGCTATTTCAGCTAAAGTGATACAAGCAGCGGCCCGGCCATTGGGAGAAATCCACCCGTAGTCCGGGCTCCCTGGCAAGGAGAAATGGAATGGCCATTGTGGCGGCCCCTCCCTCTCTGTGGCTTGGCCTTGGCTTTCATCTAAGGTGGTGTTTGAAACCAGAGCCCTGTCTATTCTCCCTGCAATAGCCAAGGTCAGCCTGCTGTCTAGCCATCGTGGGTGTCATCACCTCAACCAGAACATGAAGACTGGAGACAGACTGGCCCAATCACGTCCCGCAATTATCGATTCTCTCGGAGAGAAAAAAAAATCGCAATCGGCCTTTGTCTTTGACAAGGTGGCGCAGTTCAGCCGCGGGCTTACTTCCAGTCTATTGGTTTTCCAGTGTTACAGGTAAAGAGTTCTTGTTTGTCGCCGCCACTAATTGGAACATTTTAAAGCCCAAACTGTGTGTAAGGGAGCAAGCAATTAACTTTCCCTTATGGTTCTCTTTGTGCTGTGCCACAGACACAGCCTGGGGCAAGGTAGACATCAGCCCCTACAGTACCGGGAAACCTTCCTATGCCCCACCTCCTCCCCCAGGACCCACCCCCACCCCCACCCCCTCACCCCATCACCCCCGCTAAGGAAGGTGGGGCAGACAGAGTTTCTGCTTCAGGGGTACCACTGAGGGGAAGACAGGAGTAAAGAAACACCTAGCTGAAATTTCTTGACAAGGCAGTGGGAAGAACAGAATGTTCCAGAAACACACACAAAAGTCCAAAAGTAGGAAGGTGAGAAAAGTTTCATAAGGACCCGGTCCTTACGTGCGAGTGTATGTGTGTGCGCACGCGCGTGTGCATGCGTGAGTGTGAGTGTGCGTGTATGTTGAGACAGGTCTCAGTCTGTAACCCACACCAGCTGAGTACTCTTATGTCAGCCTCCGAGCACTGGGATTGGTGAGCATCAGCCCCCATTGCCCATTTTCACGTGATTCATAGGGCAGAGTAAGGCGATGGAGGGGTCAACCCCACATGGCGTCAGTCCGTCTTGTAACCTTTTCGTTTTCTCACTGTACCTCTGCCTGTTCGTTGCTCTGTTATACGTGAGCAAGTCTGTACCCCTTTCCCTGACTTTACCCCTCCTCGTAGAGGTTTACAGGACATAAAATAGACAGTAAGTCTATGGGACACCTTAAAATAATAATAATAATAAAAACAATTAAAGAAGTTATATTTCCCATGTGCATTTTCCCTTTGTGGCAGAACATGTTTGGTTTTTTTTTTTTTTTTTTTTTTTTTTTTTTTTTTTTTTTGACAGCATCTTGCTCCGTAGCCCAGGCTAGCCTAGAACTCACTAGTGCAGGCTGGCTTTGAACTCTTGGTGGTCTTGGTCTCCTGAGGGCTGAGCTTACAGGTGTGCTTCATGCTTCACCTCATCCGGCTTTCTTTCTCACCTCCTCCTCACCCCTCCCATTTTCAGAGCCAGGCTTCAATGCATGCCGGGCAAGCATTCTGTCTCATCTTAAGTGGGCGGAGTCTGGAGCCCAGGTCTGCTTCACAGACCTGGTACTTGCTTCCTTGTGTGAGCTTGAGCCTGTTGCTTGATTCCCCTGCCTTCCTTTCTTCCTATGTAAAGTGGAGCTAAGAATAGCATCTCAGGGGCTTTCCCTGCCAACTCATGGTTTAGACTAGCGCCCCGGCAAACTGTAAGTTATTGTTTTTTTTTTCCTTGAGGTAATACCAATTATTTCTGAGAAGAAGTCTGGAACCGCAGGGGTTAACTTCTGACACATAAATAGTTAAACACATAAAGCACTGAATACAAACAATCCGTAGGTTAGTTTAGAAATACTTTCAGGACACCGATAGCACCCCAGATTAAGTACCCTCTCCGACGGGATTTAATGCTTCCCGATTTGTAGGTCTGGGTTTTAATCTTCCCAGACGCACCAATTAGATGAACACTTAATTTAGATCAGATTATTAAAGTAACTACTGCTGATACCAGAAGACTCGGAGACGAAAGAGACCGAAATCAAAGTCATCCATTCTTCTAGCGTTAAAAACAATTACTATTAAGGTTTCGCTACACCGGCTTGTATATGACATGCCACTTTTCTGTATACTTTCTCCAACGCGTGCGCACATATGTGTGAACATGTGTTCATGTTTTAAAATCCAGAGCCCTCAAGAAACTCATACATACTAGCTTCCTATAGCTACCCCACAAAGTCCCTCAAACTGGGTCATTTAAAACAAAAGAAATGTATTCGTTCCTGGCACTGGAGCTAGAAGCCTAGAAACGTGATTTGAGAAAGGCCTCTGTCTAGTGGTCCTGGGGTGGGGGTGGGGGCGGGGCCTCCGTCTGGTGGTCGGTGTGGGGGTGAAGCGGGGACGGGGTCTCCATCTTCTGGTCCTGGGGGGGGCGGGGCCTCCGTCTGCTGGTCCTGGGGGGTGGGGGCGGGGCCTCCGTCTGCTGGTCCTGGGTCTGGGATGGGGGCCGGGACCCTTTCTTGCCTCTTTTAGCTTCTGGAATTCCTAGTGTCCCTTGTTTTGCAGCAGTCTAACTCCCGACCTGCTTCTGTTTTCACATGACCTTTTCCACTGTGTGTCTCTATCACTGATCCGACTTAATTCTCCCCTCTCTCTCCAGCATGATCTTTTCTTTGCTGAGCTCATCTGCAAATGTCCCACATTCTAAAGTTCCCGGTAAACCCGAATATCCGGGACACACTCAACCGGCGGTGCAGCACAGCAAGGAAAATATTTGGCTTCAACCATACGATATGCTATGCACCCTTCTATCCGACTGTAGCCCAGAGAGCAGTAGCAGATTCCCCTTTTCAGTCTGGCCTCCGGCCCAGGCAGTCTAGCCCAGCTTCCTTCCGTAGATCACTCTCTGAGTGCCTATTTGTTGACTAGGGTAGATGTGACTGAAGTGGAATTTGGCGCTTCTGCTGTTATCCAAGACCTAGGAAGAGCCACAGAACCTGAGGCTTGAATTTCACCGATGCTCGGAATTACATACAGCCTCAGAGCAGGCTGCCATGGTAACCACAGTCACCATCCGGTTACCCTCCCCAAAGTGCTGCCCTTTAGTAGATCGATGTCTACCTGCTCGCCAGCCCAGAGTTCTTTTTCCTTTTCCATCTTTGTTTATTGTGCACTGACCTCAGGCCATCTCTGTTTACCTTCAATGTCATTCATATCAAAACACCTCCGTCATTGGAATCACTTAGGGTCCTCTCAATTTACCCCAGAAACATCGTGGGACATTGAACTTGATGGAGAACTGTCGTCATCCCAGTCACTTTCCAGTCAGATCTCGGGTTCACTATGCAGGGAGCCGCCTCCACAGGACGACTGCGAGTAAGCAGTCTGGAGAAGTCGTCGGTTCCACAGAAAATGCACTACCTTCCTGGGACAGGTGTCTGTTTGAGCCAGAGGTACCTGCTGGACGTCTCCTCGGCTTTAGCTAACGATGGTTTGTCATTAGCTCAGGCAGGTGAACACACAACTTGGCGGCTTTTGTCACATTTGATAACTTAGGGTGATTGCCCACCATGGATTAACTGTGAGGAAAATCCTCATTCCTTAAATAAAAAGACATTAAACGCCAACACATGAGCCGATCTTTCAAGCCCACTAGGATTTGAAGGTCTTGAACAGCCCACACCTAGTGCCAGCGGGGGAAAAGAGCAAACACCCGAAGAAAGATGGAAAATGGGATTCAGACAGCTTAGTGGGTAAAATGGTGCCGTGCAAATGTAAGCCCCAAGAATCCTTGTAAAACCCAGCTATGCGGCACCTGTGTCTAATCCCAAAGTTCCGGGAGAGGGAGACGGGAAGATCCTCAGAAGTTCACGGACCAGCTCATCTGCTGTATGCAGCAGGGAAGTCTGAAGAAATCCTCCAAAGAGTTACTGGAGGTAGTCCTCTGATCTCTACGTTCTAGCACACACATTTACACACACACACATACACACACATACACACATGCAAATACACACACACTATACACATCATACACACACACATCATACACACAGAGACACACACTAATTATATATAATATATACCATACATGTACACACATACCCACATTTACACACACAGACATACTCATACACATATACATATCATACATGTACACACACATCATACATATGTATGCATCATATACACACAGACACATACACGTTATAAACACACATCATGCATGTATACACATCACACATACCCACATTTACATACACACAGACACACACTCACTCATACATGTACATACACAATACACATAATACATGTACACACACACACACACACACACACACACACACACACACTGAAGTGGGGCTAGATGATCAAACCTCCACTGAGCACAGTATGAGGGAAGGACAGGCTGCTCTCTTTGATGTCACCTGTCCCATCTGCCAGGCTGCAGAAAGGGTTTTTAACAAAGCAAGCCACACCCTCACATGGATTTGTCTTTTTGGTTTTCTTCTATTGCTTTGTTAACAGAATCAACAGAAATCAACCCACCATGCGAAGACACCACCTAAAGCAGGTTTTATAAAGGCAGAGAATAAACATGCTGGTCTAGAAAACCACCTGCTCACAAATACAACTACATCTACCCCACGAGGTAACTATTGAGTCCAATTGACGGCATGACAATGGGACCAAGAGCAGCCAGCAGACCGCCTCCCGGTGAGGTGTGGCTGAATGCTTTCACAGCGGCTTCTGTTTTCTTGAGAGATTTCAGAATTTTATGCTTCTCCATAGCTCTGTCAACAACCAGGTTGGCACAGTTTGAAAACTAACAGAATTACTCAGACTCTGAGAGCAAATCTCGGCAACCTCCCGTTTCAGTCTCGTTACTGAAGAGACCCTGCCTGCTTAAGAAACGCCATCCTGAATTTCAATGCTAAAATGGTTCTTTGGCACGCCAAGAACCGAGGTTTTTACAATTTTGTACTTCAGTTTTATCCAAATGCAACATTTTAAATAGCCATATGTCTAAATGTCTAAATTGTTCTCAAGCTGGACTCCTGAGTGTGTATGAGTTGTGTGTATATGTATGGTATGTGTAGGTGTATGTGTGTATATTGTGTATGTGCATTGTATCTGTATATGTGTTGTCTGTCTGTCTGTATGTGTATGTATCTGTATATGTGTGTGTTGTCTGTCTGTATGTGTGTGTATGTGTGTTATGTGTGTTATATATGTGTATGTGTTTGTGTGGTATGCATGGTATATGTATGTGTGTGTCATGTGTGTATATGTGTGGTGTGTGTGATGTGTATGTGTTTGTGTGGTATATGTGGTATATATGTGTGTGCTGTGTATGGTATGTGGTGTATGTGTGTGTTATGTGTGTACTTGTTTGTGTGGTGTGCATGGCGTATGTGTATATTTCTATGTATGTGTGTAGTATGTCATGTATATGTGTGTATGTGTATATGTGTGTGTGTTGTGTGTGGTGTATGTGTGTATGTGTGTGTTATGTGCATATGTGCTTCTGTGGTGTGTCATGTGTATATGTGTGTCATGTGTGTATGTGTGTAGGTGTATGTGTGTTTATGTGTATATGTGTGCATAGTATATGGTATGTCATGTGTATCTGGGTTTGTGTGGTGCATGTGGTGTATGTGTGTTGTATGTGTGATGTGTCATGTGCATATATGTAGTGTGTTTCCTATGTATATGTGTTTTGTGTGTTGTGTGTGGTATATGTGTATCTAGTATATGTGTATATGTGTCTGTGTTGTGTGTGGTGCAGGTATGTTGTGTTGTATGTATGTGTGTGTGCTTGCAGTATGTTGTGTTGTATGTGTGTGTGGTGTGTAGTATATGTGTGTGTGCTGTGTGGTATGTGGTATGTGTGTGTAGTGTATGTGGTATATATGTGTGTGTGTATGATATGTGGTTTGTCCTGGTATGTGTGTGTTGTATGTATGTGTATGTGATCTGTATGTATTTGTGTGGAACATGGTCTGTGTGGTATACATGTGTATGTGTTATATATGTGTATGTTTGTAAAGTGTGTGGTATATGGTGTATGTTGTGCTGTGTGTTGCATGTATATGTATGTTGTGTGATTGTGTGTATGGAGTGTGTGTTTGTGTGATATGTATGCATTTGTGAAATGTGTGTTATGTGGTGTATGTGTAGTGCGTGTGATGTGTGTGTGTATTTATGTGTTGTGTGTGTATGTGTTGTATTGTGTATGTGTGTGTGTTTGTGTGTGTGTGTGTGTGTGTGTGTGTGTGTGTGGTTTTTCATTTCACCATTTACGATTGTGTAATAAACTACCTTGAAACCTGGTGGCCTAAGACTTAAGGCATGTTTGACCATTCTTACTGTCCACCTACCAGGATTTCAGGTTTCACTGGAAATTTCCTGTGGTCTTTGTCACAACAGTTAGGCCACTCAACAGAATTCACTGGTGGCTGATGGGTTGAAGCAGAGAGCTCCGGTCACCTATAGCTCCTTAATGGCTAAAGAGCTGTCTGCTTTCTCTCTGTGAAGGTCTAACTGGGTAGGCTGTCAAGATTCAGGGCTCCAGGCCAGCGTTCCAATAAGCAGGAGGGGACAGCTAGAAGCTGCTTTAAAGCTGAACTCAGGCCCCAGTACAGAGTTACTTCCTCTGGCGATGGTGGTAGAGCAAGTTTTAGGACAGCCAAAGCCACACAGAGAAAGCCTGTTAACAACAACAACAACCACAACATGACAAAGTTCAAGAGCCTGTTAGGTAAGTGGAGGTGATATCGATTTCTCCACCTCAAATAAAAAGGTGATTTGTAGGCCTGGAAGCATAGCTCGGTGGTGGGGAGGTCCTGGATTCAACTTCCTAGCAATGGAAAGAAGACAAAGAGAACGGTGTCTGTATCTCTTTAAGTTTCTATAGTGTATACTTTGTTTTTTATTGGGAAACGATGTATTGAATATGTATCAAAGAAGACAAAATAGTATCCAGATCTCCAGATACATATCTTCCATTTCGACAACTGTTGACTCTTGGTGGGTTCTCTCATTCCCATCCTTCTGTTCTCTCTGTTCCCATATGATTTTAAATCAAATCCCAGACACCACATGGGCTATCATTCACCCACAGCAGGAGAGCCTCCAGGTACTGGAAAGCAGTAAGGGCAGCGGCCAGAGGAACTGTCTACTCATTGTTCCAATCAAAAGCTTTCTTTCATTTTTAACAAATCACCCTCACCTCCCAGAGGAGCTTTTCTGCTTGGGCTCTGGTGACACTCATTGGACTGGAGACCTGGGAGACTTGGGTCTGGTGTCAGCACCTACTGGCTTTGATGGAGTGACATTGGCAATGACTAGCTTTTCCACCTTGCTGGGCACATCCTGTTCATCACTGAAACTCACTGTTGGTCCACTTTACAGATTTGGTTAGAGACACTAAACAACTTCCTTAGGCTCAAAGGAAGTTGAGTTTTCCTTGACTCACGCTTTGGCTGGTCCTGCCTTGGTCCAGGGGCGTTTCACTGAGAGTAATTCGGTAAATGATTAACAAGAACCTTTGAAAATACTTTACTGTCCTAAATCACAAAAAGCTCCGAGTAGTTAGTACATTTTCTGTCTAATTAACTGTTAGACAATTTTATCCATGTCTATCATATATGGGGATTATATGACCCCTTCATTGTCCTCCATGGTCATGTCTTCACCTTCAGCCCCCTGACCCTCTTCTGTATATTGCACTTCCCTACTCACTTCCTCTGAACTGGCAATGCTTTACGACTGTGTAATTTATTAAATCAAAATATGAATACATCCATACCCATGGACATGCATATTTTTTTTCTACTTCTCCCATTCTTACACAAAAGATAACGCTTTCCTATATTCTAACTGTAGCAAAGGCATTCCTAAACTCGCTATGTAGCCCAGGCTAGCCCCAAACTTGTGACTGTCCCCCTGTGTCAGCTCACCAAGTGCTCGGATTACAGGCATGAGCTAGCATACTTAGCTTCTCAATGAGTGTTTGTCAGCCTCTAATGTAGACCAGCTGACGCCTCTCTGGTGTGCTGAGCGTGGGAAGTGTGATCATGAGGGAGCTAGGGGAGAGGTGGGTAGGAAGGTAACGGTGTCAGAGAGAACTCTGGGAGGCTGAAGGCTGAGAACGCTAATTCTCTCATTAATAGAAAGGAAAGAATTAGAGATCAGAGACGTGTGGAAGGGAGGTGGGTGGGCACCCACAGGAACATTGTCTTCCTTCTAATTCCATCCAAGAGCAGCTCTGTCTCTTTAGATCTCTACTACGGAACTGAGCTGCATCAGTTGCGTGACTGTGAATCACGCTACTGTGTTCCAGTTTTACTATCCTAGCCGTTGATCGGAATCTAGACAGGGAACAAGGTCCAGCCAGGAAGCTGGCGCGTGTAGGTAGCTGGCTAGCATTCTAGCTGGCACTGTGACTTAACACAGAACGTTTTGTTTCACGGTTGAGTTTTCAAAATTCTCAAACATGTCATTACGCCCACAGCGAGAACACAGAGAAACAGCTTCTCTTGGAGCTAAGGGTTTGAAGGAGGGGTGACAGGCAGGAACAGGAGCAATGGGCACACTTTCAGAGAGCTAAGGGAACCGTTGCCAAAACTCAACATAAAACTGTATGGACGTCTCAGGTCTCCATTCCTTCCTTTGCAAAGATACCTGACTGCTGGGTAAGTCTTCCTCAGGTGATGCCCCCGCCCTCTGTATGTCCTGGTAGTCTCCCCTGCCATCCATGTTTGAGCAGATTCTTCTAGAATTCAGAAGAATTCACTTTTCCCCTTGAGTGACGTATTTCTTGAACTCACAGTCTTAGCAAGTATGGGACATGGACCTCCTCGTTCCTGTGCTAATAAGTAGCCTTTCCACAACACAGGGCTGAGATTCTCCTTCATTTGTTCATGACTTTGTAGCATCTTATTTTGAAGCGAGGCCTTGCCATGTGGCCTAGCCTGGCCTTAAACTCAGTCTTCTGCCCAAGCCTCCTGAATGCTGAGATTGCAGTAGACCCATCACACGTGGCTTGTTAACAAATCTTATATTTCAGGATCATTTTACATCTATAGAAAAGCCACTAAAACAGGACAGAGGCTTCACGTCCTTTACCATTTCCCCATTTCTCACATATGACGTCAATACGGCAGACATAGTCACAAAAAAATGGACTCAGTCATTTTAAATGAGTTCCGTAGCTTGCTTGGATCTCTTTAGAATGTCGTATCTTTGTTATATCCCAGAATCCTGTCTAAGATACCACATATATTTGTATTTTTTAGGTTCCTCTTTACTGAATAGTTTATGATTAACTTTTTTATATTTGAACCATCTACTCCTAGGGTACTAATCAAGATTCTCAACGCCACCACTCCCGAGCCTCAGGGTTGCACATGCCATGGAGACTTTTGATTTTAGGAAAGTTTGTTGCTTTGGGACAATCTCAGCTGTCTCACAAGAAGTTAATTACTGGGTTTCCTGACTGCTTACTGCCCTGGTGTGTGTGTGTGTGTGTGTGTGTGTGTGTGTGTGTGTGTGTTAGTCCCACCTAAAGGTAAAGGAATATTCTAGATTCCCCGATGCTCTTTGCAACCCCAGGGTTCCCTGGCAACGCATCCTCTGCTGTCCTCAGGACTAGGAGAAAAAAGTATATTGTGCTTGAGATGGAAACTCTTGGCCCAAGGTGCTGCAATGAGGCTCGACTCAGAAGAGTACCAAACACAGGAAGGGAGGGGGTTTACAAGGCAACAACCAAGGGAAAGACGGTCAACTGCCTTGCCATGTGGCGATGAAGGTTACAAAGCTTGGTTGGGCTCATTAAGGTGCGTGTAAGTACCCAAGGTATGGCTGTCCCATCTATGAGGGGAGGCCAAGATCAGAGATCTGGTACATTTTTGGCATGATAATAAAGAAGTCTTAGAGGACTGGTCATTGTCCCCCAGAAAGCTATGATGCTGACTCCTAAATATGAGGGGAACATCAAGGCTTCCCTCGTTCACTCTTTAGATCTGTAGATGTTAGAAAAATTCCTCTGTTGGAGGGAAAAGTTAAAGGCTCTTAGAATTGTCTGGCAACAGTGACTGGACATTAAAGACACTTACATGTGAGGCTGGAGGATGGCTCAACGGTTATGAGCACAAAAGATCAGCCCCATAGGATCCGACTCCCTCTTCTGCCTTTCCTCCTGCACTGCAAGCACATGATGCACACACACACACACACACACACACACACACACACACACACGTGTAAAACATCCATACACATACAACTAGTAATAAATAAGTTTTTTGAAAAGAAGGTTAAATGTCAGGAGAAGTTAGGAGTTTATATTAGGATTGGAACCTGAATGTTCAAGTTTCTTGCTTTTACCCAGAGCCCAGCGCTCTCCTGTCCCTCTAGGGAAAAAAACTCGAGCCAGCTTGGGGCTCTCTCCCATAGGCACTGCTGTGTAATCAACTTCTCGACGCTAAGTGGCTGAGACTATCTTCATCGTTTAGTTGCTCATAATTTTGACATCAGGCAAGGATAGCTTGGTGCAATCTAGCGTTGCTTCATGTAGCATCTGCTGGGACACTCGACTTTCAAGCTGGCTGCTGGTCTGGGGGCTCTTGGTTCTTTTTCATGAGACCTTCTTCAAGTGGCTACTTGGGCTCCCTCAAAGCAAGGACATAGGATTCCAAGGATAGAAAGCTGCATGTTCGGTTTATAGCCAAGGTCCAGGAGAAGCACATACGCTCTTATCTTCATATCAAGTCCAGAGAACATGCAGAGAGATGGGAAAACTCTGCCTCTCTATGAGGTAAGTAAGAGAGACTTTAACGTACTTTCTTTAATGTGCCACACGAAAAGGTTAAAGGTAGAATGTCAAGCCGGACCATGGTGGCGAGCATCTTTAACCCCAACACTGGGAGGCAGAGGCAGGTGGAGCTCTTGTCCTGTTTCTCTTCCAGCCTTTGGATTTTGATCTCCCAGACCCTTCTAACAAATTCCTTAAGGGTAAGCAAGGTTGGACTCCGTTGCTTGAGCCACAGACTGATGAGGGAGCTGGATGCCTCGTCCAGAGGGGAGGGTAGTGGGCGGTCACAGTACACGCAGGACAGGGCATTGGGAAAGCATCATAAGTGGTTCTCGACCTGTACGTCTCAACCCCTTTGGGGGTCAAACGACCCTTTCACAGGGTTCGAATATCAAACGTCCTGCTATCCGACATTTACATTATAGTTCTCAGCAGTAACAAAATTGCAGTGATGAAGTAGCCATGAAAATAATCGTATGGTTGGGGATGACCATAACAGGAGAAACTGTTAAAGGGTTGCAGCATTAGGAAGGGTGAGAACCCATGATCTAGAAGGAAGAAGACAGCTCAGATAGAAATGTTAGAGTTTTAAAATATGAGCTCAGTATGTGGGTGCGTGAAGGACTGGCCACGACCACTTCCCACTGAAGGGACAGAAAAGACACAGTAGAAAGGTGAGGTTGGCCTGACAGTTGAAAAGGAAAACGGAAGGAAAAATATATCCTGATTGGAAAGTCTATGTGCGTTTAGTTGTCTGGCGGTAGACTTGTTCAGTCTACCTAGAGCAGGAAGGACTAGCAAAGGGCTTATGGCTACTGCGTTCTATGGACGTTGAAGACTGAAGGTGTCTTAGTCCAGTTTCTCTGTAACAGAATGCCAGAGGCTGGTAAAGAATAGAAGTTTATGGGCTGGAGAGATGGCTCAGCGGTTAAGAGCACTGACTGCTCTTCCAGAGCTCCTGAGTTCAATTCCCAGCAACCACATGGTGGCTCACAACCATCTGCAACACAATCTGATTCCCTCTCCTGGTGTGTCTGAAGAGAGTGACAGGGTACTCATATAAAATAAACAAAATCTTTAAAAAAAAAAAGAATAGACGTTTATAAGGCTCACAATTAAGAAGCAGTGGTGGTAGCATGGTGTCAGCATCTGGGGTCGGGGGGCTTCTTGTTGCATTCTGACATGGTAGAAGACATCCCTCGACTAGACAGCATAGACAGCATAGTCGCGTATGTTACCTCGTGTCTCTCACTCTCCTGACACAATCTAATCCTAATTATTTTCCAATGGCCTGACCTCCAGTTTCCCAACACAGGAAATCTGGAGGGCAGTCCCAAGCCAAACACTAGAACACAGACTTTGGTCTTTCTTCGGTGGGTCCCAGGGAATGGAGACCGCTAGTCTTCAGGGAGAATTACTGGGCAATGGATGCATTCGGGTGTGAAATCTGGTAGCCATAGATAAAGCAGCCAGGTAGGACCCTCAAGGCCTGAACTCTGAAGTCTGCTGGTGCTGGCAGAAATGGGAAAAAAACAACATGCAAAATGGAAATTAGAATTTGTAAACTGACAGCTCCCCCTGCTTAAAAAAAAAAAGAAAAAAAAAAAGAAACCACCACCCGCAAAGCCAACTTTCAGCGTGCGTTGGCACAGTCTCTGTATTTATAAATACACTGTATTTACATAGAGTGGAAGGGAAACCTGTAACACTTCCATATGCTGCTATAACATGGCTCTCCTCAACTCTCTGACTAGAGAGCTTGCTCCATACATTAGTAAGGAATAGGATAAGCAGCCAGAGAAAAATAATCTCTACATCCTTCTATGAAAGTACTTGTGTGTGGTTTGTATTTATGTGTGTGTATGTGTATCCACATGTGTGTGCCTGTATGCACTGTGTGTATGTGTGTGATTACGTGTATGTGTATGCACATGTGTGTATAAGCATGCGTGCATATGGCATGTATGCCTATGTGTGCTTGTATGAGTACATGTGTGCATCCCTTTATTTTTAACGCAGTTTGCAGCAAATCTGTAGACTTTGGAAGAGTCATTCCATTCTGCTGAGGGACCAGCGGCTTCCTGTACCCCTGTTTTTGCTTCAGTTAGACCTGGTGGTGGATGCAAGGGGCTTCTGCTGAAGCAGAGGGAAATTCACTCACTGAGTTGTCAGTGGAAATGAACTGGGTAGCTCCCAGGGCAGTGGGGTTATGGAGGCTCCTTAACAAGGAGTGAAAGCAACCGAGTGATTTGCAACCTCCCTTCTGTCATCATGGCAAGTCTGTTGATCTACCTCGTAATCTAATTTGAAACCGGAATCTCTTTACTCTCACCCACAAAATTCAACCCAAGCTACCTTCTTGATCACTGCATGTCCAGTCAGAGCTCGGCCCTCGGCTCTCAGGTGAAGAGATTGACTGGCCATTGTCTGTCACATGGTTCCCTTCCTGCCCTTTGCTAAATACGAGGAGGTCCCAGACTCCTGCACCGGCCACACTGGGACCAGATCCAGGACTGATGAACATGGTTCTCTTCTTTGGGAATTTGGAATTTGGACTCAAAGATGTCAACAAGCTGTTGAGGTGCTGAGCCTGAAGACTGGGGAACTGGAGGCCGTTTGAGGGAGGCCGAGGAAACAGAAAGCCATCTATCTGGAGTTCGATAGTACAGATGACGTAGAGATGGAGGACGAATTAACCCAGGAGAGGAGAGAGCAGATGGGGAGAGAAGAGAGGCTCCAGGAGAGATGGGGGCTGGGGTGGGGGAGACCACTGGCTTAGCTACCACTTTCTCCTTCCTGCTCCCAGATGTGGTGAGGCCAGTGTTCCTTCCCTGGGTTCAAGCCATTTCCCCACAGCCTTGTAACACTCCCTCCTGCCTTTTGGACAGTTTAAAGCCATTCCTATCTTTGTACCAAACATGCCCTCATCAACTTTCTATGGAATTTATTCATTCCATGTTTTGTCGAAGCACTAATTGTATTACACTGTAGCTGTTGATTCCTGCTCCCTCTTCCTCTCCCTTCCCCTCTCTCCCTCCCTCTCCCTCTCTCTCTCCCTCTCCTGGCTGCCTTTGAACTTCCTTTAAGGGGTCATAGTTTGTCTGCTATCGTTTGAATTCCAGTACTCAGGAGAGTGACAACCATACATCAGCTGACTATCTAAAAAGTACTTTTCGAGTTAGGGGTCAACCCTTTCACATCCTGTATCGATCCTGGCTTAGGATGACTGTGTTTCACATTGAGTTTTGACAACCTAAACATCAAACACAAGCTATTGCTTCTGACTGGCCAGAGTCCCTGAGTGGCACAGTAGGAACCCGTAACTGCCTGACTCCTGGTGTGGAAGGGGCTCTGGGAGATCACTGCTGTCTGGAAACAGGACATCAGTTTACCATGGAGCACTAGCCATTGTCTTTTATTTAAAAATATATAACTTCACATGCACAAAGTGCGTAGAGCAGTAGTGCAAAGATTAAACAAACAAACAAATATCCAAACGTTGTTCCTACAATACAGCATGTGTCCAAAGCCCCGGATAGTTATTTATATGTATTCATACAACTTACAGGGTGAGAGCCATCCTTCTGATAAAAATGTATTTCATGAAACAGTTATGGTTTCTTTTTTCTGTTGCCGTCAGGATTTCCTAAATTTTAATAATAGCTCTGTGATAGCTTAGCTAATTATATATGCATTAGATTCTTGAATTTTCCTATGATTGATATTCAGATTGCTTTTTCCCTCCTTCCCCTCCCCCTTCCTCCCCTTCCCTCTCTGCCTCCTCCTTCCCTCCTCCCTTCCCTTTCCCTCTCTCCTACTTCTCCTCCATTTTCTCTCTCCCTCTCTTTGTCCTTTCCATCCATTGTTGATGTGGTTTCTTTGGAAAACATGCCATAAATTCTTCTGTTATTTTAGTTTGATTCTTTTAGATAAATCTTCCCAGATCCATGCTATTGCCATAGGGCTGAGCTTTTCTTCAATCACAAAGGTTTGCTGAGAATGCCGTACGCTGGCTGCTAAATGTTGGTACCACAATGAGGCAATGTCCTGTCTCTATAAGGATTCTCTGGCTGTCTCTTCCCTTCTGGCTTGCCAAAGGGTGCCATGCAGGCTGCAGTGGAGGAACTGTCATCAAAAGTCTTACTCAGCTGTGGTCCCTGAATGCTACAGTACTGTCTGGACAGGGAGTATCCCTGGAGCAGTAGTGGCAAGTCTCTTACGGTCGTAGCTAACTGCTGCTGTCTATCTGAGCTGAGGTCTCTACCACAGGATGGAATCTGTGTGTGGTACTGCAAACCTGGTCAAAAGCTGATAATTGGGATGGAATCATGGGCATTACCAAATACTAAAAACGCTGCTACTGTTCTGTTAAATGGGTATAATGTACCCATCGAACTGTTGTCTAAATAATTATGTTTATTTCCATGCTAATATTAGCTTAGGTCAGAGACAGTACTTTTGCCAGTGAACAGTAGTAACTACAGAAATTCATAACTGATAAAAGGGATGAAATTAAGAGACTATCACACCCTCGGGCATGGATGGGAGACTCTGCACTACTATGCCCTAGGCTTGGCAGATAAATTAGAATATGTCACGTTAAAATGCTATGCCATAGAGAAGAACAAATAGTTGTGAAGCCAGACTCCCTTGTCTGGGAGCTGGCTTTACATGCTATATTTCTTACTAAAGAATACCATGTTCTCTGTCCACAGCAACATGGTGGTCTCTCTGACCCCAATGCTATCACCCAATACATTCAAAGTATTACTAGAGTTAATGACCATTCCTTTGGTGAGCACTTGTGTTCTGGATTTTATGATGTAATACAATGTAACCCTCTCAGTGATAATGTGAGACCATAGTTTTTATATACAATGTAACCCTCTCAGTGATGTGAGAGGGTTGGTTTTATATACAATGTAACCTTCTCAGTGATAATGTGAGACCGTTGCTTTTATTGCCCTTACTGTTTCTCACAACAGAGCCTCAAAGATGTAAAAAATAACTTGTCAGATTCACACAAGTTAAAAAAAAGTGAATACAGAAGCTGGATGGGTGTTCACATTTGTAACCCCGATATTTGGGAAGCTGAGACAGGAGGATTATGAGTTCAAAATCAATCTGAGTTGCACAAAGGTTCTGCAGGCAGGCTAGGAACTCAGTCAGTTTACCTGCAAAATTGCTGTCTCTGAACTGAATTCCCCTCTCCCTGGGCAAGCTCTATGCTCTGTAAATGCAAAGTCTTTGTTCTACTGGTGACTATAGGAGAGCGGTTTTGTTGTTGTTGTTGAGCAAGTCTTACAGGCCAAGTCTCAAGTCTCTTCAATGTGGCCTCTCATGTTTGTCAACCCTCATGATCAGGCCTAACCTTCTCTCGGTCCCCAGACAGCACTGGGGTGATCACTCAAGATTCTTGTGATAAGGCTGTTCAGGGTACACATGGCGGTCTGGGGTACACATGGAGCAATCTACATTGCTTTGCGCTGTATTATTCATCAACACACTCTTCCCAGAAGGTAGTTTTTGTCGTCCTTGGATATTTTGGTTTCTAGTCACAACGGAGTAAGCTGTACTGCATACCTAAATGTGTGAGCAGCCATGACCTTCTGTATATCCCAACGCATGGTGGGCTCACACGTTTCCTGTATGAGAAATTATTAGCAATGAGCCTGAATCCCTGGGATCCCAAGAAACAGTCCCTGAATAGGGGTCATGAACAAGTGATTTGCACAGGAAATGCTCCTGGGGAGAGCCAGGGACAGAGTAGGAAAGCCAGACACAGAAAGGGGGAACACGAAGCAAAGGTGTGTGGAATTTCTGCCTGACCCCAGGGGAGTTCAGGGGTATTAATTATACCTCAGAATTGGTCTCTAGCAAGGCAGAGCACTGGACTTTGGTACTGGGTGGAGCAGGTACTGGCTTTAAGCCTATAACCCTGCACATCTGGCTCTGTAGACCTGAATAAACCGGGCAGCTGTGGGGAGTCCTCTGGAGAAGATGGCAGGAGTGAACTGATGGAGAAAAGATAGGCAGATGTGGTCTAGGCATTCAGAGCGCACAGAGGCATCCTGCCCATGTCAGCATGCAATCAACGTCCAAGCGACAACCCAGTGGCTAAAACTGCATTCGTTGGAAGCCGGTCTGCATTTCCATCTCTGCTTGGCTATCCCAGATACACAACCCAGCCAGGCAAGACTTGGTCTCCTTTGAGTAAGTGAGAGGGGAAGACTTGAGATCTGTGCTGGAAGGATTATTTTGATGATGGTCCCAAGCAGGTTTGCTGTAACTGTTAGCTCTTACCTCTGATTCAATACAAAGATAAATTGTAGAACGTCCCTGCCCAGTAGGACCATATGCCTTTATCCTTGAAAGTTTGTTATCGCTTTTTTCATCGTTTTTGTTTTGAATCTGCTGATGTTACTAAAGCTGTGGACATTTGTTTAAAGGTCCATGCTTGTCACAAGACTTGACAAGCTTCATAGAAAGTTACACAGTCTTCATCTCCTCCTGCTTTGTCTGTGCAGAGAACCCTTGTCTTAGAGAGAGAATTCAGACAGCAGCTTCTCCTGAGCTCTCGCTCACCGTTTCTTTCTGGTTTTAAGGTTGTGGGATAGACACCTTTGAAAGGAATTTCTTTTAAAGGAAGAGAACATAATGAACCCCTGGGGAGGAACAGAAGACACAACCCAGTCTCAACAATTATCAGTTCTTAGTCAGCCTTGTTTCATCTGCCCGCTAAACTTACCTCCTTCCTGTTATCTGAAGGAAATATTGGACACAGTAACCGTTGCATCCATGAATATTCTACTATGTGCCTCCAAAAGACAAGGATGCTTTTGGCTTTCATTTAAAATTAACATAGGCTAAGGCTGCTCTGCTTTTTGTTTTGTTTTTTGTTTGTTTTTTTAATGCAATGAGTTCACGCCCATGAATCTTCTCGAGCGTGTAGATGTGTGTCTCCATCCTTATGATCACACGGCTGAGTAATTGCCCCCCAGAAGAGGCGACATTCATGAGTACAATACCATGACTGGACCTTTTTAAAAGCAGCAACAAGTAAGCTTTTGAGGATGCATGTGACCCTGACTCTTTATAACCATGGATGGCTCCCTAATGTGCTCAACAGTCTAAGTCACACTGTCCCTCTCACAAAGGAAAGGGTCCTGTCTTGGCACTCTGGCATTTCCTGCACAGCACGTGCTCTAAGCAGTCTCTACCCTTGGTTCTGACAAGAGATCCAAATAGACAAAGTGCTTCTCCACTGGCCAGTGATAGGGATATAACTCAGATCTTCTGTGCTAGCTGGCTCTCTAACACTGACCATGATTTGCTCTGTTTCCTTTTGGGGAGGGTATCTTGCTGTTATACAAGCTGGTCTTGAACTCAAGATCCTCCCAATTCAGCCTCCCGAGTTGCTGGGTTCATTGCACTCAGCCAAAACGATACATTCCACAGCAATTTATTTATTCTCTTCTGCATATAATCACCTTCCTGTGTTACCCAGAGCTCTCTCTTTGACGGAAGTTTTGTGACACCCCCGGGTTCTCATATAGTACAATTAGCCATGCTAACACGACTTTACATTTTTATGGGATGGAGTATTTTAAGATGGTTCTCGCCTTCTTTTTTTTTAATGACAGAATTTTAACTCAATAGTGGTTTTATTTCTTATAAAAATAGCTGCAAATGGTAGAGCTGAAAGGTAAGTCTTTCGCTAAATTAGGTATGATGGTACGTGCCTGCGAGGTCGACAGCTTGGAGACTGAGCCAGGAGGATCTTGAGTTCAAGACCAGTCTGGGATACATAGTGGGATCCTGCTCCAAAGAGGAGGGTGAAGACAGAGAAAAGGAAGAAGAGGAAGAGGAGGCAGATGGGGAGGAGGGTGTGGAGGAGGACTAATTACAAGTGGGACTGCCTTACTTCACAGATGAGAGCGTTCGGGAGAGTGGGAGAAACACTAGCAAAAATAAAAAGAAATTAAAAATAAAAACCTGGGGCTAACAGTTGGAAGTGCTGCTTCTCTTGAAGGGCTCTTTCCATCTCGTCAAGTGGCAAGGCAGGGTTATGGCATTTCCATCATCACAGGCGGCAGTGAACTTTAGTTCCCACGGTCTAAGGCAACCGCCAAGATACAGACAGCCTTATTCTGGATGTTTCGTGCAGTTACCTTTTTGGTAACTTTGCGTGTTCTTACCTGGTACTCATGACCTGTGGGCATGTCGGCAGAGAGGGAATCACATTCCAATGACAGGAAGAATGAAGGAAAGGGCTGTGTGTGGACATTTAGCAGTCTCTGGTAACAAGATGTCTGGAAGAGGCAGAGTGGTTTGCTCCTGGAGCTCTGCATGGTCTCCGCCTCCCTCCTGTCTCCGCCTCCCTCCTGTCCCCGCCTCCCTCCTGTCCCCGCCTCTCTCCTGTCCCCGCCTCCCTCCTGTCCCCGCCTCCCTCCTGTCTCCGCCTCCCTCCTGTCCCCGCCTCCCTCCTGTCCCCGCCTCCCTCCTGTCCCCGCCTCCCTCCTGTCCCCGCCTCCCTCCTGTCCCCGCCTCCCTCCTGTCTCCGCCTCCCTCCTTCTTGTCTCCTGTCTTCAGTCCTGAAGAGCATCCGGCCACACTACCCATCCTTTGCCTCACATACCCCATACCCCATCCTTCTGGCTCCTCCCCCAGCACCCCACCCACACCCCCGCAGCTCTGGAACAGACCCACAGAACGCACAGAAAGCCAGATGCAGCGTGCTCTTAGTGTCTCATCCAAGTGCAGGCCTACCACAGCTGGCTTCTTATCACCCAAAAAAGACAACTAAGCCACGCCCCTGTCCCCATCCCATGCAGGAAGGACTGAGGCAGTGAATAGAGAGTGACAGTGGGGTGGAGTTATCAAGACTGAGTGCCGAAGCCAGCCACACTGCCTCCTGGACCAAAGCCAGGATTGTTGGCAAGAGAACGGGTAGTGAGAAGTGCCAAGATGGTCTTGAGTGGGCTGCAAAGAGTGGCTGCCAGGCCAGGAAACTCAAAACCGTGCCAGCTGCTAGGAGATGCTCAGAGCGTTCATGGCATGGTGGATACATGACGAGAGTGCTGGAGAGATACAGCTGACGTGCAGTGCCAGCCCTACTGCTGTGGCTGAACTCTGCACCCCAAATTCATATGCTGAATCCCCAGTCTCCAGTACCTTAGAATGTGACTATTTAGAGACAAAGAGCCCACAGAGCGACAACCGAGTCTATTAGGCTATTAGGGTTGACTGGAATCACATCCGGTTGCTCTTATGAGACAACCAGGGCAGGATCACATGGGCAAAGAGAAATGACCCTGCAAAGAGACAGGAAGAGCATGGCTACCCTCCCACTGAGGGGGGAGGCCCTAAATGAAGAAGTTCCTGCTGGCACCTGAATTGAAAGCCTCCAAACGTCAATGCTGTAGGAAGATTAAGTCTCTGTTTAAGACAACAGTCTATGGCGTCTCATTATAGAGACCTCAGAACCTAGCCCAGTACTTACCTTCCGATGTCATTAACTATCGTGTGCTTCTGCTTTCTTTACTATCAAAGGGGCTGGTTTCAGTGCCTGCTTACTGTGGGCTGGCTGCAATGTCGGCTTATTAGCGTTAATGAAGAACTAAATGAGCCGTCTTTGTGAAGAACCAGAACAGTCCCGACACACAGTAAGCTCTACGTGGGTGACTGTTTGATGCATATGTGTAGTTACATGTAATATTGGCAATATTGGCATGTCTACTCTCCATTGTCCCTTCTTCATTCACCAATAATGAATAAGAATAAATAACCTGATACGATCCCAACAGTGGGTTGGACGTGGATAAAGCCCTGAGCAAGAAAGATTAGTGTCTTCTGATCTTACTGAGCTTGCGTTCTGGTAGAAGAAAACAACAATAAGTTTTCAAAACGCTGTATAATGGCTGTTAATTCCTGATTGTGCCGAATGCTTTGAAGAAAAACACCCAGTGATGAGAGAGAAGCTAGAAGGTGAGAGAGAGAGTCAGTCACGTGGAAAAACTTCCCAGATGGTGAGTTGGTGCAGAGGGAAAAGCTTGATCTGAGCGAGCCTGGTACTGGAGGCCAGTGTTGCTGGAACGTGGTGAGTGTTGGGTCTGGGGCCAGGATAAGGCTGAAGTCCTATCCACACAGCGCTTTGTAGCCAAGGGGGAGGTGTTTGAGTTTCATTTTAGTGCCGAGAAGCCGCTTTAGAAAAGTGTGCTTGTCTAATATGCTTGTTTTTAGCCACTGTGGCGGCTGAGTAGATATCACTGAGGAGAAGGGAGAGTAAATGCGAGGAGACAAGATACATAACAGGTTGGAGAAAGGTGATGGTAAAGGAAGAGAGATGCAGGGGAGGAGCCTGTCTTGCCTGTGCCTCTGCGTGTGTGTGTGTGTGTGTGTGTGTGTGTGTGTGTGTGTGTGTGTCTAGAATGCCAGCATCAAACTCCAATATCATGTGGTTTCTGTGGAGGACCACAGTCTCTCCTGTGCCTTTCCTCCTAAGTTTAGACTGCTTTTCCATCTCACTCCATTCCTGGAGTGTCAAGATACACCCCTCACCTCTGGATAGTGCTTTGATGAACAGCGGACTCCAGGGCTGCTGTATAGGGAGTCATCCACACACAGAGATTAGGGGAGAGACAACATCCCTGACCTGGAGATGGGCAAGTGTGTGTCCATCACGGCTAGCTGGTTATGAGCTGGTTATGAAGGTAGCCAGGCTCTGACTGGGAGATGTTTTCACACTGGCAATGCATGGAGCTTCCTCTGGAAGAAGCATGGTGTCTCACACTGAGACTCTGCTCTGCCTTGGCTCTGCCTCCTCCCCTTCCCAACTCTACATTACAGTGGCAGAGGGAAATCTGTAATGTGGGCATTCACCCATCTTCCTGGTTCGGCTAGATATAGTAAGTGTATTTGGATATCCCCCCAAATCTCTCCAGCCAGGCTAGGTAGGGTAAATGTTTGTCTCACTGACGTTTAGGTTCATGATGGTCTTTTCAAGGTAAGCTTATCCTATGTCAGTCAAGGAGCTTTTGTATTTGTAGCCATGGTTTTCCTTCTCTGGTTCAGGGCAAGGGCAAACCCCAGGGGCAAATGGGGCAAGAGTTTCATGATATAGAGGAGACTTTCAGATATTAGCCAAACATGTGTAGAATGGCAATCTAAGTGGAATATTCTTACGGGATGTAAGTTTCCATGGAAGTGAGTTTCCTTGTGCTCACTGAACACCTGAAGCCCGGGGAAGAGCAAGGAAGGTTTAAAGCTCTGGTCAGAAGAAGGTCACAAGCAACCTTGCCAATTATAACTAAAAAAGACCCGAGCCCCTCTGCCAAGGAGGGCATAGGCTGGTTGCCTGGCAACCAGAATGCATTCTCCTTGTCCAGTGTTTGAGGCTTTAATTCACCAACCAAGGCTGTTCTTGATGTTCTTTACCATGGGGATACATCTGTGTACCTCCACTGGGGAAAGACTTACCTCTTCCCCAAGTGGGCAAATCTAGACCAGAAATGGTCGTCTGTCGGCGCTGGCAGATTGTCTCAGGTCCATTCCCTAACTGAGACCCAGAGAAAGCTGGCTCACCCCGTTAACAACAGAAGAAGCCTCCTCCATGCTGTCTACTGCCAGGGGCCTGTTGGGTAATTTCATCACCTTCATTTGACCCCCATAGGGACCTCCTCACCGGGTACTCAAGGGCCTAGATTGCCTATTGATCATGCAAAATGGCCCTGCGTGCTTATGGAATTACACCCAAGTTCACTAACTCACAGTCAGCAGGAATCCTGCTGAACCTGTGGAAATCATCAAGCAAGACTAAAACAAGGGCCCTGGTGACTCTCGCAAACTGTATCCATAGTGACAAAAGCTACTGGCAGAAGGCCGCCAAGGAGAGGCTCAGCCAGCACTCCTCAGGGAAACGACAGAGGGAGGCAGCCTGCCTTTACAAGGCTCTGAGCGCAGAGGGCCACCTGCGGGAGAGTGCAGGAGTTAGGATCTGGGGGGACGAGGGTCCAGATTGCAGGTAGTTTAACGCCCATCTTTTAATTAGTACCTTCAGAAAAACCACAGGTGAGAAAAAGTACTGGCGTTCGCGCGTGCGTGCGTACGTGTGTGCATGCATGCGTGCGTGCGTGCATGCGTGCGTGCGTGCGTGCGCAGGGCTGAGCTGTACCACAAACCTAGTGGTCAGTGGCAATCGTGCTCTGAGACCCTGGGGCAGGGCCTGGTTTTCAGAGACCTGTTTTTATTTTTGTTTTTAAAGAATCACCAATGTTTACTGTTACTCTTTTTCTGGGAAAAAAGACCCCAAGTGTCCTCGGGGTTCGTGGAACATGGTGCTAACCTTCCGCAGACACCCTCCACATGTCCCCATGATGCCGAAAGAGTCGTGGGCATCCCTTAAGGACAAAAGGGTAGGGAGGAGAAACAAGTAGCTTGGAGGGGGAGTTTAAAAGCGGACTTTGAGAGTCAGGGCGCAGCCTCAGCTTTCTGAGGGAAAGATGCGTGGGTTTGTGGGTTCGCAGCTCAGTAAGCAGTAATGCAGGGCCTGTCCTCACTGAACGGGCCAAGGCAGAGACCTGCTGATGGGGGCCAAGGCAGAGACCCGCTGATGGGGGCCAAGCATGTTCCTCACTCACTGATGGGTCTTCTTCGCACAGCCCACTCTCAGCTCCGCCTGTCACTTTAAAGGCTCCCTTTCCTCCTAGTATGAGTTGGTTTTCTGCATCTCACCTCCATTCCACCACCTGCCCAAAGTGGGCCTGGGGGTGTGGGTGGAGTGTGGGGGATTAGCAAATTTTAGAATATTATTAAGCTGTGACAAAAAAGATTTAGCTTACTGCCTTTCCCGAGACCTGTATTACTCACGACACCAAGCCAACCACACAACAAGAAAATAACTATTAAAGCACTCTAATTGGCTTTTAAAAGACCTTATTCAACTGGCGAGCTTCCTTAATTTCCCCTCTCAGTTGTCGATCTTTGTGTAAATATATATTTCGGATCCACAATCTATCAGCACGGCCTCAGAGTCGATTGTTTAATGAACACCAGGAAGCAGGGAGTGCGTGTCTTCGCGAGGGCGCCCGCCACATCTCATCGGTGCCTGAACCCACCCCTGAAAGCAGGCTCACTCAGCCGGCACTGTCTGGGATCCATATTGGTTCTCCACCACCTCGCACAGCAGCTGCCCCTGAAGGAGGGTTTAGCATAGCAGAAAGAGTGTGAAACTTTAACGTCGAGCTGACCTCCCAAGGATGGGGGAGGAAGCAGGAACTTGGAGATGGTTTGGGCAGCCATGTGGAGGGACAAATCATGGTGAAGCCAGACTAGGAAATGACCAGGCCATGCCCACAGCTGGGCAAGGTTTCATGTAGCCGTAAGGACCTTGAACTCACAATGTAGGTGAGGATGACCTGAACTTCCGGTTCTCCTTCCTCCCCTCCCGGGGATTAGACTTACAGTGGTGGTGCCGCCATGACTGGTTTATGCCTGAGCTGAGCACTTGGTGAGCACTGAGAAAGCACTCTGCTGACTCGGCCACATGCCGGGCCATGTACAAGCATCGTTGTGAGGCTTGTGGCAAGAATGAAGCCTTGGAGGACAGTAAAATACAATTTTTGTATTCGTTTTAGGAACAAAATTCTCTTAAAGACCGAATGTGTATTGTTTACAGTGACCTTTCCTATGGTAACCTGGTGCGTGTATGTGTGTACGCACGCATGTATGTATGTGTGTGTGCATGTGTGTGTATGTGTGTACACACGGGTGTATGTATGTTTGTGTGTGTGTGTGTATGTGTGTGTGTGTGCACTCATATGCATGTGTGTATGTCTGTCTGTCTGTCTTTTGCTGGGGGCTAAACCCAGGACCTCACACAAGATAGGCAAGTACACTACCCATCAGCTAGTCCCTCAGCCCGTGACCTGTCTTTAAATTTAATGAGGAAAAGGATTTAATGATTTATAACCTAAAAAGCAGAAACATAAGGCAGACTTCAGGTACAATGTGGTATAATTTGATCAAACCCTATCTTTGATCCTCTTTGATGATTGTAGCTATTGGTTCTTTTCCTCCTCCATCATCTGAAAGCCTCTCTTTCTCTCTCTCTCTCTCTCTCTCTCTCTCTCTCTCTCTCTCTCTCTCTCTCACTCACACACACACACACATACTCACACACACTCACACACACACACTCACACACACACATACTCTCACACACACTCACACACTCACACACACACATACTCTCACACACACACACACATACTCACACACACACTCACACACACACACTCACACACACACTCACACACACACATACTCTCACACACACACACACACACACACACACACACACACACACACTCTTCCAGGGCAGACAGGAGCCATGGACTGATCAGCTTACTTCTAGGAACACCAGGGAAGGTTGACTTCACAGCAACCAAGTCACTGAAAAGTCCCACCCACCGTGGATTCCTACTTCCCAAAGTTGCATAAACCGAGTTCCCTCCAGCTTCCCCTCCACCCCGTACACACGCTAGCAGTGTAATATAATCCAGCACCACCTCAGAAGACTGCACACAGCGGGATTACAGCTTGGGTAGAAGGCAGAAGGGAGTCCATGGCTGAAACCTCAGATAAGGGTCTGATGACCTTTCTCCCACTCCTGCCAGGAGTTCACTGGCTGACCCTGTAAGTGTCACCTCCAGGTAACCACAGCTGCTCTGATTTCGGGGTGAAAATGGCCACATCACGCCATTAAGATAACGTTTCTTGGCATTCTTTTGAGACAAGATCTCTCACTACGTAGCTGGCCTTGAATTCGTGATCCTCCCACCCGGCCTCCAGAGTGTTGAAAACTACAGTGTGCCTGGCTGCATCTAGCTACCAACAAAATGCAGGGGTATTTAATCCCTTGTCCACTCATTAACAAAAAATCTGAAATTTCACTTATCGGACCGATTTAAGTCTCGCTGTCCCACGAGCCAAGTGGCATAGCTAGAGAAACGGGAGTTAACGGACTGGCTCAGACAACTGAAGCTATTCCCACAGTGAGGGCCAGTCTACTCAAGTACAGGACAGCTGCCCAGTGGGAGCAAACTCTGAGGAGCTGAATAGACAATAGAGCAGAGTAAAGGTTAAGGACGTGGAATAGATTTTTATGAAGAATACATGGGAGAACCAGCCCTGCCTCGGCATTAACACTATAAAACAGAGCCCAACCATGTAAGTCAATATTAAAACTGATACCATCCGTTTAACAAGGAGTAGTAGTTTAAGGTGGGTGGGCCCAGGCACATGTGTAGTCTTAGCCACTCCGGAGGCTGAGGTTAGGGGAAGAAATGTTAAGAATTTCAGGCCAGCCTGAGAACACACCAAGGATGTTTCTTCAATTAAAAGTGGTGGTATAATTATCAATCAAACTGGAAGGAAACCTTTAAATATAATTTTTAAAAAAAATAATTTAAATAAATCAGAGAATTGAAAGGTAAAGGAAGAAACACACAGAATGAAATCACTGGAAAAGGTTAGGAATGTCTGAATAACTGGGTAAAAGAGACCTTTTTCATTTTCAAGTAATCCTGGAAATACAAGGGTCACTTCTTTTTTTTTTTTCTTTTTTTTTTCTTTTTTTTTTTTTTCGGAGCTGGGGACCGAACCCAGGGCCTTGGGCTTGCTAGGCAAGCGCTCCACCACTGAGCTAAATCCCCAACCCTAGGTCACTTTTTCTTAAAGAAACATTTGACCTTCCATTCAAACTATTTTATATCAAAAAGCATCAAAGCCAATATGAACATAAAGAGGGTACACTTGAGAGAATTTGTGAGGTTCATCTCGGAAGAACAATGTCAGCCCTGGTTACAGGAAAATAACAGAGACATGGGGAAAAGCGCCACACTGACTATACTTAAGTCTTTAAAAATAATAAGAACCAATCTCGGGGTGGACAGAAACTAATACTTTTATGCATTGCTACAACCTTTCAGAAAGTTGTCTGGAAACATCAGTGGACAATAAAACTATGTGGCTTACATTGGTTTGGTTTGGTTTGGTTTGGTTTATTAGACAAAGTCTTTTGTGGTCCAGGATGGTCTTAACATTCTGATGCTTCACCTCCACCTCCCAGTGCCGGGATTATAGGTATGTACCACCATGGCTGGTTTGTGGCACTGGTAATAAGTTACAGGGTCTGGTGCTTGCTAGGCAATCTCCCTTTCAACTGAGCTGCAGTCCCAGCCCCACAACTAGGAATTTGTTTCAATATTAAACACCCACATACTTAAGTATATTTATCCTACCTACTGTTAATTGTGGGAACAAAATGAAATCAGTCTAAGTGTTATCAAGAAGGTTATTGTTAAATAATTTGTGTTATGTCCCGACTATGGACTATCTGTAAGGGTTGTAAAGCAACTTAGCTCATCTTCTTTGGCAGTGACAGTTATTTCCATTTTTCTTTGGTTTAGGAAAAGGCCAACAACAACAAAAAAACATCCACAGCTGATACTGGATTCTTTAATAAAAGGCTGGATGTTGTCCCTTAAGGTCAGGAGAGAAGAAAAATGTCCACTCTGGTCATTTCATCCAATACTGTGCTGAGGAATATATGTAGAGCCATTAGTCAAGAAATACGAACAGAAACGTCCATCCTGGGAAGGAAGATGGGGAACTGCAGAAAATCCTAAGGAACACACACAGCTAATGCGTTTGGTCAAGAGTGGGTCAGTCAGTACACAAAATCATCCGTGCTTCCTCTTGGGAGCAACAGACAAACGAAGAACAGAATTGAGGAATATTCATTTGTATTAGCACTTAAAAGCATAAAATATTTAGGGATGCAACGGAATGGACTGTGTTTCAGAAACTATAAAACATCGTTGAAGTAAATTAAGGAAAACGTAAGTAAGGGTTGGAGAAATAGCCCGGGACTGACTGCTCTTCCCGAATCCCGGTCTGATTCCCAGCACCCACATGTCAGCTCACAGCTATCTGCAACTCCAACCCCAGGGGATCTGGTTCCCTCCTCTGGCCTCCACGAGGCATACATGGAGTACAGACAAATATGCAGACAAAACACCGCCCGCGTAAAACAAGTACAAAACTTAGGTAAATGGGAAGATGTCCCTTTTTCATGTATTTGAAGAATAAA
This sequence comes from Rattus norvegicus, assembly GCF_021556685.1. Lineage (NCBI taxonomy): Eukaryota > Metazoa > Chordata > Mammalia > Rodentia > Muridae > Rattus > Rattus norvegicus. The sequence goes on from NC_141547.1 coordinate 9,410,678, forward strand.
GAAGAAGACAATATTCTCCCAACTGGTCTGCAAATTCTCTGCAGCCCGAATAAAAATAGCAACCGGCTTTGCCGAATTTGACAAGTTAATCTAATTATTCATATGCAAATGTATGCAAATGAGAGTTCCCAAGGATAACCAAAACAATCTCAAATGAGAAGACCAAAGGTGGAGGCCGTCTTAGCCCTGTGATACAACAGTATGGACTACTTTGTAATGAACAGAAACTCGATGGCTTACAGTTCCGTGTGCAGAAAGTCTGAGATCAAAGGACTGGCATCTAGACAGGCCCTTCTCAGTAGGCTGCAGCAACGACGTTAATCCGCTCTTGGGGTCAAATACTTGGAGCCTAATTATCTCTACTGTGACCTACTTCCCAAGTTGGCAATGTATGGTCTTCGGGGGACATATTCAAACCAAAGCGGAAGACTCATACATCCTAATTTCAAAACCGGCTATAGTAATTAAGACAGTGTGGTACTGACATAAGGTAGACACATGGATCAATGGAATGGAATTAAGAGGCCAGAAATAAACTCTTACATTTGCAGTCAATTGATTTTCAATAAGGGTGCCAAGACTGTTCAGTGGGAGGGAAACAGTGTTTTCAACAAATGATACTGGGCCAGCAGGATAGCTGCATGCTAAAAATGAAGTTGGACCCCTTCCCCGTACATAGAATAAGGCGAAGACTCGAATGTAGGACCTTAAACTATACAAGTCTTGCAGGAAAATGTAGGAGTGTATTTTGTAGCCTAGCATTAGGCAAAGCCATCTCAAATATGACATCAGAAGCATAAGCAACAAAAGGAAATAATTTAGGAACTCATAAAAATTAAATAATGCTGCTGTCTCGCGGGATACTGTGCGGGGAATACTAGGGCAGGCACATACCTAGTTAACACGCAACACGGATGGACCATGTGTTTTTTTTTTTCTTTTTTCTTTTTTTTCCGGAGCTGGGGACCGAACCCAGGGCCTTGCGCTCGCTAGGCAAGCGCTCTACCACTGAGCTAAATCCCCAACCCCAGACCATGTGTTTTAATAGATGATGACCACTGTCGATGAGGATGTGGAGAAATTAAGATCCTAACGCACACCTGGTGGTAGTGTAAGACACTGTAGCCACTGTGGAAAAGACATAGGCAGTGCCCTGGAAATTAAATGTGGAATCACTATCTAACCCTAAATCCTATCACTATGCACGTCCCTAAAAGAAACAGAAATTCCTATCCACAAAGGAACATAAACATTTATTACAATGATATCATTCCAGTCATCAAGAGCTAGAGACACGTGTCCATCAAAAGACGAATGGGAGGGTTGGGAAGACGGCCCAGTGAGTAACGTGTTTGCCACACAAATGTGAGGACCCAAGTTCAGATCCCCAACACCCATGTAAAACCGGATAGGCCCCCCCTTAGTGGCACCTTGGTATACCCAACGGCTAGGAGGGGGAGACAGAAGATCCCAGGACAAGTTGGCTCGTCAGGTAAGCCAATCCAGCAGACTCCAGTGCAGACTCTGCTCTGGTGTGCCTTCTGTTGTGATAAAACAACGCTGACCAAACCAACTCGCGCATGCAGCCTCCCCCATGTGAGCAGGGGAGCCAGCGTGATGAGCACATGGGAGAATACGGGATGGTGTGTGAGGGATCCCCGGTGACAAAGGGCGCACAGCGTGGAAACTGTCACTATGGTAATCCCATCAGCACTAGCCACAGGTCTGCCTCTATCCCAGCCACCCTGCTCAGAACCCAATCCTAGAAAGGACTGAGAGATTCCACATCAGACACTCAGGATGAAGGCTGAGCCTGGTGGGGAATCTGGAAATTTGGCCCTTCTCAGGTGGCGTGCTTCCTTGAAATATAATTTTCCGACTGATGAAGACCCTGGCGGCCCCCTACTCTGGTCTGTTAGAGATGAAGAGGACTCTGGGAACATGTATTTACTAGACAGTTGGTCTTGCATTTAGAAGTCTAGCTCTTTGCATCCAGTATCCTTGCAACATCTATGCTGGAAATCCTAAATTACCATACGCCCCCCAAAAAGGGGGATTTTGTGGCATATATCACTTCTTTATAATTCGAGACCTAGAGGAGACAGCCTCAGAGGCTCATGGTATAATGTGGAATGCCTTAAGGCTGATGGTGACAAGACACACGGGTACACTCATGAGCTGTTGAATTCTTCCCCACCTACCCTGTTCAGAACCGCCCTATACACTGTCTTTTTTACCTCCTGATTAATGAAGGCATGGGATGTATTCTTTTAGAGGCTCCTTTCAAGAGCTAAACAAGTCTGTGGTTACATTTAGCCAAAAAAAAAAAATAGACATTTCAGTAATTAATATGTCTGGTGCAGGGTAATAACAAAACCCACCCCCAGTGGGAAAGGGGGTGATATAGGCACCCCCATGTTTCTTTCAGCCTGGCACGTCTCCCTGTCCTAGGCTGGCCAGCTCCTCCAGGAAGAAGTGGGGAGAGAAAGCTAAGGAAATGAGGTTTTGGAGTGCTTACATGCAGGATGCTCCTGCCCACGGCCATGTTTCCACACTGTCTCCTGCACTTTCTTGGGCTTGTCAGAATCCGGCTTCTCGCCGGTGCCCACTGGCAGGTACTGACCACCCAGGATCCTTTGGTACAGGGCAACCGTGTTGCCCCCCACTGGTGGCTTTAGCTTCCCCCCAACCCTGGACATGAGGAAGTAAATGTCGTGCTTCTTTCTGCTGAGGTTGCTTGGTCATTAAGTGGGATCTCAATCCCACACTGTGGCACTATCCGTGGGACTAAATTGCTTCCCCCATTGATATGCAGGCTTTTTTTTTTTTTGGTTAATTTTGGTTTGTAGTCTGTACAAGGTGTGCAGGGTGGAGTATGAAGAACACACACTGAGCTGCGTGAGAAGTCTGCCTGAAGTCTCTCATACCAGAGAGAAGAAAAGCTGTCTTGGCCCCCCTGCTGTGGGAACAAAGGAGGTGCCCCTCAGAACTATGTCTGCAGAAACCTTCCCCAGTGCCCAGCAGCCCCACCAGCATCTATATGTCAGGTAACTGAGACTTCGCACGACACCCATGCTCCTTGCCTGGTAATGTATAGAGCTGGGTTTGGTTAGAGGGTTTCTAACTACTATTATCAGGGAGGGGGACCTTTGCAGAATGGGGGTATACTGAGTATACAGGAATCATCCACTTAACCTCTCAGTACCAGAGAACCTCCACACCTTTCTAGTCACAGCTTCCAAGCTCTCTCGCTTTCTCTTTTCTTCCTTTCTTTCTCTCTCTTTCTTTCTTTCTTTCTTTCTTTCTTTCTTTCTTTCTTTCTTCCTTCCTTCCTTCCTTCCTTCCTCTCTCCTCTCTCTTTTTACTTTTCTGTTTTCTTTTTCTTTCTTTTGTTTTCTTTTTCCTTGTTGTAGTTTTGTTGTTGTTGTTGTTGTTGACTGCTGTGGTGGGGTGGGACAGGGTCCTTCTTTAAGACAGAGCACCTGGCTAGCTTAAGTCACAACATATAGACCAGGCTAGCCTCAAAGTGCAGGCAATCCTCCTGCCTCAGCGTCTCAGGTGCTATGGTTCCAGGGATGTGTCATCCCATCCAGGGTTCTTTAGCAAGTAGATCAAATGTCATTTCTATAAACTTGGTGTGGTTTCTGAGCTTCCGGCAGAGGTTTTTATCGTAATGGGATTCATTGCAATTTCACCAACAGCCAGGATTCCCAGGATCCCTAGGAGTGTTATTTATGAGCTGTGCAAGCCTGATGTTTCAGATAAACGAGGGAAACGATTTGAATCATAAACAACAACAAACTGGCTGCCCTAGGGGAAGACATGCGCGAGAGTAGACTTTCCTCTCGGTTCTAAGTGTCCTGTCGTGGTGTGCACTAGAGTTCACTTATATCAGGAAAGCCAGCACCCTTGTTCAGTCCCATGAACCCTGTGCAGGGCAGCAGAGGACAGGCAGCAGAACTAAGGAGCAAGATGGTGCCAAAATCACAATGTCTTGCAATGGCCCTGTAGGATAATGTCCCCATCCTCCCCAACGAAGTCTGTGGCTGGCATATACCACAAGTAGGCCTAAAGCCTCCTTCCTGCCTGCCACACTTGGTCTGTAACTCTGTGCTTTGCCCTTTCCTTAAAGCATGAAGTGTTTTAGAACTCCATCAATAAGGCACTTGAATGCACAAGATGAATCTTACATTCACTAAAAGATAACCAACTCCAGGATGTTAATGACTTTTCGAATTATTTTATTTATTTACATCTCAAATGTTCCCCTTCCCAAATATCTTTATTTTTTTGAGATAGAATCTTACTAAGGAATCCAGGCTGGTCTTGAACTTGGAATCCCCCTGTTTCACCTTATGAAGACTGCTACTAGGTTTTGGGCCACGATGCCCTGATGTAGTCACATACAGATTTGATGCCTATGGCCATACCGTGTACATAACAGACAACAGATTTTAACAAGTGAGATATCAGTTAAAGAAAGATTTAAAAAGCTCAGCCAAGTGTCTCCGGCTCTCTTGAACGGGGGAACACAGAACGGAAGTCCCATTCGTGATAGCGGAACCTTCTTAGAGCAGCGGGTTCTTCTCTGCAGCCAGCGTTTTAACATATTAGTCTACGCTGTCGATGTCACTGTTGGATTCACTTCACTCTCGGGGTTGATCTGTACGGACATTTTGGAGACTGGGGCGGCAATGATGGAGTCCTGCAGTTGGGACTGAGCCTACCGGATGCATAAACTCAGGTTCGGTTCTAAAGCAAAAGTGGGCGGGGCTCTAGGCGCCCAGTATGCGTGGAGCAAGCTTTGTCCTCTCTTCCACAGAGAGAGGGAGGGACTCTCACAAATTGGAAACCCGCCCCCCCCCCCCCCACACGGCTGTGACTCTTACAACCACATCAAAAACCATATCTGGTTCTTCACCAAAATGCCCTGGGGCTGGAGAGGTGGCTGGCGTTAAGAGCGCTTGCTGCTTCTGTAGAGGATACGGGGTTGGTTCCCAACACCCACACAATGGCTCAAGATCATCTACATCTCCAGTTCCGGAGCTCCCACACCCTCTTCCGGCTTCTTTGGACAGCAGGCATGCATGTGGTATATGTACATGCATACAGGCAAAACACTCGTACACGTAAAATAAATCTAAACATTACAAACCAGGCGTGGTAGCACACGTATATGGTCACGTGCTTATGACAACAGTTACTGGGAAAGCTGGGACCAATGGAGTGCAAGTCTTGGCCTCCAAAGCTCGGTGTGTGATTGTGGGTAACGGTTTCTGGCTCCCGGAGGGAGAGGGAAGTCTGTTCGGAAGGTAAACAGAACTTACAAGTCTGAGAAAGCTATAACTAGATTCCTATGCCCCCTCCTTGTACAAGTAATAACAGATAACAGTGATGACTGGGAAGGGAGATCCACCCTCTGTCCCGGGAATGACTGCAGATTTTCTTCTCTGCATACTTCTTGTCTCCTGACCTATAAGAATAAGGAACAGAAAGGGAGCAGAGCAAGGTTTATAAACCAAAGGGAAAGAGAAAGCTCTAGATGGGCAGCAGCAAGGACAGTGGTCAAGTTCACCACCAACGCCAAAAACTCCCTGACAGAAATAGAACTCGAAAAACAACTAGCTTTAAATCCTCCTTCACAACTCCTGCCCCTTGCCTGCGTTTGCTCCTTGGCTGTGGATAAATGCATAAAATATATTTAATACTGAAAGTGTGACATAATGTGAAGCTATGTGGCTTGCACTTTGAGAGCCTACTCTAATGCTATACAAATTCACTAAGTTGCACAGACTTTGAGTCTCATTAATTTTGGTGACCCATTTGTAAGTTTCCTTATGATAAATTTATTGAAAAAGAGAAAGTATTTGCCATTGAAGAGAGTGGGTCTAGGGGTTTTTAATAAGTCCAAGAAGGTTCTAACTGGCTAGTTGTATGTATGCAAAATAGGTGAAAATAGGGACCAATCAGAGGAAAGTTCATCAAACTGAGAAGGGTTCTCAGTTAAGTCCTCACCTCTGTCCTCTCTTGACCTTTGAGGGGTATCTCATGGATATGGGGGAGGTAAAATGAGGAAGTGCGGGTTACCCAGAGGTTTTCAGCCTCCATTTCTGGCCACTGGTACCCATCACAGCCTGGAGCCTTTCCCACCTCTATCAGAACACAGTGTTTGTATTGTCCACACTGGGGTGAGCTTTTTTCTCTTTTTCGTGGTGCAACTGTCTTTGAGTCATTCTGGCTCCTGGAAGTAGTTCCTCATTCCTGCCCTATAAGGAAGTCCAGCGAACTCACGGTTTTAGCAAGTGCAGTGTAGAATTCTTACTATAGCCTGCTGGTGCTGAGCAGATGTTTGTTCTCTGAGGAAAGGTCACACGACCGCATGACAGGGTTGTGTTACTTTTCTCCTTATCGCAAACAAAACAAAACAAAACAACAAAAAACTGGCAAAGCAACTTAAGGGAGAAAGAATTTACTTTGCCTTACAGTTCCAGGGTAGAGCCCATGGTGGCGAGAAGTTGTGAGGTCAGCAGGAGCCTGAGGTAGACTGGCACATGGCACCCACAGCCAGGAGGTAGAAAGGGATAGACGAGACACCCAGCTTTCATTCAGTTCATGAGTGGGAGCCTCCTACATCCAACCAACTTCATCTAAATAATCCCTCCTGAGGGTCCTGGAGGCTGACCTCAAAATCCCCTCACAGGCAAGCCTAGAAGTTGGTGAGTCTAGAGTCTTTGAGTTGACAATCAATACTGACCATGATGTAGACCCTCTTCAAAAGATAAAAACAGATCTGCCCACTCAGGAGGTAGAGGCAGGAATGTAAGGCCAGCCTTGCTACAGAACACCGTGAGTTCTAGCCCAGCTAAGGTAACATGAGACCGATTCAAACACCACCATCACCACACACACACACACGCACACACGCACACATACACATACAGACACGCACACATACACATACACACAAACACATTACACACACACATACACATACATACACACATGCACACCACACACATACACACACATCATACATACACATACACACCACACACACATATACATACATACACACATGCACACCACACACACATACACACACATCATACATACACATACACACCACACACACATACACATACCACACATACACATACACACAAACACATTACACATACACACACACACGCACACAGGCACACATACACATACACATAAACACATTACACACACACATACACATACATACACACATGCACACCACACACACATACACACACATCATACATACACATGCACACCACACACACATACACATACATCATACATACACATACACACCACACACATACACATACCACACATACACATACACAGAAACACATTACACACACACATACACATACATACACACACATGCACACCGCACACACAAACACACACAACACATAACACACACATACTACACACACACCACACACATGCAAACACACCACACATACACATACACATGCACACACATACATACACACAACACATACACACATACATAGACAAAACACATACACACACATTGATACACACCCATACACACCACACACACACAAACACCCTACACACACACCACACATACACATGCACACCACACACATACACATACATACACACATACACACACACACACTCACACACACATACACACACACACCACTGACTCCCCCCTCCTTCAACTAGACTCTAACCAGGGTTGGGGAGCTAGGATGGGCCTTTGGGCTTCTTTTTGAGTTCTGTGGGTGGTTCTCATACATAAATTAAGAGGACCTGCTAACAAGTTGGCTGGATCTAGAAGATGTAAAATAATTAGGAGTCTGTGAATGGTGCTCAGTGGTAGAGCATCTGTCTGGTAAGCGCTAGGCCATAGGTTCAGGCCCCAGCACCCTCACCTATCACACACATGCACGCATGCACCCATGCACCCATGCACATTGAATAAGCTAGAGGTGCTGGAGAGAAGGCTCAGCCGTTAAGGATCCTAAAAAGGGACCGGGGTTCAGTCCCCAGCACCCATATCAGGTGGTTCACAACCCTCTGTGCCTCCGGTTCTGGGGGTGGGGGTAGGGGTATGGATGCCTCTGGGCACAGGCACTCTAATTAAAAACAAATGGCTTTTAAAAGAATGAATCAGAAAAGTGTCTAGCTAGAGGTCTCTTCCGGTCAACTTAGAAAGAGAGCGGCAGAAGTAGATCAGGTAGAGTGCACCTGGGATCGTGGTGCTTGGGAGGCTGAAGTAGGAGAAACTCTCCGGGACTCTGTAACTACTCTCCCAGGGCCAGTTTGCTCTTTTCCTCTCCTGTCTTGGTCAGGTAGTCATAGAAATGTACTCATCGGCATTTTAATAATGTTTTCCACCCTAGGCCCCAGACTCCCAGTGACAGCGCGTTCATAGCTCACAGCAGCAGCAAGGATCAGTGATACCCCACCCCCACCCGGTCCACACCTGATTGACTCATTGATTCATGCAGTCTTAATAGCCAGTCTGGGCATCCCCGTAAGGAGACAAGGAGTAGGAGTTTAACCGTCAGACCTGGGGTTCACGCTGGGCCTCAAGCAACTTTGGGGGCCTCACAGGCCACCTGGACAGTCTGGAAAAAAAAAAAAACAACTCACAGAATTAACTTATGAATTAACTTGATTGAATAAATAGTAGTCCCATTCCTTAATATGTGGCAAACAGAAAGTCGTAAGACCTCAAGAATCGACCAGTCCAGTAGTCAGAGCAAAACAGTGGCCAGAAACCAACGCATGCGTAGATAATTACAAGCGCCATGGAGAACAGAGCATTCTAGAAGCCAGTGGTGGAGACTTTGTACAGGCGGAATTGAGGAGGAATCTTAGAATCTTGTGCTCTGAGAGGCAACAGTTTTAAATAGATGGGTGTGGTGGGTTGATCCAGGCGACCCTACCGTGCATAGCAGGCCAGTCAAGTAAGTTAATCAGGAATCTAAGGTTAAAATGACACTGCTTAGGGGTCAGGGTGACACTGGGCTATGCTACTTAGGGGTCAGGGAAGTGACAAAAGTTGGGGTCTGGGACGGGGGTGCTACTAAAATGCTGACTAGTGTTTTATGAACACACACACACACACACACACACACACACACACACACACACACACACACAGAGGAGATGAGCAAGTTGGCTGTAGGAGAGCGGCCTTGAAGTCCTCGGTCCATTGTCAGGGTCAGAAGTTGGTCCTGTGTCTGTTCAGTTAGATGAAAGAAAACCACGGGAGGGCAGCGGGTGGCGGAGAACTAAGCTGGGCTGGTGGGCCTGGAAATGAATTTTAGCTGCTGTGCGCAAAGCCCTAGGTGTGTGTGTGTGGACAGAAGGAAGCCGGCAAGAAGGTTACAACAGGTCAGGAATAAATAACCAGCAGGCGGAGGATCCCAGATTCCGTCCTGCCTTTTGTTGGGTGAGGAGCGCCAGGCAAACGCGTCCACCTTGGCTTAGGAAGGAGGCGATTGGACCGTCCGCCCGCAGCCGCAGCCCCGGGTGACTGTGAGGGACACGGGGACCGGGAGGAGGGGGGAGAGGTACAAGCCGGGACCTCGGGGCTCCACCGTCTACCCCGCGACGGGGACCCCGGAGTAAGTCGGGGACCGGCCGCGCTGCGGCGGGAGGGGGCGGGCGGGCAGATCCCACCCCTTCCTGAAGGAAGCGCCCTCCCCACCGCGATTGCCACCGCCGCCGCCGCCGCTGCCGCCGCAGGTCACGGCCCGCGAGCCGCCGCCGCCCGGAGCAGGTAGGCGCCGCGCCCTCCTCCGCCCCTGGCCCCTGATGCCCAGCTCGCCCAGCTCCGGACCCCGTGGGGACCCCACCCGGGCGGTGGCGTTGCCTACCCAGCCCCCGGGCGCGTGCTCCGGAGCCCGAGGCTGGCGGTACGGCTACGCGGCGCGCCTGTCCCGCTCCCCGCCTCCGCAGTGTCTCCTGAGTCCCCCACCCCGCCCGGTGACAGGTGTCCCACCGCCGCGGGTGGGGTCCGGGTAGGAGCGGTGAAGCCGAGTCCGCCGGCCCGGGGCGCTAACTTGCGGTGCCCTGCACGCAGTCGGGTGCCCGCCCTGCTGGGCGCTCGTTCCTGGGAAGAATCCAGGATTTCGAGGAGGGGGGCGAGGGGGAGGGTAGGGGTCACGGTGCACGAGGCGGTCTGGTTATCCACGGTTATAAATAATTTTCAAAAGTCGACTGACTACCTTGGGTTTTGGAGAGAGCCTTCGCTGAGTGGTTTTTCCCCTCCTTAAATGAATCAAAGCGGGAATTAGGGTTTTCCCAGTTGAAATTCATGTTCCTTTGCCTCCTCCCCCGACAGCCTCCCCCATTCATCCCTCTCCGTCCACCCCTAACCCCCATAGCACTTTGCTGGTCTTTCGGTCGCAGCTACCCTGACCAGGTCTTTCAGAGCTGAGCCAGGGTGGTGACTGCCAATGTTGAGAGCAGAGCCCAGGTGAACAGAAGCCAGCCAATCCCCCTGGGCGATCCCAGGCTGACCTCCCACAAACGTGATCCTGATAGGGAACCGAAATGCACCACAGAAGCAGGACAGGAAAAAAGCACTGCTTAGATCTATTACAGTAACGCAGCCGAGAGGGCAACGTTAGTTTCTGTTTCTTCAATTCTCTGCTTGAATCGAAGACGGATTTTAATAATGCACGGCTGTAACTCCATTCTGGGCTGCAGTTAATAAAAAAGGGCAGGCGAATGTGAATGTATAAAGTTCACGGTAGCAGCTAGTAAGCTGACCCACGTAAAATTTCCCATGTTGAGGGTAAACCGTTAGGCGCCTGCATGTAATAGATGCAAAGTGAATGATTTTACAATCTCAACTTGCATCAGATACCTAACTTTCTTACACGTGTCCTTCGGAAAACCCTGCTTCCAAAGTAACCATAGTTGTGCAGAGCTCTCTCTCCCCCTCTCTTTGCCTCCCTCCCTCCCTCCTCCTTCTCCCTCTCCCTTCCTCCTTCTCTCTGTCTCTGTCTCCCTCCCTTCCTCCCTACCCACCCACCTATCTATTGACCCACCTGAAACAAGGTCTCCCTATTATATAGCTCTGGTTATCCTGGAACTTAACTATACAGACCAGGCTGGCCTGGAATTCACAGAGATCCACCTGCCTCTGCCTCTGAGTACTGGGATTAAGGGCTTGCACCAGCATGCCCAGCAACTGTCATCTCTTAATGAACTAGAAGTGTGAATTTAATTTTCTCGGCATAAGCGTGGGAATCTCAACGGTTTGCCCTTGATGTATAAATTACTTAAACATTTTGCAAGCCTCCCAAGTTGGAAGCTGACAAATTGGATGTAGTAAATAAAGGGTAAGGAAGTTCTGCTAGCATTAGTAATAATTGGCAGATGGTCTGACGTTGGTCAAACATAAACGGTTTGAAAAAAAAAAACCGCGTGCTTATTCTGATCTGCAGGTCAGCTAAGTAAAGGCTGGCTTATGTAGATTTGCATTATAATATCTTGATAGCGATTTATTAGTCCGCGTTTGTTTCTTGTCGAATGCTTTGTGAGGGAGGTAGATTGCCTTAGAGGGTCATCGTTTTTTTTTTTTAATTTTTTCCTCATCTTTATTAACTTGAGTATTTCTTATTTACATTTCGATTGTTATTCCCCTTCCCAGTTTCCGGGCCAACATCCCCCTAGCCCCTCCCCTTCCCCTTCTATATGGGTGTTTCCCTCCCCATCCTCCCCCCATTGCCTCCCTCCCCCCAACAATCACATTCACTGGGGGTTCAGTCTTGACTGGACCAAGGGCTTCCCTTCCACTGGTGCTCTTGCTAGGCTATTCATTGCTACCTATGAGGTCAGAGTCCAGGGTCAGTCCATGTATAGTCTTTAGGTAGTGGCTTAGTCCCTGAAAGCTCTGGTTGCTTGGCATTGTTGTTCATATGGGGTCTCGAGCCCCTTCAGCTCTTCCAGTCCTTTCTCTGATTCCTTCAACGGGGGTCCCGTTCTCAGTTCAGTGGTTTGCTGCTGGCATTCGCCTATGTATTTGCTGTATTCTGGCTGTGTCTCCCAGGAGAGACAGTAATGCTGTCTGTTGGCCTTTGTCACAGCCTGCCGCCACCGTGCTCACAGCCACCCTGCAGGAATTTTGTGTTCAGTTGCGCTGCTTTTGACTGTGGAGAATGAAGGCACTGTATCTTGATTTCCCTGTGGCCAGCACCTCTGTGGTCCAGATGAGCAGGCAACCTGGAGCCCTGAGGGAAGGAAGGGTAGCTGTATCTGGACTTTTGGGTTCATTTCAGGGGTTAGGCCAAGGGATCCTGAGAAGCTAATGTTTTCTCTGCCAGTCTTCCTCTTCCTGAAGGGACCAGTAGTATCAGACTCAGGACTCTGCAGGAACGGGATTGGCCTTGTCAGGCCCAGGCAACTATGGTTACTACCCCACTGTGTGTGTTGGGTATGTATGTATGAGTGTTGGCCCGGGTGACTATGGTTACTATGCCTCTGATATGTGTTGGGTATGCATGAATGTTGCCATTGTATATGTTGGGTCTGGGTGTGGTGCACACACGTGTGCACATGAAAGCATGTGTCTCCACACGCGACCTGAGGTCAACACTGCACATCTTTCCTTCATCTCTCTTCGCCTTTATTTTTTGAGATAGGGCCTCTCACCCAACTTGTGAGTTTCAAGAGGTCTACCCGCCTCCCTTCCCTACCAAAGGCTGGGGTTACAGGCACCCAACATCACGCTCAGTGTTTGACACGGGTAACAGAGGGTCCGAACTTGGGTCCTAATGCTTACATGCCAAGCACTTTATAGACTGAGCCTCTCCCAGCCCAGAGTGGAAATGCTTAACCAAGAGGGATTTCAGTCAGGACAGATGGGATAATGAGAGATAACGGTGGTCACTGACACACCCAGCCCCATGTTGTCTGAAGCAAGCCAGCTCCAGTAGGTTAGGCAAGTAAAAAATAAAGTTTCCTTTTTAACATATATAGTATTATATTTAATTTACGTATGTATTACATTTACATATATTACATTTAATTTAATATATGCATTATACATACATATCTATATCTATATCTATATCTATATCTATATATCCTCTTGCAGATCAGTACTACCAAGCATAACTTTTTACATTGATGGGAGTAATCTGTAAATCTGTCTTATATGATAACCATAAACCTTAACATGAGGCCGTTGAAATGTGGCCAGTACAATTGTGGGACAGATTTTAAATCTTATTTAACTTTAATTAGCTTGAATTGCCACATGGAGATAGTGGCCACCGCGTTAGGCGACGCATCTCTGAATTCCCACCACTCATTTCTGACAGGGATACATTTGAGGGCAATTATCCCTTAATTGGGAAGAAGTAGAAATTTGCATTATCCTGCCAGGAATTGAGATTTAACTCGGGAATCGGGTTTCGTAGAAAAGGCACTTGCATTTACGCTAGAGTCCTTGTCTACTCTGAAAAACAGTTGGCTTTTTAACTCTCTGTCTCGGCCATTCGCAAGCAGAGTTATCGGTCTGAGTTGTCGGGAGCTGTGTTTGTGGGGCTCTCACAAAGGGGCGTCGTCTGCGCTTGTGCGCCCTGTAGCTCACTCACTCTAAGTTGGCTCCTGCCCTCGGGACATTTCCAAGCCAAGGAGGGGAGATTTGGAGAAAGGGAGGAAAGATTATGGCTGTGTCTGCCTGTACCCTTCCTCTCATAAGTCAGCCCCGAGACAAATAGCCCATGAGTTGCTCACGGGACAGGCGAGGGCTGATGTCTTTGCTCTGTATCCCTTCGTGTCCGGTTTCTTTCTCTGGAGCTTCCATCTAGACACCCGCCCCCTCCGCTGCTCCACACCGCCTGTAGCGTTTACCAAATTCACTTAAAATACCGCCCACTCTCCTTTTTAGTGAAGTGGGGTTCGAGTAAGCTTCTACTGGATAGTTTCCATTTTTAAAACTAACTCGCTTTGGTTAAAACCGTTATTTTGATGCTGGAGACAGCACATTTTTTTTTTAAATTAGATTTCACAAGATATTGCCTCTCTCCTTTCTTGAATGAGTGACCCTCACCCAGCCCAGAGACCTAAGAGTCTTTCTGCAGGGGAGAACTGAAGGGTCCGGAGGCTCCCAGTTTGGGAAGTCACTATCCTTCAGTGTGTTATTTAGAAATTATTGAGTGTGTTAAAATATATTAGAGTTGGGTTAAAACAACCCTAAGGCATTTGTGCCTTACAGTACTTATGGTCTAGAAGGGCAGACTCCTCATAACTATCCTATACGGTGACGTGGGTGCTTAAATACATTTAATAAACGCTCCCTATAAATCCAGTGCCCTCCAAAATAAAGTGCAATGTCCTTCTAGCTTTGATTTTTAAAAAACAAAAAAGTTGTTAGTGTTTTCATACATTATGGTGTTTTTCAAACTGCTTGTCTTGGGTCTTAAAATCAATTTGTAGATGAGGATCATCGTGCTCCTTCTGAAACAGAACCATAAAACCGTCTGTGCGTTGTCCTCAATGGAAGTTTCCCTTTCCTCAATGTATAATAATGACTAGGCCACAAGGAAGCGAGTAGAAACGGCTTGAGTACTGGAGAAACGGGACCTCTGGCTTTAAACCTTTCCCAAGTAGCCTTGTTCATCTGTGCACCGCACAATGTACGGGTGTCCACTGCCTGCAGTCACTGTCGTGTACACATGTGTCCTGGTTCAGATGCAAAGTCCTCCCTGTGAAAGGTCCTCTCGCACCCCTCCAAGAAACACTGATGGGAGACGTATGTAGTCTGTAGCAATACCAATCACTCCACACCAAGTGCCCCAAGTGAGTTATCCTCGTCTTCCCTTGATGGGGGGAGTTCTGTTTCCCCACAGTACCTCCATCTCATTTGGTGGAGAAGGCAATCAGTCTGAAGACACACCCTGTGTCCGTATCCAACAGTCACATACATGGATGGGCATCTGCAGACGTGAGGCACTCATAGACTCATAGACCAAGGCCCTTAGGCAGAGGTAAGCCAACAGCAGTGGTTTTTCTGCACAAGACAGAACCAATGGTGAGAAGGGAGGCACCATAGTTGTAGGCTGCAGAGACCTCACTGCCGCCAGCCAGTGCTCTCTGAGGCTAGTCCTCTTCGAGAGAGAGCCTGAGCATCCTGGAGGCCGCCTGCAGATCGCATCTCCACAAGTGTTTCCTTTGCTGCCCACACCCCCCAGCTTCTGCGTTCTGGTTTGCAGCAAGCAAATGTGAAATACTCTAACCGGTCCATCTCCAAACCCCTGCTGTATACAATCACCTGCACTTTCTTTCCAAAATCACTTCTGACCTATGAATGCCACTGCACACTTCCCAGTACAGCTAACTGAGGCTAGCCCACTGGTAGAGGCTTGCCTAGTGTTGGTGAGGCCCCGCGTTTACCCCCAGCACCACGGCTGGAAAAAATTGTTTTAATATAAATGAGCACATATGTGAGTGTCAGTGTCTTTGGAGGTCTTAACGTTGGAACTGGAAAGCCCCGCCCCCCATACTGTAATCTAGATGCAGATTCCAGTTTTCCTTAAAGACCAGGCTAAAGACGAGTGATCACTTATCCAGAGACCTTGCCGGGTAGGAGAGGCCTAAGTCTGCCACCATGCTCAGTTTCCTTCTGTTAAAAGTCCAGAGGCTGCGTGTAACATACCAAAACCAAAAGTCTGTAAAATATTCAGACTTTGTTCAAGGCTCCAGAATTGTCTGTTTCTGCAGACAGTGAGAGACTTTGCCCATGGACTAGAAAGAGGCTTGAAGAACCATCGTTGAAAAGACACTGAAAGCCACGTAGACAGTGCCTAAGGAGTAATCATGCTTAACTACGGCAGTAGAGGAAACTGGCCTGTGCTTGGGATGGCATTGTCTCACGCCAAAGTGTCCGTAAGGGGTGAACGTGATAATCATATCAATACGGAAGGTAGCCGGGCCCTCTTTTTATATCCTGAGGTTACAAACACACGGCAAAATTAAGCATTTTAATTATATTTGTTGTGTTAATTCTTCATGTCTGTGCTGAGTTAGCTGACAAAGAAATGGTTTTAGATGGCATCACTTGGAAGTTCTAAAACGTAAGTTAAAATCGGCTTTCTACAGCTACAATGGGTGTTTGACCCTGTCGACCCCACAGAGTCTTGCCAATCAGAGTCTTCAAACTGTCTTCCTTCTGCAGATTCATAAGTGAATAAAATAGTTAAGAAATGATGATATTGGGGCTGGAGAGATGACTTCGTAGTTTAGGGCACTTGTTCTTGCAGAGGACTGGGGCTTGATTCCCAGCACCCACACGGTGGCTCACAACCATCTGTAAATACAGTTTGGGTCCTGACATCCTCTTCTGACCTCTGTGCACAACGGGCATGAGCATGGGGTACACGTGGACAAAACACTTACACACATGAACCAAGTAGGTAAAATGGGGGTATCATTGTGAAACAATGTAAGCAGAAGCATTAGTTTCATGTGAGTTTAGAAGTACTTGTCTATTAAGCTGTGGCTCTGTGATGCAGTTCTCTTAGAGTTCCTAGTAGAGGTATATCTTACAACATCTAGGCCCAGTTTCTCCAAGTGATTTAGGCCGAAGCACAAAGACTTTTATGAACGTATTCCCTCATGCCCTCCATGTCAAAAATCTAACATTCTGCCATTCTTGTCATTGGCAGCACGGTGGCTGCAAGGATCATATTTATGTCCTTGTAGCTTTGGTAGCTAATGCAATTGGTCTTTTAAAAGGCGATTATCTTCCCTGTGACATTTTGATTGGTATTTCTCCCTTTTAATTTCAGCTTATATGTAGCATAAAAATTGATTTACATGGAGAGGAGTGGGCTGCCATTACATACCGTAATTTTGATTGCATATCTAGGCTTGTAGAACTAAAGAGATTTCTCCATTAACTGAATTGCAAGGCAGACCCAGTTATGATCCAATAGGGGCAAGTTGTGATTTTTTTTTTAAAGATCAGGTGACTTAAACCAAGCCACTGTCTGCTTGCAAAGCTATAAACGGAGTTCAGAAATGTGGCTTGTTAGCTATGGTGGCACTTGAAGTATGGCCCCTGGCTCAGAATGACTGTTTGTGGGAGGATGTGAGATGTATGATTGTGTATACATTCAAATGTGTGTGTGCATGCAAGCGTGTATGTGCATGCAAGCATGTGTGCGCATACAAGCATGTGTGCATGCAAATGTGTGTGCATGCATGTGTGTCTATACAAGCATGTGTGTATGTGCATGCAAGTATGTGTGTGTGCAAGTGTGTACACACAAGCATGTATGTGCATACAAGCATGCAAGCGTGTGTGCATGCAAGAGTATATGTGCATGCAGACATTTGTGTGTGTGTTTGTGTGTGTGTGTGTGTGTGTGTGTGTATACAAGAATGTAAAGCCCAGAGGTTAATGGGCTTCTTCAATTGTTCTTCATTTTTGTTTTTTGAGACAAGGTCACTTACCTAACCCAACACTCACCTTTAGATTAGTCCTGCTAGACAGCAGGCTGTAGGCATCCTGCCATCTCTACTCTTCAAGCCCTGAAGTCACAGATCTGCATCCCTGGCTTTTACATGACTGCAGGGGACTGAATTCAAGTCCTCAGCTTGTGCACCAAGCACAGTGCTGACCAAACTGTAGCCCCGTTCCCTCTGGATAACACCTTCTCTCCCTACTATTTTCTTTAATTAATAACATGGACCTTAAATCACTTTGCCACATGGAGAATTGAGGAGAATTGTTCTAGGTGACAGTGATTTCCCAGCAGGATGTCTGAAAGCAAGACAAAGCCTTTGGATGTCACACGGTTTATTTCTTGGAGTATAGTCACCACGGAAGGCGGTGGCTTCTTTACACTTTCAGACTCTGGCTATGTTACACGAGTTCTTGACACACTGTTGGCCAGGCTCTCTTAGCATGACTTTCAGCCTAGACCTCAAGAGTCTCTTCAGATTCAGTCCCCGATTGAATGTTTCCCCCCTCTCTTTAATTAAATCATTTCCTCTCTGGGTTATATTATACAGGATAGTTTTATCTTAGGGCATTTGACTATCTAATGGAGAAGGCCAGCAAAGTACTATAAAGTGTTACTGGACACAATCACTCTTCTGTTTCTATGTTGTCTGAACTGCTTATATACCGTCAAGGAGTTGGACAGTTGGCTCCTCAAACTGATGATATCTCCTGCTAGGTCTGCTGTGGGCTAGATCTTTAATTCTGACTGACTTAAATTTTACCAGCTTTGTGTGGTGCGGCATCCCTCCATCCAATGGTCCAGAGAGACAGGCACCAGCAGATGGTGAGCTGATAACGTTCTTAAAGGGTTGCTACCTTGGACAGCGCCATCCACATGCGGGCTGGGCCGTCTACCCAAGAGGTTCCTAGCCTGGTTGCACAGTAAAATCATCTGAGGAGTTAACAATCAAGTTGCACCCTCAAACAGTTAAATTAGCATCGCCTGTGTGGGGGTTTATAGACACCACACTTTTAAAAAGCTCTCATGTGATTCCATCAAGTTTGGCTGGTTAGGCACAGGTAGTCAAGGAAGCCTGTGTTCCCTCAGGGACTCGGTAGTGTTCCCTCAGGGCATCACAGAGTGTGCCTTGGGCCAATGGCCAGAAATGAACACAGGAAGGCCAATGGAGCCCATCTCATCTTAGTCAGGAAGACTCTGACAAATCTATGGTGTTAGATCTAGGCCATTTTCCTATCGGGTTGCCATAGCAACAAGGGCACACTTACCCCCACAGTGTCCAAGTACCAATTTGATTTGCTCATGGGTAAGGCAAGGGGTTGGGGGTGGGGAATTGTGGGAGCTGAAGGTGTGAAGGACGCCAGGGGAACAAGCTCCACGGAATTCCCTAGGCAGGGTTCATAGCAGCTCAAAGAAGCTGAAGCAGCCATCTTGGAGCCTGCCTGGATCTGTGCTAGGTCCTCTGCATATGTTATAGTTGTCAGCTCGGTGTTTTTGTGGGACTCCTCACGGTGGAAATGGGAGTGTCTCCGCTTTGCCTGCTCTTGGGACCCCCCCACCCCCACCAGGTTGACTTATTCCGCCCTGATATGAGGATTTGTACCTAGTCTTTATTGCATCTTTCTTATGTCATATTTGGTTGGTATCCCTGGGAAGCCAGCTGTTTCTGAAGGAAAACAGAAGGAGTGAATCTGAGGGAGAGGAGAGGTGTAGGCAAGGGGAGGGGCGAGGAGGGGAACCTTCGGTCAGGATGTATGAGGGAAAAATAAATGGAAAAAACTTGCTGCAATCATTTTTAAAAAATACAGATTCATGTTTAAAGTTTAAAAATCAAGAGAGAAAGTTGGTCTAAAACTAACACAATCGGTCCTTTGTCAGCTTGACACAAGCTAGACTCTAGCTGCAGAGTCATTTGGGAAGAGGGAATCTCAACTGAGAAAAATCACTTCATAGGATTGGCCCATAGATGAGTCTGTAGGGCACTTTCTTCATTAGTGATTGATACTGGAGGCCCGGTCCACTGTGGCGGCGCCATCCCTGGGCAGGTGGTCCTGAGCAAGCCACGAAGGGTAAGACACGAGGCAGCATCCACCATGGATTCTGCTTCAGGTCCTGCCTCCAGGTCCCTGTCTTGAGCTCCTACCCTGATTCCCTCAGTAATGGGAGTGGCCTGAGAGACATAAGATGGAGTAAGCCCCAAGCAGCTTTGGTCGTAGTTTTATCACAGAATAAAACTCTAAGACAACCTCCCCTCTAGTCTACTCCAGAACCCAAACCATTTCGGTCCTGACATTCCTGTCTCTTGAGTGGCCTTGAACCTCTCTCTCTCTTCTTTATGGACACCTTTCCATCGGTCACACATTTGTAGATTTTGTCCATCCAAAATTTGTTTTCCGCTGTTAAATAGATTAGGTTCATCTCTACAATGGAGTGCTCTATTGTCGAAATGCTGATAGTACGTACGCCTCAAGTGAACACGGCATCACGAAATACCTGAAAAGAGTGAGTTCCTTTACAAGCTTTTATTTATTTATTTATTTATTTATTTATTTAAACATTCTTATTAAATCTATTTATTTTGTGTTGGGGTCCTGGGGGTGCATACCACGGGGCTTGTGTAGAAGTCAGATGACAACTTGAAGGGTCTCATCTCCCAGCTGTGGGTCCTGGGCATCAGACTCAGGTTGTTAGCCTGACATCAAGCACCGAACATTCTTGATGAGCCGTCTCACCAGCCCTATTTACTTGGTTATTAACTGTAGCATGAAGAGCACACATAAAGCTTTCCATCTTCGTCATTGTAAGATCTACAACCCAATTGTGTTAGGAACATCCCCATCATTATACATTCTGTCTCCAGAACTCTTTGTTTTGCAGAGTTGAAACTCTATACTGATGGGACAGCTTATCCCTTCCTGTCATTCTGTCTGTGAGTCTCTGTCTCTCTCTGTCTCTGACACACTCTCTGTCTCTGTGTCTCTGTCTCTCTGTGTCTCTGTCTCTGTCTCTCTGTGTCTCTGTCTCTCTTTGTCTTTCTGCGTCTCTGTCTCTCTCTCTGTCTCTCTCTGTCTCTCTCTCTGTCTCTCTCTCTGTCTCTCTCTCTGTCTCTCTCTCTGTCTCTCTGTCTCTCTCTCTCTCTCTCTCTCTCTCTCTACTTTCCTCTAGTGAGACCCAGCAACCTTAGCCACTTCACCATACCAATGACCTTCCCTTTTGTTGAAGACCTGTTAGTATTTGCAGAGCCCCTTCTGATTTAGAATCCCATGATCCCATGTTGTCCTGTCCCGGCTCCCCCGGCACCAGGATGGTAGTGTGTCCATCTCACTCCATTTGTGTGTTCCTAGATGGTGTGCTGCACTTGGTGCGATTTCCTAAGGTTTACTCATGTGACAGCATGTGAGAGAACCTCCACCTCTTTAAACTGAGAAGTACTATAATGTATTAATGTATCACATTTTAAAGGAAATTATTTCAGCTTTGAAGAGAAGTAATGCTTGTTAGTGCATGCAGGTATCTCACACACACACACCACACACACACACACACACACACACACACATACACACATACCACACACACATACACACACAGATGTACACACACACATACCACACACACAGAGACATACACATACACACAGACACACAGACACACACACAGACAGATTTTCATCCATCTAAATGGGTTTTTAGAATACTAATATAGAACAAAGTCTATTACTGTTATTGTTATGGGAACCATGTCTGGATATCTGTACTTTTAAATAAATGAGACTTTGCCCAGTCCAGTGTATGTTTCTTCGCTATCAACCCATAGCCGGACTTCAAGATTAAGAGCCAGAACCCGAAAGCATGTACGTATTTCGTGGGATTCAGTGACTGTAGACAGTGATTTGCAGTTTTTTGCAGGCTCTTTGCTGATTTAGTCTGATTTGTCCTGTCATTTCACCTTTCTGTGGCAATTTAACACATCTCTCAAATACTAAGATTTTATTAAATTTAAGACATATAATGAAATATAATTCTGCTGCCAGATTACTGAGCATGTATCACTAAATGCTCTCTCTCCCTCCTCCTCTGCCCTCCTATTCTCTCAGCATAGGTAACAAATCAGGGGTCGATTATCTCAGGAACTGTGTAGACACGAGGGAGAAGGAAACATGCCCTCCTCTAGGCAAACACAGCTCAGTCCACAGCCGTGGGGCCACTGTGGACTAATGGTAATAGGAGTTCACACCAAATGAGGGTTAGCTGTGCAGGCAAACTTTGTACGGAGAAAGAACTAGAAGCCTGCCGCTCACACTTATTAAGCTCTTAGTGTGTGCCAAGCACTGAGCTAGGTAAATCATGTGACTGCATGCGCACGCAAATATTTGAGGTAGGTTCCTTAATCAGATCTTCAAAAATAAATGAATTGAAATGTCCCGTGATAATAAACATTGGCTAAAGTCAGACAGCTAAAATTCAAGGCACCCTGTCTCCTGGAACACTAAACTGAAGGCGTTAACAATATAATAGATATTTGGAAAGTGTTACAAGATGAATTCTGAGTGTTCTCAGTGGAAACAGTAGTATGTGAAATGTTGTTGATGTTAATTGGCATCATTTAGCCTCTCCTCGGTGCATACACATATTAAAACAGCAAGGAGAGGTAAGTATTAAAAGTTTTTACTTGGTGGTTAAAGACAGCGGCCAACAGGAAAACAACTTGTCTTTATGTCAACATAAAAAATACAGTTTCATGGGCTGAGAAGTTGGCTCAGTAGCCAAAGACCGCCAAACCTGATGATCTGACAGAAGCAACACCAGAACGTTGTCCTCTGACTTCCACGTACACACCCAGAGATGCATACGTGTACATGCATGCACACACACACACACACACACACACACACACACACACACACACACACACACCACACACGCACCTGCTAAATTAGATAAATGAGTTTATAATTTGTGTGCAGTGTAATGGGTAAATTAGAAGGCTTTAGTGGCGTTTCTTTTAAATAACTATAACGCTGTGTAGAGATTTGCCTTTCCCTAGTGGGAGCGAGCTGAGCTAAGGAGGCGTAAGGAGCAAACGCAACAATGCTAACAACAGTGTATGAAAGGAAGCCCCCTCAGTGATGCGATGCTAATTAAAATAACAGGTGGGGACAGTGCAGGGCTTAGTTGTGAATCTCCTGATAGAACTGACTTTCAAGATTATCAAGTAGGTTTAAAAAGATTTTGAAAGTGGCCTAGTTGGAGATTTCCTGGGTAAGTAGGCTTGTCTTCAAACTGGTGCTCCAGATGAATGATAGAGATAACATCATTTCCAAACTCATCTCCCTGAGGGCTTCTCTCTATTGACTTTTCTGAGTCCCACCTTCTGTGGGGTCTTCTCATGTCCCCTCCTACCGCAGATAGACCCACGTATTTTTGGGGGGGGGGCTGTCACTATTATACATTGATTGTGTTTTCATTTTTTTTGATGTAGGACTCTGAGACTTTACTCTTCTGTGATTTATCTAACCCTTTATTCGAATGCCCATTAACTTCTGAAATAGTTTACTTCATTCTCTGGTCTCGCTGGTTTTGCTATCATTTCTGTAGGCCTTCATCTGTACGTCTTGCTGGAACAGCATTAGTAAACACAGTAGTATTCATCTACTCTAGTTTTGCTTATGGCGAAAGCTCTCTTCTCATATCAAAGGATAATATTGGTATAGAGAGAGGCAGGAGGGGGCTCACAGAACCCATCAGCCACTAAGCACCCCTAGATGTTTTTTATTAAATGTTTTATTTTATTAAATGTCTTTCCACATCCATGAAGCTCAGCTTTGGCTCACGAATGCTTTACGTCTATAATATCGATAAATTTCTCACAATAAACTGTTTTATGTTAGGAGGCTCTTTTGAGGCTAAATCTGGCTATGGTGCCAGGGTGGCTTTGAACTTCTGAGCCCTGGTAATCCTCCTGCCTGTAGCATCCTGAACATTTGGACACAAGGCATGTATATTTTAGTGTCTTGTTGACATCCCAGGTTATTTCTAATTTGCAATTCCCCCCCATGTTGTTCATATAAACAGGAAACATATCTATTACAAACAGTTACCTTTAGGGGTCACATTGTACACATTCCTTCATGTCCTGAATTTTCTGTCCGTGTGCTATACGAATCTTTAGAAGGTTTATTCTTCAAGACATAGTTTAATGGTTGCATAATTTACTATGGGTTCCTCATAACGTAATCCTTACAGTTTTTAAAATGTTTATATTACACTTTTATTTACCATGTGGGAGAATGAGAGGACAGCTTGCAGAAGTCACCTATCCCCTACCACTAGGTCATCAGATTTAGCAGAAAATATCTTTACCCACTAAGCCATCTTGTCGACCCCTTCATCCCTGTAGTTTTTTTATTGCTCCAAGTTTTTCCTGATTGTTTACTGTCACATCGAGCTCAGTTGTGCGTTCATGCATGTATAAACTTTTCCTCCTACCTCTTGTATTAGCTTCCAGAGGCCTCAGTGAATTGCCACACACGGTAACTTAAAACAGTGGTGGCTTATTCTCTTACAATCTGGAAGCCAGGAATTCACATTTAAGTTGCTGGCCCTTCAGGGGCTCAGGCTCCCTCTAAAGAATCCAGGAAATTCTCTTGCCTCTGCCAGCTTCTGGCCTCCCTGGCATGTGGTGCCATCACCACTGCCTGTGGCTGTCCCCTATGTGCCTATGTCCTTCCCGAGATTCACAAGGACGACAGCCACACACCGTAAATCTGTGATGACTTCAAGATTGTCAACACCTGCCTCTACAAAGGCCCTGTTTTCCAATAGTCACATTCACAGGAAAGAGGGATAAAGACATGGACATATCTTCTTGGTGGTTGCCAGATTCAGCGCTACTATAAATTTGTGTCAGAGGACAGGTTTCCCACGCTTCCTGATTCTGTTAGCTGCTTATTTTCCAAAGGCTACAGCCAGGCTGTCCTTGGTCGTCAGTGGTATAGATTGCCCCATTCACTTACAGTCCTTCTTGCATTAAGTATCTATTTTAAGATGATCTTTGCCTCTTGGACAGAGCAGGGGAAATGAAGACTTTGCTGAATTCAGCAGAAATTCCTGTACTCGACTGCAGACATTTGTTTCTTTTCTGGTGAATCTTGGTTGGCATCTCTTTGCCCCTATCCATGGTGTGGTGACTGTTCCTTTGTCACACCGTCACACCACCGCCATCACTTTCTCTCAAACGCTGTTCGTAACCATTCTCACCGATTACCACTTACTTTGTAATGGTTCCAAAATTTAGTCTATGCATTCAAAACCAGAAGTATCCATTTGTGATGTCTTCCCGTATTTTAAATCTAAGAAAATACTTTCCTGAAGGGCTAGAGAGATAGCCCTGTGATTAGGAGCACTTGTTGCTCTTACATGGGACCCAGGTTTGGTTCCCAGCACCCATGGTGGCTGCTGATCATCTGAAACTCCAGTTCCAAAGACTCCACACCCTCCTGACCTCCGTGAATACTGTGAGCACACAGTTCCCGGACACATCTGCAGGCAAAACACTCCTGCACATAAAAACACAAAATAAAAGGATGTTCCCAGCCAGGTTAGAGTTCCACATTTTATATTATTCTCTTGTATTAGCTCCTGATCTCTTTGCCACAGTCAAATGCCTGACAAGAAGCAAAGGGGGGGAGTTTATTTGGCTTCAGCTCACAAATACCGTCCATCTTGGCAGGGATGGCCAGTGGCAGGAGCTGGGGCAGCCAGTCGCTCTGTACCCACAGTCAGAACACAAGAGAGGTTGAAGCTCCCCCCACCTTCTTCCTTTTATTTAGTCTGGGACTCCATCCTAAGGCATCACACTCACAGGTGGGTCTTCTCATGCCAGTTAGCCTGATCTAGAAAGTTCCTCAGGCATGCCTATGGTAGTTCTACATCCCATCAACTGGACAAGCACCTTATTCCAAGAATTGCCATATTCCTCACTCATTCCTTTAAAACAACCGTTTTTAGTGACAGGTGGTTTTTGCCTCCCCTGCCCCAGGGACATTGGCCACAGTAGATGTGCTGTCTGTTGAGACATGGTCTTTTTCTTTCCGTCAGAATTTTGTGGTATTTTTTAATTCCAGTTTTGTTAGGACAAATCCTTGCTTTGTGGTTTATAATCCACATTTTCCTGTCTCCCCCACCCTGCTGCAGTGATTCTGGGGACTTAACTGTTTCACCTGCCCCGAGACACACCTTTGGAGATGTACCTTCCCTTTCTCCCTTCTCCTTACCGACGTTGGGATGAGGCCCTGGAATCTGCACTGTGAGAAGTGTGAGCTGTGACTTTGAAGCAGCACTTGCTGGACCCCGATTAGACAGATGCTCCTGTGAAGCGATTGTCTAACCTGAGTGGCTTCTTGTAGCCTCTCCCTTTGTTTATTATCCTCCTCCTTCAGCAAAGTTTGCCCTCCAGATTATTCGTCCTGTATGTGGCAAACTCATTCGGTTTTTTCCTACCATCTTGTAACTGTTATTGGTGATTTGTATCGCTTGACTTGTTTGCTTGTATCCAAGTTGTTCGCTTGTATTGTTGACTTGTTCACTTTGTGTCCAACCAATTTACCCAGCTCTCTAGTCAAACTGAGTAGCTTTGTAGCAAAACCCAAGCCCTAGGAAGTCCTTCACCTGGAACAAGTCATTTTACCTTCTTTCCAGTGTTACACCCCCTATTTCCTCACTAGATAGCCCTTGGTGGCCTGGAGCTCACTGTGTGGAGCAATTTAAACCAGACTGGCCTTAAACGCACAGAAATCTGCCTGCTTTCGCTTCCTCAGTGCTGGTATTGAAAGTGTGCCCGGCTACCCCTGCTAGTCCAAGTGTTTTTAATGCCGCTTCTGAGGAGGGGCATGGGGTCACCTTCACAGGTCTCATTAATGAAATAAATTTACAGTAGACTCAGGATGGAACTCCAGGATAATTTGCAGGAGTCAAAGAGAAGAAAGAAGCAGGGCACCCAGGCTGGAGGAGGGGTAGAAGGACGACAAACGGAGAAAGTTTGTTTATAAGAGAGTACAAACAAAAGATAAACCCCAAAGGACCTGATGGGTCCTTGGGGGGACAGGGAGGAGCGGGGAGAAGCATCTAATGGCAGGGTCCTTGTTCCTTGTAGTTTTTATTCAAGGGGTACAGAATGGCTCTCCTCCGGGAGCGGGGAGGTATGTCATGGTCTGGGGTGTGAGAGCAGATTAGGAGACGCTTACCCGAGAATCATTTGATTCCGCTGAGTCAGCTGGAGTGGCTCCAGGGAGCTTGGAGCTCAAGATGTGTCTAACACAGGAAGGAAAAGCAGCCAACTGCACTTTCTGTTGTCAGTTCTGCTCTGAGAGCCCACTGTAAGGCCCCCGTATTGGCCCTACTTAGTTGTGAGCGCCACTGTAAGCCCACCCCCACCCCAGCATCGGCCCATCTTCCACATCCACTCTCTGCCTGGACATCTTTATCATTTCCTGAGAGGCCAGCACTAGCCGTGGAGGCCAACATTTGAAAATGAGTTAGGAGCAGGTTGGAGATCCTCTTGTATAGTGTTTAAAACTGCCTCTTAAAACGACTCTTAATTCCTTATCTACCAGGGTATTTCTGACCACAGACCTTGCATTTGTCTCCAAGAGCTTGAACACATTAATATTAGTATGTCTGAAATAACGCTTGGGAAGGAGATAGCTGTTGCCCACCTAACCTCCCCTCATTTAAAACAACAACGACAATAAAAGATCTGTTTCACTTTTATATCTGTGGCAGTGTGTGGGTGTGTAAGTGCAGGTATCCACAGAGGCCACAGGAGCCGGGGTTATGTATAGCTGTGAGCTGAGCATCATGGGTGCTGTGTACCAAGCTCCAATCCCCTCAAAGAGCAGCCAGAGCTCTTAACTGCTGGGCCACTTCCTCCTCCTCCTTCTCCTTTAACCGTTCTTAGGGCAAACGCTCTGACTCCAGCTACCCCAACTGGCTAGACTTGGCCAGCCATTGCAGTGTATCAACTAAAGGGTAATACTGGACAATGGAGAGAGAGAGGATTCAATAAATAGGCACTGGGAAGGGGACCAGATAAAGGGGTCCAGTGGACCCTTCCTCAGTTTATTTTCACTGGACTGAGTGTTAGGCTTCATTAGAGGAAACTTTGGAGCAGGGGTCAAGCTGTATGTGCGATTAAGCATCTGTCATTGCCAGAGCCTTGGTTCTGTGAGATTGTCTGATAAATCGTTTGTCTGTAAATGCTTTTGTCACCTGAAGGGACTAGTCAGATTCCTACATGATGACCTCTCCTGTTCCAGGGTGCCCCTTGTTCTTGTGTGTAACTGCTCTCTTGAGGGGTTAGGGGTGCCCATCCTCTGGGGTTCTGCTCGTCCTAGAACCCAGAGTGCCAAGTGGTTTAGGACAGTGACTCCTCTTCTGTCTTGCCATTTAGAGGGGGATGAAGTACATTAGGCAGACAGAAATGGACAAGAGAATG
The DNA here is from genome assembly GCF_021556685.1 of Rattus norvegicus. Taxonomy (NCBI): domain Eukaryota; kingdom Metazoa; phylum Chordata; class Mammalia; order Rodentia; family Muridae; genus Rattus; species Rattus norvegicus. The sequence continues at coordinate 9,438,676 of NC_141547.1, forward strand.
ACCCAAAGAAAAAGACACAAAGTAAAGGCTTCCATCCCGCCGGGCTTCCTTGTGGGCTCAATGCTTCTTAGCAAAAGCAGTTCCCGGTGCCCATGGCCAAGAGGGAAGGTTCCAGATCAAAGCGTCCTCTGAAACAAGCTAGATTTGTTGGTAGTGGCGGGCTATTCTTGATTTACATTCTTCAACTGATTGGGTAGCATCTCCATGACCTTTATAATTTATCAAGAGACTGGCTGTGCCCTGGAGCTGGAAGCTATAGAGAACATAGATCCTTCTGGAACACTGGAAATACCCACTGGACCTAAAGACAGTAATAATTGGCATTTTTCTCTACATTTTTAAAATTCTTGTGTGTGTACAGATCTTTCTCTCTCCCCCTCCTCCTCCCTCTCTCTGTATATGTGCTTGTGTCTATACACATATGTGTGCAAATTTCTATGCGTTTGCGTGCATGTGTGTATGAATGTGTGTGGGCACATGTATGTGTGCATACATGTGTTTGTGTGTGTGTGTGTGCGTGTGTGTGTGCGTGTGTGTGTGTGTGTGTGTGTGTGTGTGTGTGTGTGTGTGTAGGTCAGAGGAAGATGTCCAGTGTCCTCTTCTATCACCCTCTGCCTATTCCTTTGAGACAAGGTCTCTCAGTGAATGTGGAGCTCACTTGTTTGCACCCCTTCCCCATGTTCTGCCAGCAGCTAATAAGCTCTGCGTCCCCCTCACAACTCCCTCCCCGCATGCCGAGGCTGCAGATTCGTCCGGCTTCACTCAGCACCTTCTGTTGAGGATTAGAGCACATGTCCTCACAGTCACACAGCAAGCTCTCTGGCCCTCTGAGCTGTGTCCCCAGCTTTCCTCATACTTGTAAAATTTCATACTTGTAAAGTTTCTTTTACTAAGTATGGGAAATGATGGTTTCATTTGACTATCCTGAGATCCACAGCTAGGGATGCAGCTCAGTGCGTGAGCACCTAACATGGGTGAGACCTAGGATTTAGTCTCCAGGATTACAAAAGGATAGCAGATAGATAGATAGATAGATAGATAGATAGATAGATAGATAGATAGATAGATAGACAGACAGACAGACAGACAGACAGACAGACGGACGAAAGGTACTGACAGTGCACCTGAAAATGCAGAGCCATTGACTAATGTGGATTTTATTTTAAGGCTGGGATTCTGGCTTCGGCTGCCCTTCTTCACTCAAGATCGCGATGGCCTGGGAATGCCGGCGGCAATTCACATTTGGTTCAAGAGCAGCCTAAAGGATTCAGTTGATAGCACAATTCAAACAGAAAGGGCTTGTCTACTGCTTTAAACAAATACCCTTGGTTTTGACTCAGGAAGTACAGTTCTTAACGTAACTGCCCAGACTCTGGGATGGCTCGGCATAAAAGAGCTCTGAGAGCCACAGACAGAATCCCATGATGCTCTAGCGGCTATTGAGACAATTATTGCTGATACAAAGACGGCCCACAGGCTCTGGACTGTGGGAGGTGAGCATTTCAGGCTGCTCTTGCCTACTTGGTACACTGGTAGCCACACACACTTTCATCACGTGTTGGGAATTATCACTTATTTGAAGCAGGCAATCAGAGAAGTGGCTGTGAGAGCCAGGATGTAAAAGTGCATCAGTCTAAAGCTGTGAACGTTACTTTTCCTTTTATTCGGGAATAACATTGGTCTATAGTTTTCAGTGTTTAGAAATGTACCTACTGATGAGGGGCATCGGAATTAGTCCATCTTCAAGAAGAATTTGGGTAGCTCACCATATTTTCTCATATTCTAGCATTTTTCACACTAAAATGAACTCTTCCATAAATGTTTGTAACTGTTAAAAAATAATTTTCAGAAAAAGGTAATTTTGGATATAAGAACGGATACCAGTTAAAGATGCTGAACTCGCTAGCCACTGCCAGGAGTGTTGGAGCCAGGAAGGCAAGCACACTGTAGGGCAAGGGCTCCGTAGTTCTCAACCTGTGGGTCACAACCCCGACAGGGGTCACATCAGATGGCCTGTATATCAGATATTTGCATTGTGATTCATAACAGCAAAATTACAGTTATGAAGTCGCAACAAAATAATTTTATGTTGGGGGGTGGGAGGTCACCACAACATATGAGGAACTCTTTTAAAGGATCCTACTATCAGGAAGTTAGAACCACAGTTGTGTTACAGGTGATCTGACAAGTGAAGGTATAAACCATCCTTCAGTGGGAGAGAGAGTGAGAGAAGCGGGAATCAGATGAGCTTGTCCCTTATTGAACGCAATCTGCATGTCTAGAGAAAAGCACTGTGTTCATGGCTTTCGGTTACCTAGAGCTTAGTTTTCCACGGAGTATGTAGTTGTTGGTGTAGGTCCATGCAAGCATATATACACCAATGTGCTGTTACGTAAGTACATGTTACAGACACGGCTAACACTGTCTTGCATGTCGTTCTCATCAACATAGTTGGTATGCCAATCTTCCGTGGTAGAACTAGCTTTCAGATTTCCTCCGGTCATTTTGCTCCTAGTATGGCTGAATGGTCCCAGCACTTAGAAGGCTGAGGCAGATGGATCTCTTGAACCCCAGAGTTCAAAGCCACTGGGGAAACATTTCTGTTCATTTAAAAATTTATTATTGGGGGGTTGGGGATTTAGCTCAGTGGTAGAGCACTTGCCTAGCAAGCACAAGGCCCTGGGTTCGGTCCCCAGCTCTGAAAAAAAGAAAAAAAAATTATTATTGGTTGCCTTTGCTTTCTTGCTGGCGCCTTTGTCACTTCCTGCGTGTCTTTCTAGATGAATAACGAGAACGCAGAGTCATCTCCTTCCTTCCCTTATTGAAGGACGTAATAAAAACACTGTGGACATTAATTTATACTACAAGTAGCCTGGGCTACATCGTCCAACCTGTTCAACAAATACGGGAGCTTTCACATGTCTGCACATGTTGTCACCAGCAGGGCCATTTTTATTAGACGTTGCCAGTGGGTAAGCACGTTACTTACGGTCCTGTCCTCTCCCCCTTTCTGTTCTCCACTGGCTGCTTCAGACTGTGTTCAGATGCTCAGTTCTGCTTTAGCTCTCTCAGGAAAAACATCCTAAGACCTCTCTGCACCCGGACTCTTCTTTGGACTCTTCTTCTGTGCAGTTTTCAGTCAATTTCTCCTATTCCTCTCTCAACCCAATTGTAACCTGCTTTCTGAGCCCCATGGTCTACAAAAGCCATTAGAGACAGTGCCACAGGTGGGTGCTTGATTGCCGAACCTGGGCCACCTGTTCTGCTCTAGCTGCGCTTTGAGGATACATTGTTGCCATACGCCTTTGTCTCCTTGACTTTCACGAAGCTGTTCTCTTCTCTACCTCCTTTTCCAAGACCATCTATCAGCTGCCATTCTCCATTGCTTCCTCATGTGAGGATTCTCTCTGCTTTCATCCTTTCTTCTCTTCTTCCATAGTCTACCTGGGCTGTGGCAAGGGTACCTTGGCTTAAGTCAACCCCCGCCCCACCACCATGATGCTGACTCCCAAGCCTGGGTATTTAACCTGCTCCTCTGAGTTGCACGTCTGTCTGGCTGTACCTCTTCTTGAATGAAGCATAGAAACACAGGTCCTCCAGGCTGGTAGACTTGTGGGTTTCCCCAGTCCTCTGCACTTTTGTCTGCTCCTTTTTGTTTCGATGCTTCTGACCTGCCTGGAATGCACTGTGGTGGACCCATGGTGGTTCTCCATCTTCCTAATGCTGGGACCCTTTGGTACAGGGGACCCCCAATCATAAATTGATTTTGCTGCTACTTCATAACTGTAACTTTGCTTCTTCTATGAGTCATAATGGAAATATCTGCTATGGAGGGCTGATATGTGACTCCCAAAGAAGTTATGACCCGTGATTTGAGAACTGCTGGTATATCAGCTGCTAATCGCTGGAGGAGAGGAAATGTCTGCTCCAGTTAAAACAGGGTGTTTGGGGTTTTGGGGGTGAGGGGACTGCTTGTTTTTTAAGGTAAGCTTTCCCCGTGTAGCCCTGGCCATCCTGGAACTTTGCTGACCAGTCTGGCCCCAAAGTCAGACATTTGCCTGTCTCTGCTTCCCGAGTGCTGGGATTAAAGGCATGAGTAACCAGAGAGGAGGGGCCATTGCCAGTTGGGAGTGGAAGAGAGGCTGAGGTATTGGGGCACCATCCCTGGCCCACGGCAGAGCAATTTCCATGGACTTCAGAGACCCATCCATGGCACTGAGGCTTGGAAAAAGGAAATGAGATAGAGATAAAGAAAATGTGGACTGCCTTCATTTGCTAGGTGTGGGTGGAAGGCAAGATACACCATTTCACAGGGAAGGAGTGAAACAATCTGTGGGAGCGATGGGGACTGAGGGCTGGGGGGGCAGTGTATGAGTGTGCAGGAGGAAATACATAAGAAATGTCCCTATCAAACACAGCACCACATAGCAGGAATACAGGCTCATTAAGAAATATTACTGGGGGCTGGGGATTTAGCTCAGTGGTAGAGCACTTGCCTAGGAAGCGCAAGGCCCTGGGTTCGGTCCCCAGCTCCGAAAAAAAAGAACCCCCCCCAAAAAAAGGAATATTACTGGGGCTGGCAAGAAGGTTCAATGGTAAAGGTACTTGACGCTAACTCTAGTGATCTGAGTTCAATCCTTGTAATCCATGTGCAAGAACACACACACGCCACTCATACATACACATGCATACACACATATACAAACTCACAAACACACATTCACACACACATATTCACATACACTCCCATATACATACATATACATATTCACACACACACTCATGTACACACATACACTCACACATATACACACTCATACACATACACATTCACAAATATACACACAGTCACACACATATACATACATATGCACACTCACATGCATACACACAGTTGCACACTCACACACATACACACACTCACACATATACACACAGTCACACGTCACACACACATACATGCATACACACTAAATAAATAAACAAATAAATAATTTAAATGTTTAAAACAAATGTTATTAGCCAGGTGTGGTAGAACACACTTACAGTCCCAGAAATTGAGAGGTAGAAGGAGGAGGCTAAGTAATTCATGGCTAACCTTGGCTATATGTCAAGTTGCAAGGCTAGCCTGTGCTAGATGGGACTCATCTAAAAAAATCAAAATATTCCCACAAACCCCAACCAAAACATTGTTAATAAAAAAGTGTCCCCGGGGTTGGGGATTTAGCTCAGTGGTAGAGCGCTTGCCTAGGAAGCGCAAGGCCCTGGGTTTGGTCCCCAGCTCCGAAAAAAAGAACCAAAAAAAAAAAAGTGTCCCCTTTGTCTTCCACTACTTTGTTGTCTCCTGCCGAGGCCTCTGTTCCTGCTGTCCCCTTCCTTTGCCCTCTGCCCTGTGTTCCCTCTCTGTCCCCACTAAGTTAGAAGCTCACATCGGCACTATCAGCCTTTGTACTCAGTAGACTCTAAGCCTGAAGTCTAGAAACATATTTCCTGCCTGGGACATCTCCGTGGTCACACCTCAGAGGTGAGAGAAATCGTGGCCAGTGAGCTAGAACAGGAGAGAAATCTGTGACTAGGGACCGGGTTGTAAGTGACATATCTAGCTGCATCTGTCCCTGCTGTTTAGAATGCCTGCCACCTCATTCTAACCCTTCTTTAGTGTGGCTATGGCTCTCTGAGTGTGGGCACCTGCCAGTAATATCAACCGTAACTGGGAATTTGAAATACAAACTCATAGTCTTGCCAAATCTTCTGTACTAGAGCTTCAGGGCCAGGACCAAGGAGACTCTGCAGGTGATTGTATATCAACTGAAGTTTTCAAACCCCTGCACTCAGGGAACCCACACATTCTTCATGGTACAGTATCAGTGGTACCTGTTTATGTACTCTCCATGGTGCAGCATCAATGGTATCTATCTACTCTCCATGGTTACAGCATCAGTGGTCCTATCCTCCATAGTTACAGCATCAGTGGTACCTATCTACTCTCCATGGTTACAACATCAATGGTACCTATCCTCCATAGTTACAGCATCAGTGGTACCTATCTACTCTCCATGGTTACAGCATCAGTGATACTTATCTATTCTCCATGGTTATAGCATCAGTGGTACCTATCTATCCTCCATGGTTACAGCATCAGTGGTACCTATCTACTCTCCATGGTTACAGCATCAATGGTACCTATCCTCCATAGTTACAGCATCAGTGGTACCTATCTACTCTCCATGGTTACGGCATCAGTGATACCTATCTATTCTCCATGGTTACAGCATCAGTGGTACCTATCTATCCTCCATGGTTACAGCATCAGTGGTACCTATCTACTCTCCACAGTGTAGCATCAGTGGTACCTGTTTATGTACTCTCCATGGTGCAGCATCAATGGTATCTATCTACTCTCCATGGTTACAGCATCAGTGGTACCTATCCTCCATGGTTATAACATCAGTGGTACCTATCTACTCTCCATGGTTACAGCATCAGTGGTGCCTGTTTATGTACTCTCCATGGTGCAGCATCAGTGGTACCTATCTACTCTCCATGGTTACAGCATCAGGGGTAGCTATCTATCTTCATGGTTACAGCATCAGTAGCCTATCTATCTGCAGAGACCTTATTGACACTTCCAGACAAAACTGATTCCAGACTCCCTCCTCCACCTCCCCCCCAGCATCCCATTCATGCCAACCATGCAGCACTCAATCTATTACAACCAGCTCTGTAAGAGTCTCCCTTCCCTGTAGAGTATGCAATCTAAGGTCATTATTGATCATCGTAGCTCCAACACCAGACGTGTGCCTGGAGCCACACACACACACACACGTGTCACATCATCACGGGTTGTTTTTCTGTCTTCATTACCCAAGATCCCTTTTCATTCGTCTCCTCCATATTCTTCCGTATTCTCCTGAAACTGCCTTCAGAGGGCAAATAATCAGAACAAGGTCTTGTCACGCAAAGGGAAAATCCTCATAAGGTCCAAGGTTTTAACCCTCTTGTCTCTGTATCAGCCAGGGCTCAAAGAAAGAAGCAGATCCCACGAGAGCTTCCATGTGTTAGGTTGTGGCACAGAGATGCTTCAACTGTGTGAGTCTGTTGTCTTTCCTTCTGAGGCTGGGGCTTGACACATTAGAATTCTGACACTGGGGAAGAGAAAGGTGGATGTAAAGGAGGATAGTAAAGGAACGCTAAATTCCAGAAGCTCACGTGCCAGAGCTCACGCTCGTGATGAGCAGGATCTATAGGATTCTGGAACTGGTTGGCCCCTCTTACCTCTAACCTCGCTGCTATGAGGCCCAGCTAGAAAGAGGACGGGGTAGCATTCATTACAAAGATAAGCATGTTTCTGGCCTGATTGTTTGTTAGTGAGGCTGCAGAGGATCCAGATGCAGATGGAATGGCTGTCCTGTGTCAAAGGACAGACGCCAGCAGGCTCACAATGACGTGTTAGCTACACACACACACACACACACACGCACACACACGTTCAGCATTCCAACCACGAAAGGCAAACTGCCTGTTTATTGAAATCATTCCTCAGCGAGTGTTTAATATCCTTCCAGTGGTTGCTAATTCTCTTTGTCCTCCAGACCTCCTGTCTGGTCCTAAAATGCCAGAGTACCAGAGGCTTAGGACTGAAGCAAAAGATCGGAGATAGGAGTGATATTTTTTTCTTTTTCTAAAGCAAAACAAGACACAGTAAGAGCTGGGGTAATGAGAGAACCCCTTCCAAGGTTAGCTTGCAATAAAATTGGCTCTGGAACAATGAGTGAGATTTTCGAAGGCTTCCCCTGAGCCAAAAGCTGCTTCTCCATAGAAGACTTTCAGTGTCCAATAAAAGACAAAACTGTGCTCAGTAGATGCTCTCGCCAGTAGGATGGGTTTTGGAAAGATTATCAGTTAAGAGATGAAGGCAAAACATCTCAATTTAATTAATTGGAGCCTCGTCTAGGCATTAGAGTTAACTGAGAGGTTCTGGCAAGTGTGGCGTGTAATAAAGGGTAATAATGCTTAGTAGAATGTACTGGTGAGAGTCCAAGAGCTTGGACGAACTCCACCACTCTCCAGCCGCACGGCCCTCGGCGAGGTCCTAAGGCTCAGTAAGTCACTGTGGTCTCCCGTAAATTGACAATAAAGCTGGTCCGCGCGCCACAGTTAAACTGTGATGAATGAACAACAAGAATCCATGTACAGTAATTGGCAAAACCCCTGCCAACAGTTCGTTACCGTCGTTGTGTGCCTGTAACTTTTATTGTTGCTCTCTCCGTAGGAAACGGTTTCCAGGAAGGTTGGTTGCAAAGATGATGTAGTGGTTTGAATAGGTTTGGCCTCCACATAGATTCATGTATGTGATTGAATGCCTGGCCCATGGGGAGTAGCACTATTAGGAGGTGTGTCCTCGCTGGAGTGGGCGTGGCCTCGCTGGAGTGGGCGTGGTCTCGTTGGAGTGGGTGTGGCCTCGTTGGAGTGGGTGTGGCCTTGTTGGAGGAAGTGTGTCGCTGTGGGGGTGGGCTTTGAGATCTCCTATGCTCAAGCTCCTCCCAGTGTGGCACCCAGTCTCCTGATACCGGCTGATCAAGATGTAGAACTCTCAGCTCTTTCTCCAACACCATGCCTGCCTACACACAGCCATGCTTCCCTCTAGGATGATAATGGACTAAACCTCTGAAACTCTAAGCCAGTCCCAGTGAAATGTTTTCCATGGTCATGTGGTCTTGCGCACTCTATGGAAGGCCGGTTTGGTAGATGGCTTGTGTATGATCAAAAGAACTTGCCTCTACTTATTTTTATGGTTTCTCCTGACTCAAGTATAATTTCCACAGCCCGACCCCAAAAAGTATCCCTCTACTTTCCCGTAAAAGGTATTGCATCTGCATTTTGGTCATGCTCTGCACTTTGAGGCCCTTGGGTGAGCACGTGGATCAGTGGCTAGAGCCACTGCCACCCTGTCTGCTTGGTGGGTGGGTGACTGTATTTGGGTACGTGACTGTGTCCCTTGGGTGAAGGAGTGATCGTGTGGCTACCTTACCACTCAGTTGTTGGCACAATCTTCCCCAATTGTAGTCACCATTTTACAACCATGATCAGAAGCTGTTAGACTTATTGCTGCCTGAGAGAAAGGACTGGACATCTCCCTGGGTTTGTTACACAATGACAAACAAAGACTGGAATGTTGTCTTTTAATTAAGGAGGTCCCTAAGTCACTTCCTTCATCTTGATTACCACCAGAGCTTCATAAATCTTTATCTCCTATAAATCTCCATTCCCATCCTCCCTGCTCTCTGTCTTTAATTAGGTTGTTGTAGTTTGTGAACGCTTGCATGGTGAGAATGACTGAACTAGACTAAAAACAATGCCGTCCCTTCTGGTTTTATTACTCCGTGTCTGTATTGATCCGCTGCCCAGCTGTACTCATTGACATGCATCTTCTGAAACCGTCTACAGATCTTACCAATGCAGCCATTTCCTCCTGTTTACCAAGCCCAAACTAACTTTAATCCAAACATGCGTTCCCTCGGAATCAGTAACTGGGTTTCCAGCTTTCAGAAGGTGTAGCCCAGCTACGCACTCAGATTAAAATGCCCCAAGCATTCTTGGCACTTGCTACTCCTACCTCCAAACCAGCTCTTGAATGTATCCACTTCAGTGTCTAAGTTGCCATTTTGGTTTGGGGCACCAGCTCTCTCCTTCCCCTGCTCCCATCCCCAACACTGCCCTGGGTCCCACCTTGCTAGGAATCCTGTTCCCATTGCTTCCTTGATGCTATGACTAGAACCACTACACTCTTTCTGCTTCACCTGGCAGGGAAATCCGGGACTCTGCTGTCCATCTCTGCTCCTTGGAGGGGTTGGGCCTGCCTTGCTGTGGGCTTAGGCCAGTTTTTTCCTTTCCTTTGCACTGAACCAGCCATAGCTGTCTATCTTTTCTGGAGGACTTGAGGATTCAGGGCTTGCCTTCTTGGTAACCACTTTCCCCAACACCTGGCACGATTCCTTATCCAGGGGAGACCCTGGAATACTTGTCCAGTGAATGACTGGTGAGTGACTCTCTGTATATAATATACAGAGAGCTCTCTGGATAATATATTAATCTCTAGACAGTGATCTATACATAATAAGGAAAGACTAATAAAGGCAATTACTTGATTTTTTTTTCTGAAGAAAATTGAGATAGATCTAATTTTTTTTTTACAATTTGAAAGACAGCTAAAGGATGAGATGTGGGGTTCCCAAAACACATCGCCCTAGAAATAGATATCTACTTAAATGTTGATGGCAATAAATGGGGAGAAGAAAAGAATTTTTATACAAAAAGATAAAAGGAAAAGAAAACCACCCCCAACAAAACGATATGCTGCTACAACCTTATATTCTGCAGCCTGATTTTGAATTATGATCATGTTTTTAGTTGTGCTTTAATAAAACTGGTGACCATGACCTGGACAGAGACTCTTTGCTTGACTAAACTTTAATCAGACACCTGGATTTTCTTATAGACTCATCCGTACATGCTATAAAACTCTGGGTTTAACAAGAGCCTCCGACACTCAATATCTAATAATAAGATGGTAGTCTTCCCGCCCTCCTGTTTGATGGTTCATTTCATTGTGAACTTGACTAGGTCTAGAATCGCCATGGAGACACGACTCTGAGAGTGTGTGTGAGGATGCTCCCATCGAGGTGGAAGAAGGGCGATCCTGGATGTGGGCGTCACCATCCTGCAAAACAGGGAAAAGGGGAGGGAGCAAGTCCCCAAGGCAGCTCCCTCTGCTTCCTGACTGCAGGTGCTGTTAGCAAGCCTCCACCACAAGGGACTGTATCCTCTCAAGCCGTCAGCCAAATGACCTTTCATTCCTCAAGGTGCTTTCGTGTGAGGCATTTTGTCATAGCAACAGTCAGCGATGCACCTCACTGGCTGCCGATCATACTGCTCTGTCAGCTTCCTGTTAGGTGCCTCTGCCCCGGTCTTTCCTCATGGTAATTTCCCATTCTGCTCCTTTGTGTTGGTCCATAGCTGCCTGTGATCAAGAGCAAGGTCCCTCTGCCTGCACTGCACACCCTGTTGCTGGGGCCATTGTCTCCTGCAGGTTTGTGCAACAGCAAAGATGTCGCCTACAGGCCAGCCTCCGTGCTCATGAGAGAATCAGTCACCCCTGCTGTGGGCAGACACAGATCTCAATCTGCAGCTCACACAGCCATTGTCGTTAGTTTGCCTGGTGCAATGGCTGTTCCTGGTGGTCAGCTTGACTGTATCTGGAATGAACTACAATCCAGAATTGGGAGGCTCACCTGAGATCCTGATCTTGAGGCCTGGAGACCCAAGTTACCGACCTGGATCTTGGCGTGGAGATCTTGAGGCATAGCAGCTATGAATCCCAGGAGAGGAAGGCACGGAAATCTCTGAGTTCAAAGTCAGCCTGGGACAAAGCACGTCCCGGATCCAGGCGTGGCGGTATACAGCTTTGATCTGGGCCACGTCTTCGGCTGGAGACCTACATAAGGACATTGGAAGAAGGAAGACTTGAACTTCTTTACCTGCTTACATTTATTCGCAAGCACATCTGCTGGAACCTACTTCTACAGGATTCCAGCTGAAACACCCAGCCTCATGGGACTGAGCAACTACCGGGTTCTTGGACTTCCCATTCGCAGTTGACCATTGTTGGGGAGTTGCACTACCGACTGTAAGTCATCATCACAAATTCCCTCACTATACAGAGACTACCCATAAGTTCTGTGACTCCAAAGAACCCTGTGGTCACTTACGTTCACACTGATATCACCTTCGACCAAATCTCATTCCTGCAGCTGGCTTCTTTTTATTATTGTACCATGTGTCTGGGTGTTTCGGTTCTGTGGATATCCGTGTACCACATGTGTGCCTGTTACTCATGGAGGCCAGAAGAGGGCGTCAGATCCTCTGGAACCAGAGGTACAGATGGTTGTGAACTGCCTTGTTGGTGCTGGGAATTGAACCCTGGTCCTCTGGAAGAGCAGCTAGTGATCTTCACTGCTGGGTCATTTCTCTATCCCCTCAGCTTATTTCTTAGAATCTTCTGTCCCCATGCCTAGCACAGTGCCTTTCATGTATTGTGCACCGGATGTTTGTGGGTGTGGCCTGGCTGGAGATAGTGTCGATAAAATGGAGACTAAAAGCCCAAAAAACCCTACCCTCTGACTTGCTGGGAAGAAAAGGGTTTCAGCCAGAGAAGGAGTCGGGTGGGAGTGAATGGCACTAAAATTCATTATTAGAGGAAACCTCCAAAGAATTTAAAAATAAACTCATTTTAAACTAATTTATGGAGGGAGGGGTTGGGAGGAAAGGAGGGAGGGGAAACATCTGTCAGGGTATGAAAACAATAAAAATTAAAAATAAAATGGTATCAGTAAAAACACAGAATAACCTATTTTTTTAAATGTAATTTAAAAAAAATAAAATCCCACCCGGATGGAGCTCCCACAGTGAACCGAGCAAATAGATTAAATACAGGACAGGATGCTCTGGAGGGAGAGCCGCAGGATGCTGGAGGGAATTCTGGGCCATGTTAAGTGGAATGTTCAGGAAACACTTTCCAAGGGAGCTTTACACAGTCTTGGGGCAGGCAGCAGGGCTGAGGCACGTGAGGGGGCATGGAGGTGGTGGCTGGGGCAGACGGGGGGACTGGGGCAGGTGGGGGGCAAGGGAGGGAGCAGGCTGGGGGGGTGGTCTGGGGGAGGCAGGGGGTCTGGGGCAGGCAAGGGGCTGTGGCAGGCAGGGGGGCTGTGGCAGGCAGTGGGGCTGGGGCAGGTAGTGGGGCTGGGGCAGGTAGAGGGCTGGGGCAGGTAGTGGGGCTGGGGCAGGTAGAGGGCTGGGGCAGGCAGAGGGGCTGAGGCAGGCAGGGGTCAGCCCTGTTTCACGTTGAGACAAAGAATACTTTGGAGGAACATGGAAGGGCCACCCTGGCAGGACACTGAAATCTAAAGTCTTGGAGGAGAGTGTGCTGAGGACAGAGTAGGGTTTGAACCCTGTCTGTCTGGCAGGAGTGGAGCCTGACTTGTGTTTTAGAGCTATCATCCTGGCTACTGTGGGGAGCAGTGTTTAGTCTGGAACCTTCTCTGGCTCAGGACGCCCCGGTACATTAAATCTAAGGTCTCTACAATGACCTTGAGGCTTTGGGGCTGAGAACCACCGTTACTGCAAGATGGCACACGGCCAAGAGCACACCTGTGACCCTGTCACGCACAGGTAAGGGACATGACAGAGTTAAATACGGGGTGAGGTCTCTGAGGACACACGGAGAAGTATTGACCGGTAATCACCTGGGATTTTCACTTCTCAGTTTTCAGTTCTTGATTCTCCGTGAACTCAGTTGACCTAAAGAGAACAAAGCTCCGAGGGCCTGTGTGAGGTCTCTGCCTTCAGTAAACACAGAGCGCAAACTAGCAGAGCAAACCTGAGCAGGGCAGTCTCCAGGCTTGTGTGCTCAAGGGCTAAACCCTCAGCTAGGCAGGTTTCCTCCCTCAATCACCAGAAGACACACACACTCTCCTGCCCAGCTACAGCTGTGGGCATCTGTATTAACCAATCAGGGATAACTTGGGGGACAAGGTTTACATAATAAAAGTGTACATGAGGATTCACGGTGGGCGCAATGTTAGGGGCCAGAATTTACCATTTGAGTGCATAGCAGCACCAGACCAACCCCAGCATCTTTCCAAGCCTGGCATTCCATCTAGTACGATGATCTTCACAAATTACAGGCTTGATTCTTCTTAAAAGCTGAGCAGAATTCACCGTTCGTTCCTGTATTGGTTGATGGACAGGTAGCTTTTTTCCACATCTTGGATGCTGTGGCTGGTTCTACAGTAAACATGGGAATGTCCGTATCTGCTTCATCTCCTTGAGAAAGGGCCGTGGGGTTCAATTTTTACAGAAATGTCCATAGTAGCTACTCATTCTAAGTGGAATGACAGAGAGACGATGTTCCGCTGTGATTTGATCTGCATCTCTGTGGTGACTGCTGGTATTGAGTGGAGCACCTTTCCTACACCCAGTGGCTGTCGATGTGTCTCTTTGGACCGATGGCCCCTCTTCATAGGGTTGGTGCCCCCCTCTGCTGTTCTGGATATGATTCTGCTGGGGTTTATAAGGATCCTCTGAGTCTTACCCTCCCTCCCTCACACGTGTAATTTGCAGAGGCTTTTCTCCCATTCTGTAGGTCATCTCTTCACGCTGCAGACTGTTTCCTTTGCTGTGTACAAGCGCTTTAGTTTGATAGAGTGCTACCTGTCTACTGAAGCATTTGGACAAGATCTTACTGTGTCACCCCGGCTGGCCTAGAACTCATGACGATCCCCTTGGTCTCTGTCTCCCAAGCACTGGGTCAAACTATCCCTCTTCATTGTCAGTCGTCTTTCCAGAAAACAATACATCTCCTTAGCAGTGCAACAACTTTCCCCCTATGCGTGACACTACTCTGACACACTGCAAATCCTAGTGGTCACACTCCCACCCACCCCCCAGTCAGTGAATTCACTCTTAATTTATCCTAGACAAGAGATAGCTCAAGAAATTAGGGGGTATCCAGTTCATCAGTATATCCACTTAGTGTTCAATGAATTGTTTGTACCAGACAGAAAATAATAACCTAATAACTGATGAGATTTTTTTTCAACCCCCTCCCTCACCTCCTAGGTGTTGCATATGGCACAACTGAGCCAGCCCCTGTTGCACAACTTCTTTAAGTTTGTTTTAAATGCTACTCCCCGTTGCGTGCATGCACATGTATGCTACCATACGAATGTAGGGGGCTCAGGAGAAAACTTAGAGGAGTCAGTTTTTCCGCTGTGGGATCCAGGGATTGTGCTCAGGTCACCAAGCTTGTATCCAAGGACGGGCACTCACCGAGCCATGTTGCTGGTCCCTGATGTGTAATTCCCAAGAAATGTTTATCCTCTCAGGCCGTTCTCACTATGCTACCAAACCGCAGCCTCCTGCTTTAAAGAGTGAACTATGCAGTTCCTGGAGAGGAGGCTGAGAGCCCCACGAACACCCACCATTGAGAAACCAGGCAGCTAGAGCTGGAGAGATGGCTCAGCGGTTAAGAGCACTGACTGCTGTTCTAGAGGTCCTGAGTTCAATTCCCAGCACCCACATGGTGGCTCACAACCATCTGTAATGGGATGCAGATAGAGCAGTCACATAAAATTAAAAAAAAAAAATCTGGCTGTGGAGAAACCATGCAACTAAACCACAACGAGAAGGGCCTGTGACTCTAGTGGAGTGGCAGTGGGAACAAAAATGGGAGCTTTATGCATGCATTTGCCATGGGGGAGGGTGGGAGAGGATTCCCTGGAGATGCTGCCAACCACAGGGGGCTGGGCCCTTCCACACAATCAAGACAATCCCTCACAGAAATGCCCACAGACCAACCTGACCTAAGCAGTAGCTCACCTGAGGTATCTCCTCTCAGATAACTCCAAGTTGTGGCAATTGACAATCTTAGCTAACCAGGACACTCAGTCTCCTGAAGCCTTCTCTAAGACACGTCTACTTGTTGTCTGAGCATCCCTTAACCCTTGCTGCATCCATGTATAATGTGAACCGCCTTGACCTGGGATGTTGCTCAGTGGTAGAGTGCTTACCTAGAATGTGGGAGGCACTGAGTGTGATCCCAGAACAGCAAAGAAACAAAAGATTAACCCCTGCCCCTGCAGCGACCCAGCAGGTTTTAGTCTTTAATCTACAGCCACGCCCTAATTCATCCTCTGTAGCCTTCTGCTGTAGCAAAATGAGAGCAGTGGAAAGTGGAGGAAGGTAGAATTATTTATGAGGTCCGTTCCAGATTGCTTTTGTACAAGCTACTAAACGGTGGGAGAATCTGCAGGAAGGCAGCGTTTGCCAGATGAGTGGCGTGATCACTGGCTTTGGAAGAGCGCGCAGTGGGCAGCTGTTACGCTCTGTAAGCCCCTGATTCTGATGGTTGCCATTCTGTTGATGGAGTAGTTCTGTTTGGGTTCAGGGGGCTTGGGTTCAGTTGTTGATTTGTCCTCGCTGAAGGAAGGATGCCGGATGAGGTACAGCCTGCTTCTGCACCCTCTGGGCTCCAACAAACAACCTCTGGGCTGGTATGTTTTGTGTGCTTCCTGTCCTGCCAGGGAAGTTATCAGAATAAAATGACTTGCAAGAGACTACTTGAAGAATGTATGTGTGTGTGTGCGTGTGTGCGTGCGTGCACGTGTGTGTATACATATACATATATACATGTGCATACACATACATATATACATGCACATATACGCACACACACATATACATATATACACATATAAATGCACATACACACATATACACACATATACACACATACATACACATACACACATACACACACATATACACACATACACACACATATACATACATATGCACATATACACACATACACACATATACACACATATACATATATACATATATAAATGCACATACACACATATACACACATATACACACATACATACACATACACACATACACACACATATACACACATACACACACATACACACACATATACACACATACATATGCATATGGTTTCCAGCTAGGAAGAACTTAGCACGTGGATGTCACTGATAGGTTAAATCTTAGTCTTAACTGCAACCCAAAGAACTATATGAAGCCCATGTTGTGATGGGAAAACTGAGGCTCAGTAAGGTTAAGCAAGACGCATCGCCCCACTGAGCCGGGTCACACTCGTGGCCCTTGCTCTATTCTGAGGCCCTACATCATGGGAAGTGGAAGAATAATCATCGGTTTCTTTGCATCTGTAACATCATCCACCAGGAAGCTGGCAGCCTGATTGACAGGGCGCCCCTCCACCCTCGGTGTTCAGGGACGGCTGGTCCGGCTCACTGCTCAGTCTCAGAATTCTAACGCCAGCCACACCAGCTTGAACCTGTCTGCCTGTCAGATCCCTGTCTCCTGGAGTTCCAGCGAGTTCTCTGTCCCTGGGAACCTGGCTTGTTCCTGGGATATCTCTTGTTTTGCTCTGATTTGTTTTGTGTTTCCTTGTTTGCCTTTCACTGAGCTGAGTGTTGATGTCAGAGCCCAGCAAGAGGCAGCTTGCACCTCGTGGGCTCAGCCTTGTTCTGGAGCTTGGAGCTGGCACAGCACACACAGCAGAGAGCTGCTGTAGCGTTTCCCAGCACAGGACCAGGGCGTACATGTTGGAGCATGGGCAGACTACTGAATGGCTTTTTTCGTTGTTGTTTATTGTCTTTGGGATAGGCAGATACAGGAAATAATTGCATATCAAAGGACAAGCAGATAGTCTTCAGAAGTGTCCCAGACAATCACCTCGGCATCCACAAAACACATCGGTGACAAAGCCTCCCGGCCTCAGAGGAGGCTTGAGTACTCCAGGAAGTATTTGACAGGTGAGGGAAAGATTTGCGCATTTGTGAAATCTCTGTGAGGAGGGGACTGAGGGGCTATCTCAGTTGGTAGACAGCTTGTCTAGCAGGAACCTTTGTTCAATCCCCGGCACCACAGAATCCAACATATGGCAATGCGTGCCTGTAGGCTCAGGACTTGGGAGAGGGAGGCAGGAGGATCAGGAGTTCAGAGTCATTCTGACGATGTAGCAAGTTTGAAGCCATCCTGGACTACATGAGGTCCTCTCTCAAGGGGAAAAAATACCGAAACATTTACATACATAGGAAGATTAGCCATTTTAAGTCAGGAAGCCATCCCCTGGCCTCAGTTCTTCTGTGGACTGGGGGAACCACCTAGTCACTCTGGTCTCCTGGGTGTCACCTAGTTCCCAGGGCAAGGTTATGTTACTGTCACCTAAGATTCCTAGGATTTGGCTGGTAGCTTGTGAACAGTGACTGCCTTTGGTAAGATGTGTGGACATCAGCTACTGCGGCATCTGCATACATTAACTAGCTACAGTAAAGAGATTCCTCTGTGGCAACAAAATCTGAGGGCAAGATGGCTTTAAAATGTGGAAGGCTTGTTTGTCTTTTTAATTTATGTAACAGAGGGTGGGAGAGGAGGGACCAATAACTGCTAGGCCGTCTGCAGCACAGTGTCTGTGCAAGGTCGCTGTTGTTTTAGATCAGAGGGAATGATGGGCAATCCCTCCCGTTCATATCTCACGGGTAAGAAATTAATCATGTAGCTGGGCCGCAGCCCAGAGGAACTGGGGTGCCATACAGCAGGGCAGCTCTGTGCCCAGCTCTTCTGATCACACAGTGGAAGAAGGGGAAGTTGACTTGTACAGACAGCTGGCAATCTGCCACTGCCAGCTCCTCTCTGGCTCCCAGAAAATCTGTTTCCGACAGTGTTCCACTGCTGTAACTGGAATGTATGTGTGAGTGTAGAAGGTGGGTAACCTGCCATCGAGTTTATAGTTGGTAAGACTCTTATGCAAGTGCACCAGCCTGAGTTTGATCCTCAGAACCTACACACACACACACACACACACACACACACAGAGGACATATACTCACATGTGCATGCACACATGCAGGCATGCACACATATCACACATACACATTCATATATACATATACACATTATACACAGAATCACACATATATACACTCATACATTATACACACACAAACATATACACATGTGCATAAATGCACATACATCACACATGCACATACATGCACACATACACACATATACACACATCACATACATATATTATACATTCATATCACATATACACATTGTACATATACACATTATACATACATATTATATATATGTATACATATTATGCACATGCAAACATGCACACACGCATATATGCACACACATCACACACATTATACACATACATCAATCACACACATTATACACACATTTTATATATATGCACATATTATACACACACGAACATATACACACATGCACATATACACACATTATACACACACATACTACATATACACATTACACACACACAAACATATACACATATACACATATGCACACACACATCACACACATTATAATCACACAATAATAGGCATCTGTCCAAATGGACAGGGCAGTGTGTTACCCAGAAACCATCACTTCCAGATGGAGACTTAATACAAGCACCCATTCCCTGACTCCACCCCAGAGCTAGCACCTGCCTTCTGTCCATCCCACTGTCTCTGTTGGTTGAGCACTTTGGTACTGCATAAGTGAGAGCTGTCTTTCTGTTCATCAAATGGCATTTGTCAGAATTTCCTCTTTATGGCTGGCGTCACACTTGTGACCTTTCTGAGCACTGGGATTGCAGATGGGAGCCACCATAATATTCTGCTGTCTATAAAGTGTCAAACTTTAAACCCACCGATGGGCACTTGGGTTGTTTCTGTCTTAGGCTGTTGTGAATACTGTTGTTAGAAGTGTGGGTTTACATGTATCTGTTCATGTACCCGGCTTTCATTCTTACGGTTTGCATTAGATCCTTTTCTGTCGCTGTGATAAAATATATGACCAAAAGCACCTTCGAGGAGAGAGGCGCTTACTTTTGGCACACAGGTTTGTGGCAAAGGAAGGAACAAGAAGCTATTGATCATGTTTTTTGTCTGTACACAGGAAGTAAGGGAAAGAACAGGAAGTAGAACAAGGCTATCTAAAACACCAGAATCTACCCCCAGTGATGTAATTCCTCTAGCAAAGCTCTACCTCCTAAAGCTTCCATAACCTTCCCAAACAGGCCCAGCAACTGGGGATCAAACGCTCAAATTCGTGAGCCCACGGGAATGTTCTTCAGAGGGGAATTTCTGCATCATAAACTAATCTTATTTTTAACTTGTTGAGAAACCTCCATATTGTTTTCTAGTGATGCACATGGTTTTATTTTATCTTTATGTGGAGTACGGGGAAACACATGAGTATATATATGGCAACGTGCTTGTGGTGGTCAGAAGACCATCTCAGATATCAATCTTCACTTCCCATCTTGTCTGAGACAAGATGTCTGTTGTTTGCCGAGGCTACACAGCTTGGGATCCCTTCCAGGGAGTCTCCGAGCTCTGGCTCCCATCTCATCATCAGAGTGCTGGGATTATTTCTCCACAATCTGAGCATTACTGTGTCTAACTTTATGTGGGCTCTGGGGATTTGAACTCAGGTCTCTACACTTGTACTTCAAGTGCTTGACCTGCTGAGTCATATCCTGATCCCACGAGCCATCTCTCCAGCTGACCCTGACATCTTAAATTCTGAGAAACAGTTCTAATTTTTGTCCAGGCATCGTAGCACATGCTTTTAATCCAACACTGGAGAGACAGAGGTGGATCTCTGTGTGAGGCCAGGGTAGCCTGCATAGCATATACCACATCAGCCAAAGTGATATAATAAGACAGATTAAAAAGTTCTCATTTTCACTCACATCCTCACCAACAGTTGCTTTGTTTTTTATTTTGTTTTGTTGGTTTTGGGGTTTTTTTTGTTTTGTTATTTGTTTGTTGTTGTTTTTGACACTGGGTCTCTCTACACAGCCCTTGAACTCACTGTGCAGACCAGGCTGGCCTTGAACTCACAGTTCTGCTTGCCTCTGCCTCCAAAGTGCAGGGATGCTCACTGTGGTGGCTTTGGGTCCTCATATCTGTGGTCTCATGGTTACATAGCGGATGCCACCAGGTACTGAAGTTTTACTGCACCATCCCGAGTGAGGAAGAAGGAATGTGGGTGGGAAAAGTTTTCTTCCCATTATTGTGGATGCGAACCCTTCCCATTTACTACCCAGGACACTTCCTTTTGCATCTCAGTGACGAGGTCCAAGAGAGTCTGAAATGGTCACTCGTCACAGGAAAATGAGGCAGCCCTTTGGCTTACCTTGCTGTGACATACGTGGCATCCTTGGGCTGTTAAATGAGACTGCTCTAAACTAAGAAGAGAAGTTGTGTATCCCCCACATTTGGGTAGTGTTTGTTATTATTCTTAAACAAGTAAGTGAATTGATAGGCTGCAGCAGAGAGAGTCAGACCATAGTGGGTCTGGGGC
Organism: Rattus norvegicus; assembly: GCF_021556685.1. NCBI lineage: Eukaryota > Metazoa > Chordata > Mammalia > Rodentia > Muridae > Rattus > Rattus norvegicus. Next base: position 9,459,679 of record NC_141547.1, read on the forward strand.
CAGTGGAAGGGACTTCCTTTGGGGGTTATCTTTGCATGGTATCAGTGAGTCCCATCTAGTTCTAAGAGAAAGAATCGGGTTGGGGATTTAGCTCAGTGGTAGAGCGCTTGCCTAGCAAGCGCAAGGCCCTAGGTTCGACCCCCAGCTCCGGGGGGGGGGGGGACTGAGAAAGAATCCTCTGGGCTGTGCGTGTGTAAGAGGACTCTGTAGTCATCTGTCGGGTGAATGAGAGTGAATGCTTTTAGAAATCAAAAAAAAAATGGTAGCGAAAAGACTAGTCACTGCTGGTTCTGTTTAGAAATTATTGTATTTGGGGAATAGCAACCTTTTACAGGAATCCTTCACTCCGACTATACTGGGTGGTTTGTTTTGTTTGGTCAACACCCTTAAAAATTTTGTGGTGAGGGACTGACCTTGTAGGTTTGATGATGTTGCTGGTGTCTGCTGATTAGGGGAAGTCATCACAGACTCTTAATGTGATTGATACCAGGTCACCTGACTCTTGTGGCAGTCAGAACTTAGGATGCAGTATAAGTTTCATCTTGGGACCAGGGACCTATTTGTTGGCTCTTTTTCCAGCTCCCCATGGTGATCTGTATCTCTGGTATCTTAGTTATGGTCTTATTGCTGTGAACAGACACCATAACCAATGCAAGTCTTATAAAGACAACATTCAGTTGGGGCTGGATTACAGGTTCAGAGGTTCAGTCCATCATCATCAAGGCAGGAGCACGGCAGCATCCAGACAGGCATGGTGTAAGAGAAGCTGGGAGTTCTACATCTTCATCTGAAGGCTCCTAGTGGAAGTCTGACTTCCAGGAAGCTAGGGTGAGGGTCTTTTTGCCCACGCCCACAGTGACACACCCACTCCAACAGGGCCACACCTTCTAATAGTGCCACTCCCTGGGCTGAGCTTCTACAAACTATCATGCTCTGGGTCTAGAAAAATCACAGAGAAACAAAACAGATTGCCCCGGTCATTCTCACTTATAATTACAAATGGATTTAGAATATAATGTAAGCCCTCCGCGTTTGCTCACAACACGCATGGCGGAGATTCCCAGGAGACTGGTTCACAGACGTTGTGACCGTTCTGGCCATTAGTAGGTGGCTCATTCATGGTTTCCGCTCCATACTGCTGGCCCCAAGAGTGCACAAAGAATTGCTATGGCAAGGAGCCCATCTCCTAATGAATTACAGAGCAAAGATGAGCAGAGACCTAGGTGGACCTTGTGGCGGAGTCATGTGTCGCTTAACAGCAGGGACGCATCCTGAGGAGAAGGTCTTTGACGGTTTCATCCTCAGGGGAACACACTTCCACAGACAAGTCACCAGGCAGTACGGTCTCCAGGGATGACAGTTATACGCAAGCTTTCTCGTGGACAGAAATATTGATTCACGTGTGTGACAGCAGTCGGCACGTCTCGGGAGGCTGGCTAGGCAGTGAGAAGTGTTTTCACTGTATTTCCAGTCTTTATAAAAGCACGGCAAGGCCGGTGCCATTATTCTCCCCATTTTACTGATGAAAACACTGAGGCACAGAGCAAGCTTAACTAATGTCACATAACTTGGAAGTGGCAGAGTTGGGAGTCTAAGCCCTTGTCCCAAGCAGGTTAGCTACTGTTAGGTCTGTTCGCCACTGGCCCCACGCAGACAAATCTCCTCCTCAGGCAAACATAGGCTGGTGCTGTAAAGTCTCAACCTCTGTCACTCGTCAGTCAGCAGTAACAGGAGAAGTGGTTTAAAGAGCTTCAAACAACAAGGTTCTGGTGGGCTTTTGCTTTCCATCTGTAGATGAGAGGTGGTTCTCATCATATGGTCCAATAAAAGGTTTGTGTCTAAGGCCCTTGTGCTGACTACAGGATGCCATTTTCCCAGCTTTCATAGCCTCACCTATACCGGAAGAACTACATGGTACTTGCTACACAAAAGTAGGAATACGAATATTACTATCATTGTTGGAATTTTCTAATAGGGCCCCTCCCTGACCTCAGCCTTTCAAGTGGTGAGATTACTGCCTTGTGTCACTACGTCAAGTTGTGGCTTTGACTTATAAACTTCCCCCTTTTTGAACAAGTTAAAGTGGGTGGAGTCTTAGAAACTAGCTCGAGTGGGCATAGAAAACACGCTCTCAAGAGAGAGTGACTTTCTCTTGGTTGTTTGAAGCCAGAAGACTTTCAGAGCCTCAAAAATATAAATGACGGGAGATGCCACAATCTCTTAGCTTTTGGTTTTCCCTCTCCCGTGCCCAGGGGTGGGGGAAGCAAGAGTTTTGGGACCACAAAAGGAGCAGAGAGAGGGAACAGAGGTTCTTGCTACCTCACACGAGGCACCGAACAGTCCTGGCTGTGCAGCCTGCCTCACACACAGATTGGGTAAGAGTACCGATCGCTCATGCTTGCAGTGACATTTATTGGAAGAGAATACATGGTAAAATGCACAGAGCTGGCAGCACCGACCTTGCGAGATGTGACCATCTGGGTAAGAGCTTAGCAAGTCATTTGGATAAATAATACCGTTTGGAGGAGAGTTCCAAACCAAGGCTGAGCGCCAGAAGCCTTTCGAGACGGTCTTCACAATTCTGGCTCCTTCCCTCCTTTCGTCAAAAATTCATTAGATCGCATTCCAGATATGCTCAGCTCTCTGGGGCCACGGGAACATTTATCCTTGTTTTTTTTTTTTTCACTGTGAAATAATATTTGAAGATTAGTATCGGCAGGGTAAATACTGCACAGAAGAAAAAGAATCACAATTATTATACAAAGACAAAATTCTTTTTAAGATATTCTCTTTTTGGGGCTGGGGATTTAGCTCAGTGGTAGAGCGCTTACCTAGGAAGCGCAAGGCCCTGGGTTCGGTCCCCAGCTCCGAAAAAAAGAACCAAAAAAAAAAAGATATTCTCTTTTTATTTATGAGTGCTTTGCCTATATATCTCTCTGTGTGTGTGTATAGAGAGAGAGAGAAAGAAAGAAAGAAAGAAAGAATATATATAGAGAGAGAGAGAGAAAGAAAGAATGAGAGAGAAAGAATGAGAGAGAAAGAATGAGAGAGAGAGAGAGATCATGATGTATGTTCCTGATCCCTAAAGAGGCCAAAAGAGAGCATTAGATCCCCTGGAATGGTTGTGAGCCACCATGTAGGTGCTGGGAATTGAACTCAGGACCTCTGCAAGAACAGGGCTCTAAGCTACTGAGCCACCTCTCCAGTCCCAAATCTTTAGGAATGTGGAAGAGGCTTCTTCATTTAGCTCAAGAGAAGAAGGGAATATATCCTTGTCTCAGGGTTGCTATTACTGTGATAAAACACCACGACCAAACGTAAGCTGGGGAAGGGAGGGTCCATTAGGCTCACAGTTTCATATAACAGTTCCTCGTCAAGAAGAGCGAGAGCAGGAAGTTGCGCAAGGCAGGAACCTGGAGGCAGGAGCTGATGCAGAGGCCGTGGAGGGGTTAGACTTACTGGGTTGCTCAGCCTGCTTTCTCACAGCACCCAAGACTCCAAGCTCAGGGATGGCACTACCCACAGTGGCTGGGCCCTCCTCCCCCAGCCATCATTAATCAGGAAAGCAGCTTACAGCTGGACCTATGGAGGTGTTTTCTCAGTAAAGACTGTCTCCTCTCTGATGACTCTAGTTTGTGTCAAGTTGACATAAAGCCGGCCAGTGTATCTCACTAGTTAATGAAAACTCTGAGTGATGCTTTCTCTTAATTTAGAAAATATTTACTTCCAGCATGTGTACGTGCTTATGCGTGCATCTTGTGTGTGTGTAGGAGTGTTCATACTATGGCACAAATGTGGAGGTCAGACGACAATTTTGTGGAGTTGTCTCCCTCCTTCCACCTTTACCAGGGTTCCAGGAACTGAGCTCAGGCCGCCAGTGCCTTTTCCAGCTAAGCCACCCCTCCAGCCCTGGTGACATTTTCTAATGTAACTGGAGCAGTGGACCAGTTCGTGTTCAGGAAATGTGGGAGCACGGAAGGCAGAGATGCATCTCGGTCTTTCCTTCCGTTCTTAGACTGGGGTTACAGTCATGTGACCAAAAGAGAGTTACACTATTGAAATGTGTATGCTATGTCCACATGACCTTCTTTACCTAAGACCCCACCCAAACTTTAATCAGTTCAAAAGGGGGGCATTGTAAAGTCAGAGTCGCAACTGGACATGGTGGCTTGCGTTTATAATCTCAGAACTTGTGGAGCTGAAGAGGGGTATTTGGGGCCAGCGAGGACTTCATTCTTAGACAATTCCGAGACAGAGTCTGCGGGTCGATTTACCAGGCTGCTCACTTCTCTCCCATGACGTTCCCTTTCTGAACTTGCCCTTGATCCCGAACAGCACACGGTCAGCACTGCTCACCTTCCTGGAACCCTGCAAACCTCTAGCACCGAGAAGAGAGAGCACGTTGGTTGTGTGTCTCCTGGAAATCCTTCTAAGCTGAGAGAGGACAAAGGGAAGGCCAGTGAACTCTCTATGTCAAGAAAAGAAGTGTGTAACAAGGCACACCAGAGAGGCAGAGAAAAGCAAAGTGTCATGATTTGTCCCATGGGACATTGACAGGCTGATGAAACCACAAGTCGATCTTGAACTTTTCACTGAACTCTTCTGGTCTCTAGATGTCTTGACCTAACAGGGAAAAGTGGGTAAGGGAGTAAATAAGACGACTTTCCTGTCTGCACAACACACACACACACACACACACACACGTAACATGAACACAAACACACACACACACACACACCTATGCAGGCACTCATGCACACACACACACAGGCATGCACATATATAAACACACATGCACACTCACATACACAGGCACACTCACACACACACATGCACACAGATACATATGCATGGACACATACGCTGTCACACACACAGGCATACACATATATAAACATATAAACATGCATGCACACTCACACATACACGTGCACAGATACATGCACATGAGCACAAACTCTGTCACACACACACACACACACACACACACATTCCCCTTTAGTCTTCAGCTCATACCTGTTAGCTGCCAGAAGAACATAGCATGGTAAGTTCTACTGTATGTCTGACTTAGGTCCCTTAGTGTACAAATCGTTTTCGATGACTTCAACTGACTTAGCTCATTATGTGCTCCTCAAGTCTTACCGAAATAATTTTATAGTGTTTAGGATCTAACCAAATTCCTTAAGACAGTGGAGACTCACAGTTTCTAAAGATAAAAGCCAGATCACTGATTTCAATATAAAACCACAAACCTTCTAATTAAAAGGACATAGGAAAAAAATGAGATCAAGGAAAAGGCAAGAAGTTCCTAGATTTGACAAAATGCGGGACCTATAAAAATAGAACTGGTCAGGTTAGACCTTGTTAGAAGCAGAATTTCTTGCTTTGTGAAAGCGCTTGTTAAAAAACCAACCAAACAAACAAACAAACAAAAAAAGCTAGGCATGATGACAAGTACCTGTACCTCAGGTGTTGAGAGGTGCAAGAGAAAGAGTTCAGGGCCAGCCTCCGGCATCTTGTGAGTTTGAGGCCAGCTTGACCCTACGTCAAAAGAACGTGAGCTGGAAGATGTCTCCATGGATAAGAGCACTTGCTGTACAAGTGTGAGGGCCTGGGTTGGTCCCAGCACCCGTAAGAGCCACATGTGGCCATGTGCCTCTGTAACCCAGCACTAGGTACGAAGAGACAAGGGGATTGCTGGAGCTTGGTGGCCAGCTAGTCAGGGAGGGGAGGGTGCTCAGCTCCAGGTTCTGTGGATGACTGTTTCACAGGGATAAGAGGCAGAGTGCAAGAGCTGGACACCTGACCTGACACCAGCACATGTGTGCACAGGTGTGTATATCCACACATGGATACACGCAGACAACTGACACCAGCACATGCATGCACAGGTGTGGGTATCCACACATGCATACATACAGACACCTGACCTGACACCTGCACATGCATGCACAGGTGTGAATATATCCATGTCTGCATACACACAGACACCTGACCTATGCACATATATGCACAGGTGTAGATATCCGCACATGCATATACACAGACACCTGCACATGCATGCACAGGGTGCATATCCACACATGCATACATACATACAGACAGACCACACACACATACACACAGATTCTGTGAAGTGCCATTCAGTGATGAGAGATACTTTTTTAAATAGTTGGTTATGGACCTTTAATATACAAAAAAAAAAAAAAAGGAAATCACGTTATGCCATATACTTTGAACTCATGACGACCCAGAACCCTAAACAGGAAGGCTTGAAATTATAAAAACAATGAGAAGGAAAGAGAGAAGAAGCCAATCAACACTGGAGTGGGCAATGATTTTTTTGTTTTAGGACACTAAAGCTCGGGAGAAAGTAGGCAAATTAGACTTCGTCAAAATTAAAAACACGTGTGCCCCAAAGGACGCTCTCCACAGCGGGATGGTGACTTACATAATTGGAGACTTTGGATATGTGATGGGAGATTAATATCCAGGACATGTGAGGGACAATAAGACAATTGAGAATCCGAAGGGCTGTAGATGTGGTTCTGTGCTACCCAGCATGCTCTGGGGCCTGCCTGTGATAGCTGGTGTTGAAAACAATGACGTATAAACAAATTAAGTAGACATTTTCGTAGAGAAATATACAAACGACCAGTAAGTGTGTGACCACACAAACCTAGGGAGGTGGGACATTTACATAAAACTCATGGGGAAGCAGTGGATGGGGTCAATGCGAGCTGGCGAGAGCTGAAGGAAGCTGAGGAGAGGAGTCGGATTACGGTTGGTTCTTACTTGAAGATGTTAGACACTTATTGGTATGCCGGAGATTGCCGGTGGGGAGACAGCGTAAAGAATACACAGGGTCTCGCTGCTGTATTCTTTGTTGCAACTGTGTGTGGATTTGCAAGCATTTTAAACGAGAAAAAATCAAAGCCTACGTGAAATGCTTTGGAAGAGGCACCCGGGTAGTTCTGCCGCCAGCTAATAATGCGAAAGTTCATAGACAGCTCCCCTGGCATCTCTTCATGGTAAGAAAAGGGCAATTTTCATCTAACCTCAGGCGGGGTATAGAGAGCATGTTTCCAATAATTTAGACATAAGTTGCCCTGGGAGAGTTAGACTAGTGAAAATAAAACAATTTAGAAACTGTGGGCGTGTTCCCCGTGTCTAAAGGAACAAGTAACACGTGGCAAAGAGTAACAAAACTGCTCTGCCTGGCGAGGGGGACCTGAGATCACAGCCCTTGGGAGTTTCAGGCAGGAAGACCATGCTGGAGTCAACCTGGGCCACATAGTGAGATCGTCTCAAAAATCAAAATCAAAAGCAAGCAAACAAACAAAAACCCCACAAAATAAGGGAAGGGCTAAGGAGATGGCTCCAGGATTGAAGTGCTTGCCGCGCATCCTAGGGACCTGAGTTTGGATCCCCAACCCCCAGGCAACATTCCAGACGTGGTAATACGCACCCCTAATCCCAGGACAGGCAGGGATGAGGACCCAGAGATGCATGGGTTCCCAGAACTGTCTATTCTAGCTGAAATATTGAGTTCCAGGTTCAATGAGAAACCTTATCTCAAAAGACAAGGTGCAAAGCAACAGAGAAGGACATTGGTGTGAGCCTCTGGCCTCCACGTGTGTGTACACGGGAGGCCCTTGCCCATGTGCAGAAGTAACTAGGTAGCTCACTGGTAGAGAGCATCCCATTACTAAAAACAGAGTCAGAGGAAAGCAGACCTTAAATATTAAGATTTTTTTGGAAAGGCATTTAAAGGAGAAAAAAATGTTATTACCAGAAAAGCTATCTGTGCCTTTCTAGAAAAAGAAGAGAGTATTGTTGTTCTGAGTCCTACTCTGCAGATGGGAGCCCAGTGCTAACACACTGGGCCATCTGCTTAGTCTCTAGTTACGGCGCTTCCAGATCAGGGATCGTATGTGAGGCTCTTCACCCACACTATTGTCAGTCCTCAGCACGATGCTACAAGGGAGATACTGCTCTGTAGCTAAACAAAGGCGGAAGAGGGGATAAGCCACCAGCGATCACATAGCCAGTGGCTGGTGAGGTGGGTTCACATCCTGAGTCTGCAAACCATTTCTTCCCCACTGCCTCTTTCAAGGAAACGATGGCAGACAACTAGCTTGTTGCCACGGTCCTAGAGTCGATTGACTCTTGGCACGTACCTCCCTGCCTCCAAGCTTCTGTTTCCCATAGTCCTAGGAGAGGCGCCACTGTCGGTCCATTGACTGTTCTATTTCTCGACGTGCATTTGAGGGTTGATATCCGGATTTTGTCACCAGTATCTGTGTTGGTCTTTGTGTGTGTGCATGTGTGTGTGTGTGTGTGTGTGTGTGTATCTGTTTGTGTGTCTCTGTGTGTGTCTGTGTATGAGTGTTTGTGTGTGTGTCTTCATTTGTGTGTCTGCGTGTATGTGTATCTGTGTGTGTGTGTCTGTGTTTGTGTGTGTATATATGTGTATATGTTCACGTTTGTGTGTGTGGGTGTGTGGGTATGTGGGTGTGTGTGGGGGGTTGTGTGTGCCTGTATCTGTGTATGTGTTTGTGTGTGTGTATGTGTGTGTGTATCTGTGTATATGTCCACATTTGTGTGTGTGTGTGCCTGTACCTGTGTATGTGTTTGTGTGTGTATCTGTGTATATGTCCACATGTGTGTGTGTGCGCGTGCGTGCACACGCCTGTGCCTGTGCCTGTATATGTGTTTGTGTGTGTATCTGTGTATATGTCCACGTGTGTGTGTGTGTGCGTGCGCCTGTGCCTGTGTGTGTGTGTGTGTGTGCGTGTGCCTGTGCCTGTGCCTGTGTCTGTGTCTGTGTATACATGTGCTGAGATTGGCCATTGTTAGTAGTAACAGACAGTGAGCTGTGAATAACAGAACATCAGATAACCAGTAACCATTCCTTTTATCCGGAGTCTGTAGAGGGGGATATGGGCAGAAATCTAGACTTTAAGTCTGGGATACTAATTACTGTGCATTCTGGAAAGTGCTACTATTCAACCAAAACCTAAGAACTTTTCACAGTGAGACTGGCCATGTCTGACTCCCCACTCTGGCTTCTAGAGCTCGGTGGAGAAGCCTGCTGAGGTCTGGCCTCTAAACGGCGAGTCTTCTGCTCAGCCCACACTGCTGCCTTCTTCCTCTCCCTCCTCTGGTCCTTTAGAAAAGGGAGCCACCAGCTACCCCCAGCTATGAGAGAAGCAGATGCCTCTTGTGTTACCTTGGTAAATTGTCTGTGCTGTTTAAGCTCACCAAGGAACTGGCACAAGAGCTGGGATTTGACCCTCTCACTTCAGACTCAAGATGACTTCTATCAAAGCATCCTTCAAACTCCCCCACCCTGGGTCGGGATGCTCCTTGACTCTGTAACAGGTTGAAAATAGAACAAAACAGCTCAAAGCGAACGCGCTGTGCCTTTGAGAGCAGCTAAAAGGTTTCTGTATTTACATCACATAAAATGCCTGAGAGGGAAAGGCTAGGGAAGGTTCTCTGCCTAAGGATCCCCAGCGGATGAGTCTACTGTCCCAGTCTAACAGGGTGTCCTTCGTCGATTTCTGCTGAACGTTGTACACATCCGTTGGAAGACGTTTGATTCTGCTTCCGGTGTCTCCGTGTGCTGCTTGGCTCACTCAGAACCCAAAGCATGGCCACGCAGATCTTTCTTTGGGCCTTGAAGAACACAAAAAGATTTTTTTTTTGATTGTCCTGTTTTCTATGGCATTTGCCTGGGAGCTTACAAAGTCTCTCAGTGTGACAGCGCATACGCAGGGAATATTAACTTAATTAGATTCTGCTCTGTGCGTAGTTTGGATTTGGTTCTCTTTGAACATGATGAGAAGTTTGCTTGTTGATGTTACTGTGTCTTAAGGTATTAAGGAAAAAAAACCATAAAAGGGAGTCAGTGAGGAGGGAAGAAGAGAAACGTTAGGAAGCTGAAGGAATTGAAGTGTTTCAGTAAAAGATGGATTTGTGTTAGAAGATTAAGATGATTGAGGTTTTTCCAGAATTGGAAAGAAAACGGGGAAGCCCAAGTAACTCCCCAGAGCTCCAATCAAGTTGTCTAAGGCACGTGGACGATAAGACCCAGGTAGCTAAAGTAGCTTAGCAGACTTTAATTAGAAGTGTTTGGGCTATGCCTAAGCTTTAAATATTATACACTAAGTAAAAGTACCAGAGTGGTGTAACCGACTTCTCACTCTTTAATAAGTCTACTTGGAAGCTATCCTAATTGGAAAGAGATTAAAACAGGCATTTTGCCCCTTGACTTCCAGTCCCCCTACATCTTGGGGACCATGAGACATCTCTCAAAGTGACCTATATACCTGGTGAGCCAAGTCTTTTGCTTGGAGAGGCCATGGAGACCTCACCAGGTAGAGTCTACCCAGTGTCCATTCTACCAAGAAGAAAGTCGCCTCGGAGGAACCCCTTCCTCCGTGCCTCCAAGTGAAACTGTTGCCAAGCAGTTCTTGGCGCTCTGACTAATCCTCACAGTAAGGAAACCACTGGTAACAGAAAGAACTCCTGAGAGCTAGACCTTCGACCAACCTTAACAAAAGAAGAAAATGAATAATCTTGGCCTCCTGCATGGTCTTAAGCACACAGCAACAAAGTATCACCAAAAGTAAGATTGTTGATAATAATAAAAGACGAAGAATAGACCAGCCCGTGCCTGATGGACTACTGACAAGTCAGGGGAGTAACCACAGCCTCCCTGGCTTTAATCCAGGGAAGGACTCTCATCTTAGCAATGGGCGCATTGATCTTTTCATATCCCTGGTAATTTTGTTTTTGTTTCCTTTGCTCTACAAAAATCGGACTAAGGTCATGTCAGCATCCCTATCCTAATGGTAAAAAGGTCTTCGTAGTGAACTTGGATCATTATGACTATTATGATTATTATGATTATTATGATTATTGTGATTATTGTGATTATTATGATTATTATGATTATTAGATTATTATGATTATTGTGATTATTATGATTATTATGATTATTAGATTATTATGATTATTGTGATTATTATGATTATTATGACTAATATGATTATTATGACTATTATGATTATTATGATTATTAGATTATTGTGATTATTGTGATTATTGTGATTATTATGATTATTATGATTATTAGATTATTATGATTATTGTGATTATTATGATTATTATGACTATTATGATTATTATGATTATTATGATTATTATGATTATTATGATTGTTATGATTATTATGATTATTGTGATTATTGTGATTGTTATTATTATGATTATTATGATTATTGTGATTATTAGCACCGGTGCTGTTAAAACCTAAACCTTGTGCTCTCCACTACTGCCTTGATTTTATCTGCTCTTTACAGTTTGTTCACACTCAGATGGTCGGTCCTGGGATGATCTAGGTCTATCTTGTCCCCTTGACCACACTCCAGGAAGTCAATTAAGAGTGGAGATCACAAGCCCTTTCTATACCCCCTGGTGTCATCTAGCATCACCCAGGTTGATTCTGTGTCTGTCCCCTAAATGGTTTCGGGGTCTTAACTCTTGAAGGGAAAATGTTAGGTAGCTAGGTAATCGTTGGCAGGCTTGGAGGCCATCAAGGGTGCCATCCTTCATGACATTTCTCCCTACCTTGACGTAAGGTAGACTTGGAGGCCACTGACAAAGGACCCTTCCTTCAGTACCAGAGACTGCTCCAAGAACTCCCTGGTGAGGGTGTCAACATCATCCAGCCAGAAATAGCCACATGGACCACGACTGTACCTTCTCCACCCATCTCTAGAAGTCAGTCAGGAATGTCAGACATGGCCAACTAACTTCACTGGGAAGGGTTCTTAGAGTTAGTTTGGTTAAGTAGTAGCAATTTCCACAAGCCATAGTAGTTAGCATTCCAGAACAAAAGCCTGGCTCCCTGCCCCACCCCACCTCTGAAGACCCTTGATACTGAGTCTCCATAAGAGATGGGTTTTTTTCAAGACAGAATTTCTCTGTGTATTGCTGGGTATCCTAGAACTCACTCTGTAGTCCAAGCTAGCCTCAAACTCACAGAGATCCACCTACCCCAGGCTCCTGAATGCTGGGATTAAAGTCACGTGCCAACACCTCCCAGTGGAATTCTTTTACTTAACTACCCACCATTCTGTTTTCACCCTCCTTCCCCACACCCTGCTTCGGCCCTGTGACCAATCGTTTGTAAGGAATGGAGGCTCTGGTTCTTACAGATGCCTCCCCTTCTAGGTTTCCTGAGATAAAGAGCTGCGCTGTGGGGGAAATTCTGCTAATTAAGGTCAAAGTCCACCATGACCTGGGCTCAGTGCAATGTGGGAGACTCTTCATTAGCAGGGCTTCTCCTCTGACCTTGTCTGGGGAATTCTAAGTCCAGATATAAGCCTCTACTTGAGGAACGTCACATAGCCTCAATTAGATTACAGGATCAATTTCTTTTATCCTGATAAACCCGTTCGGCTAGTACCTGAGATTTCTGAAGTGCTTCCCCATGATAAAGTGGCATTTCGATGCCTTAATCCCTCAACCAGTGACCTTTGCCCACCTTGGGTGTTTCTTGGGTTCTCTGTCCCCCAAAAGCTTGTAAGCCTGAATCACCCTAGTAAAGCTGACCAGCCTCCTGATAGCTGGCCTCAGTGTGGTCACCGTATGGACTCACAGGACTCCAAACACACCCTCCCACCAAACACATGCCCCACCCCAGCTAGTTCTCTGCTCCCACTGACCTTGTGGACCTTATCAACTGGTGATCCACGATTGTGGAGAGACCCACACTGCACGGTCTTTTTAAAGAAAGCGGCATCCCTGGGACAGGTAGTGCTCCACTGTCAGGTTGACGCCATGTGGACTCACCTGTGGTGGGAGTGTCGGCGGGGAATTGTCTGGATTATGCTGGCCTGGGGGATTTCCTTAGTTGGGTCAGTTGAGGAGGGAAGACCCACCTTGAATGTGGCCAGCGCTGTTTCATAAATTGGGCCCTGAACTGGATGAAAGGGAGAGCAAGCCCAACACTAGCCTGCGTGCATTAACTCACAACTCTCCGCTCGCGACTGTAACGTGGTGTGATCAGTTCTCTCTGAGTCTTGCTGCTGTGACTTCTCCATAATGAAGAACCGTAACTGGGAACTGTGAGCTCAAACCAGCCTTCTCTCCCCTGAGTTGCTGCTGTCAGGATACCTTATCCCAACAGCAGGAAATGAAGGAGGATGTTCCCCACCCCCCACCCCCATGCCTGTGACTTTGCCAGTGTGCCTGCTGGAGCTAAGAGGAAGCATTGTTTGCAAAGAAAGCACTTATTCATCCTGAGAATCTACTAGATTAACAGCCACAGGGAAAAGTTCAGATTGGCAAAACGTCTGTTGTTCCCCCGAATTGCTAGTCCGTTTAGTAGCCGTCTGTCTCTAACTCTTTAGACTATAACACATGGAAGCTTCATCAAGCCATGAACATGAATGGTAGCCCTAAAAGTGCTCCAGACCACACTGTTGGTGCCCGACCCTTCTGCATTCCATATTACAAAGCCCTTTGTAAGTAAATCACGGAGGATGTAAAACCTCCCACTGGGTCGCGGGTAAGATCTGGAATCTATAAGCTAGTACCAAGCAGCGATCGCCTATTTTAATCCTGGACTCTCATAAGACGGAGCAATAGTAACAGAGTTGAATCATGGTTTCGGACAATACATGGTTTTTTTTTTTTTTTTCCTTCCCAGTTGGACTTTCTATCTTGAAAGAGTTAGCTGGATTTTTTGCTTGTGTTATTAATACCTGTTCATTTGATTTCAGTGGTCCAGGCATGGATGGGAAGAAATGCAGCGTGTGGATGTTTCTACCTCTCGTATTTACTTTGTTTACTTCTGCTGGCTTGTGGATAGTGTGAGTATACCCAAGTTGACAACTTAAGGGTTCAAGTGTAATACAGAGAAAAATCCAAGTATCGGTGTTATGTCATATATATATATATATATATATATATATGTATATATATATAAATGCATTTATAAGTAGCATTATATATAGTAAATTAGTTTTTTAAAAGTAAATATATATTTATACATATATACGTACATACTAACCAACTTTCTAAAGTCTCCGTTTTTATCATCCTTTATTATCAATAACAAAGTTGAATAACAAATTATGCAAAAATAGGTAATGAAGACGACTGGTTTTGTCTTCTTTTCCTTCTCCCTCTCTCTCTGTCTCCCTCTATTCCCCCCACTCCCTTCAAGGCAGGTCTTGCTGTGTAGACTAGGCTGGCCTTGAACCTGCAACAGTCTTCCTACGTGCTGAAATTACAGGCATGTACCACCATGCACAGCCATCTGAACTTCTTGTGAAGTTTTTTTTTTTTGGTTACACAGAGTCTCACTCTAGAGGCTGTTATGGAGCCTGTCCTGGGATGGCTGGCATGTACCACTATGATGAATCTTGAAAACTGGTTATATGAATTAATATTTACAGGATTTTTCTCATTTGACACCAATGTGCTGTGGACTCCATTTGCAATCTAGCTATAAGATATGATGTATTTATAAAATAGTTATTATGTCAGAAGACCTGACTTACCACAGAGAAAGTTCCCTGAGTTGATGATTCAGTCAGTATTTATCTTGAGAAAATTCATTAAGAATGAATGGTGTCACTGGCCTGGGGCTATAAATGGGAGATTCCTTCCCTAGTACATACATGGCCATGGGCTCTGTCTTAGCTTCTGTTCTATTGCTGTGATAAAACCCCATGGCCAAGGCAACTTATGAAAAAGAAGGCATTTGGTTTGGGACTTCTAGTTCCAGAGAGTCAGAGTCCATGATTGCAGAGCAAAGACATGATGGCTGGAAAAGCTGAGAGCTCACACCTTGATCTCTGAGTAGGAAGCAGAGAGAGCTAACTGGAAATGATGTTAAGTCTTTGAACCTTAAAGCCCACCCCACAGCAATACCACCCTCAACAAGACTACACCTCGTAATCCTTCCCAAACAGTTCCGCCAAGTGGGGACCAGGTATTCATTCTCACTCAAACCACCACAGGCTTGATTACCAGGAGTGGGAAGACCAAACCAAACCAAACAAACTAAAAACAGGGAAGGAAGAATGGTGGTCATATATTCCTGAGAAATTATATTAAAGCTATACGGTTTGTCCCTACTGCCAAGTTTTCAGATTATAAGTATCACTGCTAGTTTGGAATCTCTTCAAAATTAACTTTTATAAGGAGTTTTTTTAAAATCATGTATGTATCTCTGTGTGGTGTGAACATGCAAGTGTAGATGCCTATGAAGGCTAGAGGCATCAGATGCCCCTGGAGCTGGAGTCACAGGAGCTGTGAGCTACCTGACGCCGGTGTTGAGAACTGAACTCAGGTCCTATAGAACAACAGTGCGTGCTCTTAACTTTTGAGTTGTCTCTCCAGGTTCTGGTGATCAGTGAACCACTAACCCTGGCACTTAGCTTTAAAGCACTAGTGATGTATTTGGTAAAGAGTTGCAATTGACATGGTCGTGGTGGTGCACACCTATGTTCCCAGCACTTGGAAGGCATAAAGAGGGGGATCATAAGTATTAGGCCAGCCTGAGCTACATACAGAACAATTCTAGGTCAACCAGTGCCATAGTGAGATTCTGTCCCAAAAGAAAAATAAAGGTAGTTGAAGTTTTTTTTTTTTTCTGTTTTTTAGTTGGCTGTTTGGCTGTTTGGTTGGTTGGTTGGTTGGTTGGTGGGTGGGTGGGTGGATGGGTTGGTTGGTTGGTTGGTTGGTTGGTGGGTGGGTGTGTGGGTGGGTTGGTTGGTTGGTTGGTTGGCTGGCTGGTTGGTTGGTTGGCTGGTTGGCTGTTTGGTTGGTTGGTTGGTTGGTTGGTTGGTTGGCTGGTTGGCTGGCTGGGTGGTTGGCTGGTTGGTTGGCTGTTTGGTTGGTTGGTTGGTTGGCTAGTTGGTTGGCTAGTTGGTTGGTTTTTTGAGAGAGAGTCTCATGTAGCCCAGGCTGGCTCTCCCTACATAGCTGAAGATGATCTCAAATTCTTTATCTTACTGCCTCTGTGTCCCCAAATATCAGAAATGCAGTTGTATGTGTACAAACATGCCTAGCTAAAGAGTGTTTTCTTAGATAGAAGATAACGGGTATGGCATGATACAGATAAACTAGATATTTAACCCAATTAAAATAAAGAATAAAAATAACTCCTGGGGTTCTGTTTGTTTTGAACTGTTCTGTTTTTATAAACTAGTCATTCTCTCTTGCTAGGTACTTCATCGCCGTGGAAGATGACAAAATTTTGCCATTAAATTCAGCTGCAAGGTAAAGGTTTCCTCTAGAGAATTCATTCCCGGTTCCCCCCAGACTTGCCAGCCTCTTTGTCTTAATCTGTGCCCCTGTGCTTTGTCATCTAGGAAATCAGGTGTGAAGCACGCCCCGTACATCAGGTAACTGATCCCGCCTGAGCTGCCGAGTTTAAGGACAGTGCATGTCAGACCCATCCGGTTATGGACTTGGACAGCCAGGCCCTAAGGCTTTGCCTTCTTCCAGTTTTGCAGGTGATGACCCTCCTGCAAGCTGCGTGTTCAGCCAAGTCATGAACATGGCCGCCTTCCTGGGTAAGAGGAGCAGGAGGAACGGAGCCGCACGTGCCCTGTTCATCCCTGTTTTAGATCTTCCTGAATCCGTAGCAAAACAGTGGGGGACCCGGCTGATAATTTAGTGTCCTGTCACATTGGCATGCTGAAGGCAGCAGCTTTTTGTTTTAAGAACCTTCCCCCCACCCTCGTAAATCCTTTCGAATTCCCCTGCCTCCTTCCCAGCCCTCTCCCCTTCACGGTGTTCATCTTTCCCTTCGCACCCTGAACTTTCTTTTGCTGCACGAGATGACATATTTCACATGTCGTAAAATCTTGCTGAGAATTTAACAGGGTGGCACACGGTTGATTTGAAGAGGATGCCTTATTTATTCCTTCCTTGGCGAAGATGGGGACGTAGGTAGGTTCTGTGATGAATCTCTCCCTTAACACAGACCCTGCCGTGACGCCCTCCTGTGTGCCTGCATACATATCAGACTGCCATGTGAACACAGAGGTTTCAGGAAAAGTACCATTTCTCTGGGGTCCAGGTCCCTCTTTTAACATCCTGGCCCCCCGGGATCTGGAAGTACTCATGTGACCCTGCCAGTCCTCTGGGGACAGTGGGAAGCAGCCATGTTCTTTGTCTTGTTGAATATCACCTGCTCTTCTAAAAAAAATCCCAAGCCAGGATGGTGACATGCGCCTTTAAACCCTGAAGGCAAAAGCAGATGGATATCTGAATTCTAGGTCAGCCTGGTCTAAACAGTGAGTTCCCGGCCAGCCTGGGCCACATAGAGAGCCCCTGTCTATAAATAAACAAGTAAATAAAATAAATAACCCAGTAAACCCATTCATACCAGGGCCTATTGGCTACTAATAAATGCTTGCAGTTAACAGGGCACAAAGCCCCAAGAGTGAACTTGGATTGCAGGGCTGGGGCCTTCCACAGACCCTCTGTGGTCACGGGATCACAGCGCCTAGGCCTGCAGGCTGCCAGCCTCTGCACTGAGCATCCCCCGGGGACCCAGCACAGACATTCACAGCCGTGATTTCTGCTCCAGACCCATGGCTGAGTGCTTCCCATGCACCGCCTCATTTCCTCACAGGAGGCTCTCCTCACGCCAAGGCTGTCACAGCTTCCCTCCACTGGGCTTCCAGGAAACCCTTCGAGCACGCCGTAGAGCTCCACGCTCTTTCCTTTGTACACTCTGCACAAATCGATATTTCCCAGGAGTCTTTGGGATAGGATCTAAAAAACCGCCAGTTTGCACACTTCATGAGTCCCGTGGTCACAGAGCCTGGGATGAGCAAATCACAAAAGCATTTGCAGAAGCAAGACCCCTGTGTGAGCAAGCAAGCGACACCCTCTTCCAGGTAACAGGCCTCATCCCCTCGTTCTCGACCCTCCCTGGTCAGCCGACAAACAATTAAGCTTTCGCTGGAAGGTGTCACAGCGGCCAGTGTTCAGCCTTTATTACCGTTCCGTCTTGCCTGATGCCGTCTGGTAGGCGTGAAGCCGATTGAGATCAGTGTTCAGTGAGAGCAGAGACGGTCGCTTACTGAGCAGCTGAGAGTGGAGAGGAACCTGTTTTTCCTCTCAAGATTATTATTGTATATGCTAGCTGCTTTCTTCTCCCCAGACCGTCCCGGCAGACCCCAGGCTATTACTCTAAGCTCTCCAGCCGCCTTTAAAAAATATAGCCTTCACCGCTTATAAGTCGCTGACTTCGACAGCCGTAGAGGCTGTAATTTCTACTCTGAAAGGGAGTCCATGTGGCATTTATTAAAATGAGTTAGCGAAGATCTTTCATCTTTTTGACAGACTAATCAAAGATTAAATGCTCGGTTATTCTCCTCACAGAATTAGCGGCCTCCTTTGTCCTGAATGGATGCTTCCTCTCAGCTGGGGAGAAGGACCCAAGACAAATGTGTTAAAAAGAGCCTTATCTCTGTCCTGCGGAGGATGTGAGGGTGAATGATTTCAGTCACCTAACAGCAGCCGCCTCCCTCCCTCAGCCAAAAAACATCCCAGCTGCCTTTCTTTCCTGCAGCCATAAATAGGGATCACTGATGTCTAAACAGTAAAATTAACAAAACAGAAGTCGGCCAGGCCAGCGGAGCACTGTGACGGGGAGGTGTTATTCTGAGTTCTCAACGTGAAGACTCCAATCAGTCGTTAAACATCTCATTTTTAAAAGTCATCTGTGTTTTCATTTGTGGTCTTTTTGAAATAGAGAGATCAATTAGATAGGGGACTCCCATATCACAACAATGACAACAACAACTTATGTAGACCCAAAATAGCAGCGGGGTGGTTTTAAAAGTTCTCTAAAACTGTTGACACGAATACAGATTTCTTTCGTTACATCTCGTTTGGAGGGCGGGGGAGGCGGCTTACGCAAGTCACATGTGCGTGGAGGTCTGATGACTACTTTCTGAAGTTAGTGTTCTCCGACCGCATAAGCCCTGGAGTTTGAGGTTATCAGGCAAGTGTCTTCTTCCCAAGCCATCTCACTGGCCCCAAATCAGTAATTTTTAATGGAACTTAAAAGTATATTTACTAACCAATTAGGGGCTAGAGGGATGGCTCAGCTGTTATGAGCACTGACTGCTCTTCCTGAAGACTGGAGTTCCAGTCCCAGTGTCCACATAAAGGTTGTCAACCATCCGGTCCCCAGGGCACCTGACACCCCCTCTTCTGAGCCCTGTAGGTACTGCATCTGTACGGTACACATACACGCAGGCAGAGCACCTAAAATCATTATTTTCTAAGTTGTAAGGTCAGAAAGTAGCTTGACCATCAGCTCTTTTAACAGACAGTTTGACTAATGATAGATTAAACTCTTACACAGCCAGATCTTCATTCGTTCCTTCTTTCTAAAATTCCAACTAGGATCTATCTCGAAGGGAGACCTTGTCTCCTCTGAGCTGGTCAGTCTAGAGTTGGGGGATGGGAAGGGCAACACCTGGTGTTTAGAATGTAACCGTCAAGCCTGGGTCAAGTTATTATAATCTAATATAGGTTTCTGTTCATGATAAAGCGACTTCTCACCCATATTCCAAATAGGAAGCCCCTGCTTCCAGGAGGTGAACATATCCATGTCTCTAGGCATGGCGTGCATAGTGCCTAAAGCGGTCCACGGCCCCTGTGTTGGGCAGGGAGGACGACACTGTCAGTGGGTCAGTGTGAGGAACCACGCTGGGTCTGTGTATGTCAAAGTTATAGCACAATAGGCCTACCAAGTTAAAAGCCCTTAAGAGTTCCCAGGAAAAAGGCTTCTCACTAGCTGACTTCAGAAGAGATCAACTGTGCTGTATCTGCTTGATTCTTCTGCCATGACATCAAACAGTGTTAATTGGCAAGTGTTCCCAAGGGGCGCTGTGCTAAGCCCAACGTCCATCCTGATCTAAGGCTGCTCTATCAGTCCTGTCTAATTAGTCCTCTCCTACCTCCTTCCTCCTGTTCCCATCCTAACAACGAATGCAGTGCCATGCTTTCGTAACTAATAGACTTCTAGGACAACGATCCTTGTACTAACAGGCTTCTGGTATACCTCCAGGGATATTGGTTGTAGAACTGTTGTCAACTTGGTTATTCTCTGATTGGTCATAGCCCTTAGCTGGGACATGTGCCAGATATGAATCAAGTTTTATTCCCCTGGCTGGTCAGAGGTACTCAGAGTTACAAATGAACTCTGGATAACACAGCTCAACACAGTGAAACCTAGCAACTTGGAAACGCAAACATGTGGACTGATGGCTTCTCTCCACTAATGGCTGGAGAGACGAGGGTCTGGAGTCAAGGTTAAACCCTTAGTAAATAATCTCCAGTTAAATTGCTATGCAAATAGGGTAATTTTGTCTTTCCTGATGGAATATAGTATCAGAATAGTCACAGGAAGTTGGTACTACATTCCCTTATATATGGATATGGTTAAAGTTAATTGCCAATTATCTTTCTTATTTACAGACTAACTTTACACACTCGTGCATATGTACACACACACACACACACACAGAGAGAGAGAGAGAGAGAGAGAGAGAGAGAGAGAGAGAGAGAGAGAACACTATCTCTGCATAAGCAGTAATAAAAGGTGACTTTTAGGTTAATAACTTGAGGGCAGATTGTCCTCAAGGCCTTTATTGGAAGTGGCTATGCTGATATGCCAGGGCTGCCGGATCTCCATGGGAAGCTTGTAGTTTTCTGAAGAGAAACGGAGGAGGAGTGAATAGATGGGAGGGAGGGAGGTCTGGGGGTGACTGGGAAGAGAAGGGGGGAACCGCAGGTGGGATATAAAGATTAGATAGATAGATGATAGATGGACAGACAGCTAGATGAATGATGGATAGATACATGATAGACAAACAGATAGATGATTGATAGATGGATAATTGATAGATAGATAGATGGATAGATAGACAGACAGACAGATGATAGACAGACAGATGATAGACAAACAGAAGTGGGATTTGAAATCTAACCCCCCATTCTACTATTATATTCTCAACTCACTTTTTAAAAGTGTCCTTTATATAGCGAGTGATTAATATCATTTGAAGGAATTAATTTTCAGTGAATGTGGTTTTTCCAGATGTGATAACCTTGCCCTCTTTCCCATGTCTTCTGCCCTTTCTGTTCAAACACTGCCGAAGGTGACTGGCCAGCGAGTGCCGGCATGTTCTCTGTCCCTGTCTTCTTGGTTTGTGCTATGCCTCCGCAGTTGTTGCCCCACCCAGTCTGAGCTTCACCGACCTTGCTTTTGAAAGCTCTGAGAAAGTCCTGTTAGCAACGCTGCTGTCCCTGCGTCACTGCAGGGGAAACATGCAGAGCTGCTTCAGGGCCCCTCTGAGTCCCCAAAAGTTCAGAATCATAAAGCATCTGAAGAGTCTAAGCATCGAATGAAAAGGTCCTTTGAAAAACTGTCTGTCTGTCTGTCCAGAACTAGAGGCAAGCAAGGAGTGCTGAGAGGGGGTGAAATAGTCTTCCCCAGGGAAGAGCACAACAGTTGGTTATCCAACCTCAGAGAGTCAGTCCTGAAAACATATGGACAAGTAGCATTACGCAGACAGAGCAGGTTGTATTTATATGTTTGGGGATGTGCATATATGTAAACATAAACACATACACATGCACATACATATACACATACATATGCATACATATACATGTCTAATAATTATTGAAAAAAGAAGTCACACGTGAGTTTGCAAGCCAGCAGGTAGGTGTATATGGAAGGGTTTGGAAAGAAGAAAGGGAAGGAGAAAATGGCATTCTATAATCTCAAAAATAAATAATGAAGAAAAGTTGTTTGTGGTGAGATTTAAGATGCACTGTGAGAGCCAGCTATAGTGGCTCATGTCAGTAATCCCAGCATTCAGAAAGCTAATGGAGGAGAATCCTGGTTTGAGCCTGGACTATATCCTGAATTCCAGGCCAGCCTGGACTGCATAGCCTGGGCTACATCCTGAGTTCAAGGCCAGTCTGGACTGCATAGCCTGGGCTACATCCTGAGTTCAAGGCCAGTCTGGACTGCATAGCCTGGACTACATTCTGAGTTCCAGACCAGCCTGGTCTTCATAGCCTGGGCTACATCCTGATTTCCAGGCCAGCCTGGATTGTCTAGAATCTCAAAAAAAGTTTTAAAAGAATCTTACTTTTTTGCTGTGGTTTTAGACTTCGGCCTTTGTCTAAGCCTATGGTTTATATACCTTAATTTTATGATTTGTTTCATCCCTAGCCCTCGTGGTAGCCGTTCTGCGCTTCATCCAGCTGAAACCAAAGGTTTTAAACCCATGGCTGAATATCAGCGGTTTGGTGGCACTGTGTCTAGCCTCCTTTGGGATGACCTTACTTGGTAATTTCCAGGTACTTCCTCTGGCATTTCTGCCTCCCTCTCCTGCTGGTAAGATTATTCATGGCTCGATTGTTGCAGCCTGAGGTATAGACACTGTATGACCCATACCATCTGCATGAACTCCAGATACAAGTAGACACTTGGGCCCGGCATTCCGTCCCCAGGGTCTCCACACCCATCCCCATCACACATGAGAGTGCTAACTGCAGGGGCAGATACCAGGATGGCTGGGGAAATGGCTTACACAGCTAGGATCCTCCTCCAGGGATTCCTTTAGAGGGCGGCTCACACTTTCCTTCATTGCAACCCTGTATCCCAGGGTGCTTCTCTAGATAACTCTGACCCGCATATATGATGAAAGCTTGCATTTCACAGGGACCAGTTTATATGAAAGTCAGGATGGAAAGCCAAGAATTTCTCCAGAATCCCTGATTCACACAAAGATCTGTTAACCCTGACTGGCCCTCCTAGAACTCAGAAGCCTCGTGCACACACCTGGAAGAGTCATTTCCTCTTGTCCTGAGTGGCTTTTTTCTATAGTTGGCTAATTTCCCTGCCTCCCTTCGCTCCACATTCCCTGAACTGTGAGTGAGCAAACAAGATATATTTATCCTGTCCTCCTCCCTTGACCTGTTGAGTGAACTCCAAATGGCAGAGGCACTCAAGACCCTCGGCACTCTACTGCACACTTCTCTTTGTCCTTTCCAAAACATGCTAGTGGGTTTCTCTGCAGCTCTCTCTCACTCTCACCCTTAGTCCAGCTGATTCATTGAACCAGGATCATTTACTCCTAAACGCTTCACCTCGGCACCCAGAAAAATCAATAATTTTTGCATAATGTGTTGTTGAACATTCCTATTCCGTATCAAGCTGGATAACCAGAACGCTGCACTCTTAAGAGTGTATGGCCTAGGACAATAAACTGTCAAGAGCATCTCCGTAAAGATGGCTGCCGAGATCTTGGCGGCCTTCCGTCTTGCCTGAGCGTGCTGATGTTGGAGGCGTGGCTTAAAGTTAATACCCACCCCCAGGGCTTCGAGCTTTGATGAGTACTGAAGTGCATATGTCATTCTGAAGTCCTAGAAGAATCCCGGAAATGGGTTGTCTTGGAGTAAAACAGAGTTTAAATCTATGAATGATGGCACCCAATGTGAACACCCTTGCTAGTTATCTGCTGGGAGTATTGAGGGAACAGATGATCAATCCCCTAGCGTATGGGATGAGAAATGTTCCCATCACTGCCTCTACAACGTTGAGAAAGTTTGAACCATGTGACCATGTTACCTATTTCTAACATCAGGTGAAATCTGAGTAATGAATGGAGTGGGTTACGTTCAACATGAGAAACTGATTTCCTAGAAGTGAAATTTAGCTTGAGAAGTCATTATTTTAAGTACATTTTGAAACTAAACCTTTTGAATTATGGGGTGGGGGGGTGCAGTGGCTTCCTAGCAAAACGTAGGGGAGGGGATCTATAACCAAAAACAACAGGAAAATCTTTTTTTTTTTTTGGTTCTTTTTTTTGGAGCTGGGGACCGAACCCAGGGCCTTGTGCTTCCTAGGCAAGTGCTCTACCACTGAGCTAAATCCCCAACCCCAGGAAAATCTTAAGAGAAAAGTAGTATTAATTTGGTGCAACACTGTCAAACAGTAAGATAGCTGGGGGCAGTATAAAGTTTTAAAATAATATTTCACCGTGGTTTAAAAGTGGTCTCTTGAGCAGATTTCATTTTCCTGTATGTGCAGCTAAAATGCAGATAATTTTATAAGGAGTTTTTAGTGACGGCCCCTTCTGTGCAACAGCTGCGTAATAATTTGGAGAATTTTTACTTCTCTAATATCCAACTGAGGTGGCCCAGAGGAGACTCAGTGTTGGGACTCTGCAGAAGCCTTGTGTATGGGTCTTTAGACACAGTTGTTCTGTAATGGCCTGTGGGTCTGGCTAATACTCAGAGCTTACAGTTTTTATGACTCTAGGAAAACAACACCCAGAGAATTCCTATTAAGTAGGCTGTGCTACAGACGAGCCAGTTGTCTCAAGGGTATCAGTGTGTGCCAATCAAGTCTCCCCGTGCCAGAACTGACGATTCTCAGTAAGCACACATCCATATCCCAGCCCTCATTCTTTCGGCCTGAAAAGCAGAATCTGGGATGTGTGCCTGCAGAAACTTGACATTTCCCTTTTTTTTTTTTTTATGTAATTCTCCGGCTTTTTAATTTCCCTTCCTTAAAAGCTTTTTCTGGAAAATAAATTCAGGAAATAGATCCCGGCCTCCTGCAGGGTTTTCTAAACAAATGTTTTTTAAGTTTGGGGAGGAGGGGGGAACCGATTTCTTTGCCTCCCTCTCTGATTTTAACCATTGGAGAACCAACACAAAGAGGCTGGAGAGAGCAAGAAGCCCAACCTTTCTAATCTCTGTAGCCCCACTCCCAAAGATCTTTCCCCATCTCTACCCCCATAGCCCCCCCCCTTGCCGTCTCTGTCTCCTAGCTCACAAATGATGAAGAAATCCACAACGTGGGGACATCCCTGACCTTTGGGTTTGGCACACTGACCTGCTGGATCCAGGCTGCGTTGACACTCAAAGTCAATATCAAGAATGAGGGGCGGAGAGCCGGAATTCCTCGAGTCATCTTGTCGGCCGTCATCACTCTCTGCGTGGTCCTGTGTATCCTTTGAGGGTTCTTTGTCAAGGACAGTAGAGCCCAGGTAAGCTTTATATGCAGAAGACCACCGCCCTTCCTGGTGTGTAGGAAAGCGGTCAGATCCAAAAGGGTCAAAACGAAGCTATCACTTTGTGCTCTTTGAAAACAGCTAGCCAGGGGCTGCAGAGATGGCTGGGTGGTCAGGAGCTCTTGCTGCTTTTGCAGGGACTGGGGTTTGATTCCCTTCACCCAAATGGTGGCTCACAGCTGTCTGTGATTCCAGGTAGAGGACGAGCTGCGCCCTTTTCTGCAGTCCTCAGATACTGGGCACACTATGGGTGCACATACATATATACTGACTCGATCATACACAGAAAAATAAATCTTCAAGTAAACAAACAAAGAAGAGGTAGGGGGAAGGTCAGCTTTTATTCCTAGTGGTCAGGGGGGAGATCAGCTCAGACCCCATCTGCACCCTGTCATCAACAAGCAGAGGAAGGGAAAGACAGAGCCTGCCTTACTCTCTCAAACCCCAGACAAGTCCGAGAGCCGGGTAAGCTAGCACATAGCCCTGACCTGATAGAAGTCACCAATTCCAGTCTGTGTTGGTCACTTTTCGGTTGCTGTGGCAAAATACCCTGACCAAAGGCACCTTAGGAGATGAATGGTTTGTTTAAGCTTACAGATCCACAGCGTCCATTGTGACTGGGGAGCACAATGGTTAGATCAGGAGGCAGTTCACATTTTCACCCATACACGGGAAACAAATGAGGAAGCAGGGCAAAGCTATAGAACTTCAATGCCTGGACTCCGCAACGTACTTCCCCCAGCAGGGCTCCGTCTTCTAATAGTTCTGTAATTTTCACAAACAGAACCACCAGGTGGGGATGGAGTTTTCAAACACATGAGTCTGTGGTGGGCATTTATCATTCAAACCCCCACCCATCAGTTAACACAGAACACAGAACGGATGAAAAGAATTGGCCTTTATTCCTAGTAAATTGGAAAGAATGGCTCAGGCCTCATCTATATCCTGTAATAACCAGTATTTATTCAGACAGGTTCTCCTCAGAAGGGGGAGTCACGATTTCTAAGTGGTCACGCACAGCTAACACTTGCACACCTATCATAGTAATCCCTAGTATTTGCTGAGCGCTCACCCTGTCCAGGCATCCTTCTAAGTGCGTGAAATGTATTGATTCTTTCGATGAGAGGTTGAGATTCACCGGGAGGTTAATTTGTCCAGGACCACACAGATTGTAGCTCCCTGATGCAATATGATCAAAGAAATAGAAGCTGCCATTTCCCCATGAGTTAATCCAGCCCTGGTGACATTTTCTACGCTCAGTCAGAAGAATGTGCAGACTTTCGATGACTTTGGGGCTGACAGCTAATGTTTCTGATTGGGTTGCATCTGAACGCTTGGACGCGCTGCTGCCTAAGTCAGGGTTTCTATTCCTGTGACCAAAAAGCAAGTCAGGGAAGGAAGGGTTTATTCGGCTTACACTTCCACATTGCTGTTCATCACAGAAGGAAGTCAGGACAGGAACTCACACAGGACAGGAACCTGGAAGCAGGAGCTGATGCAGAGGCCATGGAGGGATGTTACTTACTGGCTTGCTTCCCCTGGCTTGCTCAGCTTGCTTTCTTGTAGAACCCGGGACCACCAGCCCAGGGATGGCTCCACCCACCGTTGGCTGGGTCCTCCCGCCTTGATCACTAATTGAGAAAATGCCTTACCGCTGGGTCTCATGGCGGCACCTCCTCAAGGGAGGCTCCTTCCTCTCTTAAGACTCTAGTTTGTGTCCAGTTGACACAAAACCAGTGAGTACAGTTGCTCTCGGAAGTCCCTGAAGATGTTAGGTCTGTGTATTAAAGACAGAGCCCAGGTCTAAGTCCTCAAATATCCAGGGGGCCATATCTGCCTTTCTGAATAAATGTTTCTGGCTCTTAGACTGTTCTTATTTCCCTAAGACATTCTGTGAACTTTCCCTCTTTCCTCAGCTCCCACACTTCCATTTGCATGGTCCTATGTGTGCATACATACTGTATGTGTCACACATGTATTTCAATATGGGTGCATACACATTTAGGGAAAGGACTGTCATCTGACATTTTATTGGTGCTTTGGAATTTTTTTTCCCAGAGGTTTTAAATTTTTAAATTTATTTTATTTTTACATGTGTGATTGTTTTGCCTGCATGTGTGCCTACATGTATGTATGTATGGATGGATGTGTACCACCTTTGTACCTGGTGCCCTTGGAGGTAGGAAGAGGGAGTCATCCTCTGATACTAGAATTATGGATGGTTTGAGGTACCATCTGGCTAAATGTATTCCATGGGGGCTGAAAGGATGGCTCAGTGGTTAGAACACAGGTTGCTCTTGCAGAGGACCTGGGTTCAGTTCCCAGAATGCATAGGGTGGCTTACAACCATTCATAATTATAGTTCCTGGGGACCTAATGCCTTCTTCTGACCAGGCATGTACATGATACCCATACATATTTGCACACAAAACATTCACATGTAAAATGAAATACATTCTAATTAAAAAAACCAGATTTCATTATGGCATTTCATATATATACATAGACACACACACACACACACACACACACACACACACACACACACACACAAACACACGTCAAGGAACAGAGGCCAAGTGTGTGTGGTGTGTGTGTTTTCAGAAAGGTTCTCATATAGCCCAAGAGTCTAAGTATGGTGAGCCGAGAACTCTCGGTCTTCCTGTCTCCACCTCCCAAGTGCTGGGGTTCACTAAGGACTTCCCCATTGCTTTTCTTCTGTGCTCGCCCATTTTTTTTTTTTTTTTTTTGGTTCTTTTTTTCGGAGCTGGGGACCGAACCCAGGGCCTTGCGCTTCTTAAGCAAGCGCTCTACCACTGAGCTAAATCTCCAACCCTGTGCTCGCCCATTTTAATGTGCCTAAAAAGGGCAGAGTCGTGGCGGTATGAGCACTGTGGAGTGAACCCACAGTGTGGTGGCAGCTGGGATCTGGAAAGCTCAGCAGGGTAGCTGTCCTTTTGCTACTCTCTCATTTAACCAGGCAGGCGTGGAGTTCAGTCGTGGGTGGCCAAGGAGTTTGCCTAAATCCTCCAATTCGTGCCTGTGAGAGTGACTTCCGGCCAGTTCCCCACTTGGCCTCCGTTTCTTGACTGTGTAAAACCATCAGTGATGATAGGATCACTGCCGAGTGTTACAGAAGACTGTCTGTGAACACATCTAGAAGCGTGCCCAGCACCGCGTACAGCTCAACATAATTTAACAATACATGCAAACATCACCCTTCAGCCAGCCCTGTCGCATCACCGTTAGCTTGGCCAGGGATGGGGAGACTAGCGTGGTCATGTCTGACTACCTTCCTTGACTCCTGCGCCCCAGATTTCATCCTCATGGCCCAAGATATCCACATGTACGCAGCCAGGGTGCAGTGGGGCCTGGTCATGTGCTTCCTGGCGTACTTCGGCACCCTGGCTGTGGAGTTCCGGCACTACCGCTACGAGATCGTGTGCTCCGAGTACCAAGAGAACTTCCTGAGCTTCTCAGAAAGCCTGTCAGAAGCCTCTGAATATCAGACCGACCAGGTGTAACCCACCAGCTTGTCCCTGGGCGTGCGGTGGGTGTGGCGACAGGGGAGGGGCCGGGAGGACACACTCACAGGACTTGACACATCACCTCACTTCTCCCACACACGGACACATACTCACGGCCACATCTGACAAAAGAGTTTTCGGGGCAGGTTATTTCTTTCTTGAACCAGCACACGCCCCCAGGCGT
This sequence comes from Rattus norvegicus, assembly GCF_021556685.1. Classification (NCBI taxonomy): domain Eukaryota; kingdom Metazoa; phylum Chordata; class Mammalia; order Rodentia; family Muridae; genus Rattus; species Rattus norvegicus. The sequence continues at coordinate 9,488,541 of NC_141547.1, forward strand.
GGAAATACATGCTGTCAACACTGAAAACATGCACGACCGGGCCAGAAGCTTGTGCATGACCACCTCCCCGCACCCGCCCTCCCAGCAGGCCTTGCGCTCCTCATCCTCTTCGCCTTTCCAACCTGGCCCCTTCCTCTGGCAGAGTAAGGCCCGCAGAATGTAAAGCGAGAGGCAAGCCAGCTCCCTAAGTCGCCCTCGGGTCCGAAGCGCTTGAGATGAGCGTGATGGGAGAGTGGTGGATCTGGTACCAATATTACCGAGTGAAAACCTGAGCAGCACTGCCTGGATGCACACCGCACTAAAGCTGTGACTGCAGCCGGAGAGCTGCGGGCAGAACAACAGGCTGTCCTCGGCAGCGTTCAGCGGTTGGCTCTGTTGGCTCTGTGGATCCAGGGAGAGGGGCATGCTACGGAGAGAGCGCAGGAAAGAAGCCGGCTACCAACATAAGGACTTGAGTCACTCTGCCTGAGGAAGATCTCCAAACGTGAATGTTCGCAGGGACGGTCTGCGGTGTTTGGCCAGAGTCCGGCTGAGAGGGCGTGGCGTGGCTTATGTTTCCATGCTGTTATCCTGCACCGTTCTACTTTCATAGCTCATGACTCGCTTTTTCGTCTTTATGTGCAACTCTCATGGGTCTGTGTAGGCCTCCTGGTCAAAGGTGTGGACCAAAGGCAAGAATCTTGTTTTGCTTTCGAGTATGAAAGGGTATGCCTGCAAGCTGTTTATATTTGAAGGAAAAAGAGATTCTCGAAGAAGCACAAAAGAAATCTGCGTGGGGTTGGGAGGCATGAAGGTGCCTGTGGGCTCTGAGGAAAGAGAGGAGGTTGTGAATCCAACCTGGGGGAGACTTTCACATCCATGTATTGGCCAAATTTTACACTTTGAAGACTGGGGTCTTTTCAAATTTGGAAATTATAGAAGCAAATTAAAAACACTGCCCTCCCCCAAACTGCATCAGCACAGAGCTGCAATACTGCTAGAGTTCAGAAGTGAGCCCATAAGTGCAGGAGTTCAAGGCCATCCTAGATCCCTGTGCCAACAACAGTGTGCCAAGTGCACAAGCACCCCTCCCCCAACCAAGGGCACTATTTCAAAAAGAAAATCAATCTCCAAATTTATAGGGGCCTCGGATACCCCAGAATGTAATGTCAAAAACACTGTTTTGCAAATTCAACCCAAAGTGTAGCTTCCCAAGGAGGGGGTCAAAGGTGGTTCTATCTAATTCTCTGCCCCCAGCACAGTCCCTAGCACATAGTAAATACTCAGTAAGTGTCCACTGACCAGTCTACTGTTGTTTATGAGTGCAGGTAGGGAGTGCAAAAGAGATTCAGAGACAAATGACAGAGTGGACACAGAGAGACAGAAGTCTCGGAGTGAAGACAGGGAGAAATCGTCACCACTGGGCAGGGGAGGGAGCCAAGCCCCCGGTGGTGTGAGAAGAGCCTCGAGTAGACTTATTCTCTTATTAAAAAGGCGTCTTACTGTAAATAGTCCAGGGTGACGTCTGCTAGTTTTGAAACTGCTCTGGGGTTCTTTTCTTTTCTTTCCTCCTCTTCATTTTTATATTTTAAAGATTTTTATCAAAGGACAAACAGTTTTACTTTACACACTTCCAAGTTAAAGAGCTTTCGGTGACGCACTTCTCTGCTTTCTTAAGAGTGTATGTAACAGCACATCATAACAGAATCAAGCCAAGACTGACATTACTCATTGGGCTCTGGCCACTAAATAAAGGTGTTTTATGCAAAAGTGACTTCCTTGTTTCTTACACTAACGGTTCTTCTTGGGGGTGCACAGACATGTCCACATTTGCCGTTTGCTTGCAGAACCCGTCCTTTTTTTTTTTTTTGGTTCTTTTTTTCGGAGCTGGGGACCGAACCCAGGGCCTTGTGCTCGCTAGGCAAGCGCTCTACCACTGAGCTAAATCCCCAACCCCGCAGAACCCTTCTTTATGTTTGCCTTATTGTGAAGGATACAACTCAGGATCAGTCAAACGGAAGAGGTGTGTGGGTAAAGGGGAGGGCTCCCCTGCCCTCAGAGCATCCCACTCTCCTAGAAGCTACCCCCAGCTCCCCATCACAGCTGCCACCCCTCCCGGAAGTGGAAGGCTTGGAGGTCTAAGCACTTGGTGACCAGCCTCATCCTAAAGTTACCTCAGGAGCATGAACTCTGGTATGACCAGAAGATGGTCGTTCTGATATTCATATGATCAGAAGATGGTCATTATGAATAAAACATTTGCTGTTATGGACTTTAGGAATTCCACACCAGGAATAGACACAAAAGCCAAACATCTTATTTGAGAAAATGTTTTTGTACAATAAGGTTTTAGCATATTCTTTCTCCCCCCCAACTCCTCCCAGGTCTCCCCCACCTCCGTGTCCAATTTCTCGCTCAATAAGAAGCTAAAACCGAAGCAAACTGAAAAGACCAATAAGACACCACAAAGAATCCACAAAAGGACACGGTACTTGTGTGTGTGTGTTGATGGGCTCTGCCCAGTTGTGTTGTATATTTACCCAGTGACACTCCATTTGAGGGAGCTGGTTTTGTTCCCCAGCAAGCACCAATTATGAATATCTTCTTGGTTACGGGTGGGAAGGACTTTGTGCCTGCTTTCCCGTCTCAGTGCTGGGATGTTGTCTGGTTTGAACCTACGCAGGTCCTGTGTGTGCTGTCACCGGCTCTCTGAGCTCCTGCGTCCATCAGCTCTACGATGTCTACAAAGGTTTCTTTGGAATCATCACCTCTGGCTCTCACGCTCTCTGCCTCCTCTTCTGCAGAGGGGCCTTGAGGGAGGGGGTCTCAGTAAAGGCCTCCCAGTAAGTTCGCAGTGAGTTCCAAGATGACCGTGACTACATGGTGAAATCACTCTTGAAGGAAAAGAAGAAAGGGGGAGGAGGAATAGGAGGAGGAGGGGGAAGGAAGGGGAAAGGAGAAAGGGAGGCAAGGGAAAGAGGAGAAATTTAAGGCCAGCCTGGGCTACATGAAACCCTCCCTTATCTTTAAAGATGACTGTGAATCTCCACCACCACCATCTGGCCCAAGCTGTTAGCCATCTCTCCTACCCGGTCTGTTCCCCTTGTGTTCCCTTCAACCTGCTCGTGACACAACAAAGTCATCTCTCTTAAAAGCTACATTTGTTCATTTTCTTTCCTCTGCTGAAGAAAGCCCAGTGCTTTCCATGTACTCAGACTGAAGTCCCAGCAATGCCCGATCGACCCCATTAAACCTTTCATTATTGCAGGGCCTCCAGGGTGTTACCCCAGTCAGGCAGGCCCTGGCCACAGGGTCCTGGGCAATCTATCTTCAGATACGTAAATCTCACCAGCTTCACTGAGTTGGGTGTGGTCTCTCAACTGTTTAAAATCAACCTCCCCAGTCTACCTCAACACTATTTCCTTCACGTTTGCTATGGACTAAGTCTCTGTAAACATGATCCTGGGCCAGACAGACGGCTCAGTCGGTGGTACCTACTGATAACCTGGGCAACCTGAGTTCAACTCCCAGGACCCACGTGGTAAGGGAGCTTTCTGACCTCCACATGTATGCCATGACACATGCACGAGATAAAAGAAAAAATGAATAAAGTATGTGCCTGTAATTGGCTAAGATTATAGCGCACAGGGGCTGGAGAGGTGGCTCAGTGGGTAGGAGCACTGCATGCCCTTTCAGAGGACATTCTTAAGTGCACACTGGGGCACAGGCCTGTGCTGGGGAGGAGAGTGACTGCTTGGCCACTTGATGACTGTCCTAGTTATGGTGACGCTGGACACGGTCCTAAGGTGCAGCAGCAGAAAACCAGTGCTTGGCTCCCAGACTCTGTGCTCACTGCTGGGACATGTCTTCTCTGCTCCGTGGTCTCCGTGGTCTCGGCACGCTGACTTGAAAGGATGAGGCTGGAAGCAGAGGCTGGCTGACTGGAGCCTGGGTTGCTCTGCAGGCCTGTGACTCTGGGTTCCCACACAGCATGGTAGCTGGCTTCCCTGGAGCAAATGTGCAAATTCCAGCCCTTGACAACAGAGCCCCCGAGGCCACACAGACTAACAGTGGCAGGGGAATCCGTTCAAGTTAGAGTTCTGGGTGAAGGTTTTTCCTGACTTATAGGTGCTAGCTACCCTGTCACTGTGTCTGAGGTAGACAGGGAGGCGAGGAAGAGATGAGACAGCCGTGGGACTAAGAACATGGTGAAACCAAGCACTCTGTCTTCCCCTAATAATGCCACCAACCCTACCCATTTATTGAGACAGAATCTAACCGTGTAGCCCTGCTGGCCTGGAACTCCAGTTCAGATGTTCCAGCTCAGCCTCCAGAGTGCAGAGAGGCGCTAGTACAATTCATTTCGTCTAAGGACTTCCTACATGCCTACCCCAAAACGTGGCCATACTAGGTTGGGACTTGAACATATGAATTTCAAGGAGCAGTTCTGGTGGGCCACCACAGCAGCCAGTCTGATGATCCTGTAACGCCGTGAAGGCTTTACTGTCCCTAAGTTGGAACTCTGCCAGTTCCAGGTGGCTACCCAGGACAGTTGCTGAAACAGTTAGATGAATGTATTATTAAGCACAGCCGAATGGAATGATGGGTAACAGCTGGGCAAACAACAGACTTGGCCGAAAGGCTTGTTAGGAAAGATCAGAAAAATATGGCCTTTGGTGAATTGGGGCTTTGAGAAGTCCTGGTGTTTTCTTGGTGGACACAGGATGGATATATATATATATATATATATATATATATATATATATATCCCTTCCCCCCAACTCTCCCACACACACCGAAAGTCTAATACCTAGTAACACAGACTGCAATCTTAGAGAGAGAAAGAGAGATATTAAAATGAAGGTAGACCTAACATGCAGTACTGTCAGGTCAAGGTTCACACATACTCTCTTCCTCATCTGCTTGGTCTGCTTCCTTCTGAGGCATGATCTCAAACGTTGAAACTTCGGGGTTCTCTAATTCTTCCCCTAATCAAAACTCCAGGATTTAACAGCATTTCTACGTCCATCAGCTCTGACCTCAGTCTGCTGCTCCGAGGTCAGGCCAGAGGCTCAGGCTCTGGGCTCGTCCAGTCTCCCTGTCTATGTCAGCTTTCTACTTTACACATTGAGTCGCTGTCTCCATAGCGACAGCTATCCAGTTACTCCAGGCAAAATCGTAGGAGTTTCCCTTTCAAGCCCTGTCAATCAATGTGGTTAGATACCTCCGAAAAATCCGTGACTGTTTCCCATGTTACCACACCCAAACCAGCCACTGTTAACCCTCACTACAACAGTCCGATACAGGACCCAGGAGATGCAGCAATTGGCAGAGCTGCAAAATTGAAAACGTTCCCCAGACGTACCTACAGAAGGTTCTGGAATGGAATTACGCGATGAAATGTGGTGGGCTTACAAAGAAAAATGATCTGGCTGCAAGGTCACTAAAACGCAAGTGTCTGGAGAAGTTGCAACCAGTGGGCTTGTACTCTACTGCCTGGCGGGCTTCACGGATGAGCCACGGTAAAAACCGTGGCGGTGCCTGAACTCACCACAGTGGGCTTCCTGGGCTGGTTCCGCTATTTATCCCTCCTCTAAGCCGTCCTTCCACTGGGTTACGTAAAAAGCCTTATTCCTTCTTTCAAAATACCTCAGGGGGACCTTAAGAGGCAGAGCAGCAGCGAACACTTGCTGCCCTCACACCTACATCCGGTCGCTCGCCACTCGCCACCACTACGTTACCTCCAGTGTTGGGAGCTCCGTCTTCTGGCTCCTACCCACACACACGATGCACACGCACACAAGCCAGTATTAACCCTCAAGCCCCGCCCTCCCATGCCTTACTCTGTGCTATCTTGGTTTAATTTCCTAACATTTGTAAAGCATGTGCACTTCTGACCATGGGACAATGAGTCCCTCATGTCAAGCCCAGGACTCACCTTGACAGAATAAATCTGAGTGGAACTCAGGGCAGCTTTACCCATTCTATTAGCAAGAACTCCGGGTTTTTGTTTTGAGAGTCCACGTACGTAGCCTTGGTTACTAGCCTGAACTCCCTACGTACACTAGGCTGGCCTCTGTAACTGTAAGCCGCCAGGGCAGACTCTGCAAATTACTGCCGAATGTTACTGAAGACAGTAAAATGTTGACATCAAGGCACACGTGTTGTGCTATGGTACATTTTATATTTAATATTTTTTTGGTAGGAGTAAAAGAATATCTGAAAACAAGCCCCTTTAAACAGTGCTGCTAGAACGTGTCTAACCAAAAGGCATGTGTTTTTTAAATGTGTTAGACACAAAAGGGGAAAAGGGATTAGAGGGTGGGCTGTGGTTGACATTATCGTCACAAGTCTGCCCAACTCCTCTGCTCCTGCAATGGCTTTCAGAGAGAAATGAACTGTTCAGTCATCTCTGCTCTCCCCCCAGGCTCCTGTCGGATGGGAGGCCTTTGAGACGTCTGTGGGGAAACAGCACCACCTGCTGGGCAGAGCCTGTCCTGAACCCACACTGGCATTAAGGTCAAACATCAGTGACTCTCAGCCGCCAAGGCCAGCCTAAACAGCAAACCTCCCTGCTCCACAATTACTGACTAGAGAATCAGATTGAGATTTCTCTCCCTAAAACAGTAACGTGGACGTCAGTGCTATTGAGAGAGAACAACCGAACATATGTGGCTAGGCACAGGCATAAGGAACTTTCCTGTTCCAGAGAGAGCAGGCAAAGACCAAATGCCATTATACACGTGAGTGTTCTGACTGCACATGTGTCTGCCTGGTGCAGGGAAAGGCATCCGATGTCCTGGCATTGGAGTTAGATGGTTGTAAGCCACCATGCTGGGAATCAAACCCTGGTCCTTTGCAAGGGCAGACAGTGCTCTTAACCACGAGCCATCCCCAGCCTCTTAAAGACGGTTTTGTGGTTTTGTTGGGTTAGGGTTAGGGTTGGCTAGTTTTTGTTTGAGACTCCGTAGCCTTGGATATCCTGCAGGCTGGCCTTTGCTAAAGTTGAAGGCTCTTGCAAGCCTGGGGAAGTTCTGAGGCCACAGGGATGGGCCACCACACCAGGCTGCCTCTCAATTCCCTTCCTAACTGCTGTTGGTACAGGATAATCTCCAGCCATCTGCCCATGAGCCTGTCTACAGATATAATGAACAGGCAAAGCAAAGCCTTTCATTAATGTGATTTCTTATTTATAAATGATCCCGTTCCCATGGCCCAACGTGAACTCCCAGTGACAAACTGGGAATCGACATAACATTTTTCTGTTCCCTTCCTCTTCCTATCTCCAAGACTCTGCCCCTTATTCAATGCATCCCCAAAATGACTACACAATTTCCTTAATTACAAAGCATGGCTATTTCGTTTAAGTATTTTTTTATATAGCCTTTTAAAAAATGAGATGGCAGTGGTGGTGCACACCTTTAATTCCAGCACTCAGGAGGTGGAATCAGGTGGATCCCTAAATTCAGGTCCAGCCTGGTCTACAGAGAAGTTCCAGGTCAGCTGAGGCTACACAGAGAAACTCTGCTTCAGAAAAACAAAATAAAACACAAAAGGAATGGCTCAGCGGATAAAAGGGTCCTGCCTCGAGCAAGCCCACGCATGCCCTGAGAGATGGCAGAGAGGACCAAGCATCACACACTGCCCCCACCCCGCAATGATGTTCATTCACATTCTGTTCAAGCAGACAGGCATTGCATACACTCATTGCAAAGTCTAAAGGAAGGTCAGTCTTCTGGTTGCTTCAGCCTCCCTCCCTCTGCTCTGACAGAGGTACAAGCCACACGTCTATATGAAACTGAAAGAAGAAAAAGCTTTTATTAATTATTAACTACAGGAAACTGACACCAAATCCTGTTAGAACAGCATCAGGACAAGCAATGCTGTTATAAAATTTACATCTTTATATCATCTGAGGAAATATTACACATTAGAGCTCTTTGTGGGGTTACACCAGTTTCAATAAAACATTTTTAAAAAAAATAGTCATTAACATATATTCTCAGTAAGACATAGAAAGGCAACCATGACACAGGCTGACACTGACAGGGTTAGGGTGCCCACCTCGGCCTCAGCTGTTCCACTCACGCCTGCTAGCACCGGTCGGTCCGTCCTGAGACCAAACCGCCTTTCCCAGAACTGCTCTGAGCAGGAGCAACGCCGCAGTCTCGTGAAGGCCGGGCCGTGAGTCTTAGTGCGGCGGTTGGGCGCGCACTCTTGGGACGGGCAATGGGCTCCTCTTATGGGTGCCTGCGAAGCACTTCCAGGTTTTAAAATATATGGTCTCAGGGTAATAATTTCTCAAAACTAGCTTTCCATTTTGGTAAACAATTTGATAAACATCACAAATTTGTATTTTTGTAGTTTCTTTAGCAAATACACTCTGGCCTTGGCAAGACTGAGATTTACGGTCTACACACAAAGTGTCTTTACACGGATTTGGCCTCATGGAACTGACTACTTCTCTCACATTATGTGCCCAAGGAAATTAATCTGAGCGCATAGCCACGTATATACTCTCGCATATGCCTATGTGCACACATAGTAAGTTACTTTTACATAGAATGAAGCTAGACACTAGGGGGAACAGTGACTTCTCCTCAGACCTTGCTCTGTGTAGACGGCAGGTAGAGCTCGCTGAAGGACGAGATGAGGTTGTAGTAGGTTTTCTCGTCGTCGGTTAGCCCCGCATTGCCAGGCCTCACCACCACAGCCACATGCACGTCTGCTTCCTCGGCAGCACTGGCCTCTGTGAAATCAAAGGACAGGTGAGACGGCAGGCCCTGATGCCTGATACGACAGCAAGTCATCACGGAGAGAGTACAGGAGTGGGCTGGGCGCAGCTTCTGCTGCAGCTAAAAGAAGGCACAGCGAGGAAGATACTAATTCTTTACATATATAAACTCTATGCTAAGGTGTGCCTAATTATACGTGGTGGACAAAACACAGCCCATCCCCTGCTGTGCTTTAATTAGAACTACTGATAAATACAACACAGGCCCGCTCTGGACCACGCATGCCCTTTGTCCGTTCTTGCAAATTACCCCAAAGAGCTGAGCTGTTTCTCAAAGGGCAGGGTGTGCGGTCGAACACCAATTATTAAGTAGATTAGGGTGAAGGAGGCCTATGATCTAATGTAGGTAAAGTATATGCTCTCACCTCAGGCCCCAGCATGTCATGCCCCTGCCTAGACTCCACAATTTCCTATTCTTCAAAATTCCACTCAAAACATGCGGCACCACCCTGAACTATAGCAGCCCGTATGCTTCTCACAGCTCGCACAAAGCTGCCCTAACCAGACTCCTTCACCCGTCCCCTGAGGCTGTGGTACCTAATGATGAGTGACTGGGATGACGCTGTGTGAGAAGAGTCAAGGCAAGAGCAGGCACACTAGATTAGCTAAGTTGGCTGTTATAGGAGGCATCCCTCCGGATCAGTCCTCTCTCCATTTGATTTTTATGGGAAAACCTCAGCTAATATCACCTTTAGACACGTCTACTATGTGCTAGGAACCACTCCGGACAAAGGAGCTCCGGCCTTCATGCCACCCCATTCTCTTTGTCTCTCACAGCTTGAAGAAGCCTGCCACATCACCCCTGCCCGTCTACAGATATGGAACAGAGCTAAGCAAGCAGCGGCCTAAACTTCCGTTGGCTAGCCTGACACCAGGCCCCACGCTGCTCACCTGTTCATCGACATCCTGGGTGTGACTGTTCTTGCACTGGGGACAGGGCTGAAGAGCTGTGACAGCAACTGAGAACTGAAAGGCACTTATCTACTCTCTGGTCTTTAGAGAAAAGGCTCACCAACTCTTTCAAGTGTGCTCTGAGGACACTACATGCTACAATTCCAAGAAGTCTTTTAGTTTCCTCGTTCATATTTTAGTGCCTTTTGGAATATCAGCTTGGTTTTACACCCTGCCTTGGCAGTGAATGGATGGGTGCATGGTACAAAAATACCCAAGGACCAGACAATAGAAGAGCAAATGCAGAATGGTCAGGACTACATAGAGAAACCCTGTCTCACAACAACAACAACAGAGCTGGGAAAACCTACTCTGGTTCCTTCACTGTATACATCTCCTTTAACTCAACTTAGAAAGTAATCTGTGAACTTCAGCCCTCAGGGGTGGCTTAAACAAGACAGACTTGAAACTGCAGGTGTGCGTGACTATAAAAGGCCTAACAACAAAAACATGAAGAAGGCCTAAGCAGTCTTGAGGAGTTGGGCAGTGAGGCACTCGGCCTGGAAGGGCACTGGCCACCAACACTGATGGCACGAGCTCAATTACCCAATGCACAAAGTAGGAGAAACAGACCCCACCCCTGCCTTATACATATCCTCTTCTATTCACTGGGTACAAGTAACACAATGTACAAATGAACAAGAGTTAGAATCACAGTATGTGCACACGTGTGGATGCATGTGCTGTCCATGTATACCCATGGAGACGAAAGGAAGACCTCAAGACACCGATGACCTTTTCCTTCTTGACACAGGGTCTTTCCCTGGCCTGGAGCTCACTAGAAGCTAAGCTGGCTGGTCTGGAAGCCCAGGGATCTGTCTGTCTCCTTCTCCCAAGCACTGGATTATGCACCACCAGACACACCGGGCACTCACAAGGTGCTAAGTATCAAGCATTACTGGCTGAGCTGTCTTCACGGTCCTGGGAGTTACAATCATTAATTGACCAAAGCCAGAGGAAGGCAGAAGGGCCTGGGATCACAAGATAAACTCAACTTGAGACTGCCTGGGGTGTAGCCGCAAAGCACACCTTTAATTCTATGTCTGGGGACATCTACCGTGGGAAGTGCTACTGAAATTAGAAGTAACCAAAACAAGTTCAAGCTAAACCAGCTACACCTACGAGGACAGCACAGGAAAAGGCCCGCAACTTATCCTTCACAGAAACTCTGCACGCACCCTACGCTCACAAGGATGGGGAGGCAGTCTCCCTGTGCTGCTCCCCCAAATCCTTCAAATCAGGAAGAGGTTCCACAGTGACACAACAATGTCCAGTGTAGAGTGTTAGAGTCCTCGCTACCCACTTCATACGGGCTGGCTACGTGTTATAAAATAACCTGGGGCCAGAGAAATGGCTCGGAAGTTCAGAGCACTGGCTGCTCTTCAATTCCCAGCACCCACACGTTGATTCACAGCCACCTGAAACGCCAGCTCCAGGGTACCCAACAGTCTCGCCTGGCTTCCCCAGGCTCACAGACACATGAGCGTGCCGAGTCCTCCATGAACATAAAATAAAGACGGTCCATCTTTAAAGAATAAAACACGCCTTGGCCTGCTGTGTATCTGCTTCATTTCCAGTGTGACCAGGTGTGTAAAAGAAAAACCTTCCAGGATGTGGAAGAATAGAAGCAGTTCACAGAATTCCAGCCCAGCCAGACACGCAAGAGAGAGCCTGGTCCTCACTAAGGCTGCAGGGTAACAAGCCACTGTGAATGCCACCACCTACCCAGATTACAAATTTCCACCAAGCTACCAAGGACCGAAAAGACTTTTCCCTTCATTAGCAGGTATCACTGTGAAGCTTCATGTGTGCATATAATCATTTCATTATCCTGGCCTTACAGTCTCTCACTGACCCAGAACTACCAGAGTTCGCTGGCTGACTGGCAAGCTCCTAGAACATACCTCTCTTCACTACAGACAGGGTTTCAGGTAGATGGTATGTGGGTGCCGGAGATTTGAACTCAGGTCCTCATGGTTGCACAGCAAGTACTCTTACCTCCTGAGTTTCCTACCTGGACCCTTCCGTGCTATTCCCTTAGAAGGTGACAGACATCAGTTATGCCATGTTAAGACACCACCACGCATAGAGAGCGGCTGTAGTATATTCTGAACTGTCCCCAGAACAGGCTGTGGTATTTCATCACTGGTCTCCGTGAGATGTTGTTAAGGTTGGGGAAGTTGGGAACCTCTGGGAAAGGGCCTCCCTGACAGGGGCAGGCCAACAGAGGGTTCTGGCCCAGACCTGCTTCCTGATCTGTGGCTATGTGAGAGGAGAAGCCCCCAGGGCCCACACCTCTCCCCAGCACGATGGCCCCATGCTCTGAACAGTACAAACCTCCCCTCCCTTAAAGCACTCAGGGGCTGCATCACGACAACAGAGGAGGCCAACAAGCCGTTACCTACCTACAGTGACATCCGTGAGAAATAGGATGTTGTTGGTTGAGCAGCCGATGCTGTCTGCAATCTTCCGGTAACTGTCACTTTCCACTTTGTGTCCTATCTTGGTATCAAAGTGACCATCGATGAGCTGAAGCAGGAAAATGGAAGGACTGTTCAGTGCAGACCTACAGGCAATGGACCCCTTCCCCTGAAATGCAGGCCAATCATGGTGGGTTGGGTTCATTTCACAAATATTTATTGAAAAAATATCTAATGGAGTGCTTTATGGAAGCTACAAAAAACAAATCTTCCACGGTACTAGATAATCAGAAGAAATCTAGTTTAACACACATCCCATTTGGTTTCCATGGGCACCGCTTTATGCCCAAAATCACTCCAAGTGTGCATGCCCTGCACTCTAGCCGGAACAGTTTACATTGAACTACCTTTCAGACTGGGTTTGTTCCCATGAAACGGTCAATTTGCTTTTAGCTATCAAAAACATTGAGACTGATGCTGCATATTCTGTTCTGTCTGACTCACTTGCTGACTGGAGGAGACTTTCACTACTGAATCCAGGAGGGATTACCACACCCTGTGCACTTACTATGCTCTCTGTATGGACCGTGCTGCCGGTCTCACTAGACAGAAAGTCACCATCTGTAGCTACAAAATGACCATCACTTACTAAAGGGTCCCATTACTGGTTTGATATCTGCCAGAGAAGACAAAAAATGTGTGTGTGTGCGTGTGCGTGCATGTGTGACGACTAGAGGGCCCCACTCAGCTCATCAAGCTTGGAAGTAGTGCCTTTACCCATGAACCCAAGTTGCCAACTTGTCCTTTATTTTTTGAGACCTGGTCTCTCACTGATCGATCCTTGAACTCACCGATTTGCAAGTCCAATAATCTCCCTGTAGTCGCCTCCCCCTCCCTGCCCACTTTCTCTGTCTCTCTCTCTGTCTCTCTCTCTGTCTCTCTCGCTCTCTCTCTCTCTCTCTCTCTCTCTCTCTCTCTCTCACACACACACACACACACACACACACACACACACACACACACACATACACAACACACACCAGTGCTGGGATGCTATTTATTATCTAGGCCTCAGAATATGAATTTTAAATAAACTTCTGTGGATCCTATACACAAGAAAGATTTAGGAGACTTCTAATTCAAAACTGTACTACCCAAAACATTTCACCTGTTCAAAGTCTGGCAAAGCCAGGCTTTCTCAGTGGTCCTCACAAAAGCCAAAGGAACCAAGTTCTGTCTTTGCCCCAGGGCACTTGGCAAGCTCCACTCTGGGGCTGGTACAGGAGTTAAGTGGCTTTTCTCACTAGAGACTGGCTGTGCTTGGCCCATGGCATACCTGAAATATCCCACAACCCCCTTGTGAGATATTGCTTGATTAGCTTCCTGCTGACTTTGTCCCATTTCCCCTCTTGCTGTACGAGATGCTCTGAGTAAATCATCAGCCTGGGTAAGAAGACCTTAAGGATCCCAAACACCCCTATCCTCTCAGGAACTGGACACTGCTGCCTCAGGCCTCTCTACGTAAGGCAACCTCCAGTTTTCCACATACTTTTAAAACAGCAATACTATTGTCTGGTGTTAATTAAACTTACTTAGTAGATTTCTTTTTCTATTTAGTATTTCATGCTTTGACAGTATCAAGGCAAAGTAATACAAGAGTGCTGGTTAGCTTTTGTCAACCAGACACAAGCTAGAGTCATCTTTGAGGAAAGAACTTCAATTAAGGGAGCGGCCAGCCTCTGGGCAGATCTGTGGGACACTGACTGATGTAGACAGTGCCGGCCTCAGGCAGGTGGCCCTGGGTTGCTGGAAAAGCAAGCTGAGCAAGCCATGCAGAGCGAGGCGGTACGGCAGCCCGGTCTCTGCACTGTGGCACCTGAGTTCCAGGTTCCTGCTCCAGTTCCTACCCTAACTTTCCCAAGCAACTTGATGTGGCAACGCAAGCCAAACAAACCCTCCTGAGCTGCTGCTGGCCGTAGGACTTACCACCGCAGTATCGACAGTCGGACAGCAAGCACCCTACCTCCAGAATGTCTCCCTCTGTGGAATGTCCGAAGAGCAGCTTCTGCGCCTCCACGCTCCCTGAGGAATAGATGTACACCTTCATCCCGGCTTCCCGCCACCTTCTAACGGCAGGGACCACATCTGCAAAGACCCTGGAAGGAGACCCAGCACGTTACAGCAGAGGCACATGGTCCAGCCAGATGGCATGGCGGTGCTCTAGCCTGGCTCACACGGTAACCTGAGAAGCGACTCCATGGACAGGGAGTTCCTGTGGTCCTAGCAGACAGGGCACTGCTCTTCCAGGATCACAGACTGGAAGCAACAAGCTTGATGGATAGAATAGCATTTGACAGCAAAAAAGTATGAAGGAATGAAAATAAGGAAGTGACCGGTGGATGGAGATGGAGCAGAGTTAAGGGGACTTGCGTATTCTTGCAGGGGACCGGGTCTGTTCCTGGCACCCACACAGCACCTCACAACTGCCTATAACTCCAGTTCCAGGAAACCCAGTGCCCTTTCGGGCCTCCATGGCACCAGGCATGTGTGTGGTGTACTTAACATACATGCAAACAAAAGACTAACGCAAATCTAAGAAAGTGATTATGTTAGGATTCTCAAGGAGCTAAAATACACAACATATAAACAATATTGTGTTATTATTAATAACAAGAGGCTAATTTACCCTCAATATGTTTGAGACAGTGAAGACGCTCTCCTCCCTACTTTGAAAGGATTTATTTTAGTGTTTTGCTTGAGTACTTCCTGCGTGTATGTAAGGGTATTCCCTGAAGTTCCAATGCTCCTGTTACAAAGCAGATCCTTGTAGTAACAGAGAAGAACGACACTGATCTAACACAGCAAAATCCATGACACAGAAAAGCAGCACAGGCGGCTGGGAATGGCCCTGAATCAGAGGGTACCTAAGACGACTGAGCGAGTGAAATCCTTTCAAAGACAGGGAAGCTAAGGTCAGTCCATCAGGTGTACAGAGATGCACGCAGCTGTGAACTCCAGCCCGGGGAAGGCCGGCACGGGAAACTCCTGGTCTGAAGTCATGCGGGCTGCACTGCAAGCTCTAGGCCAGTCTGAGATAGACATATCTAGACGGATGGATGGATGGACGGACGGACGGTCTGTAGTCAGGCAGGTAATATGTTTTTTGTTACATCTTGTGTGTGTGTGTGTGTGTGTGTGTGTGTGTGTGTGCGCGCGCGCACACACCTGTACACACAGGGCCAGCCACGGTCCACATGCCTAGTTAGCAGTCACCCTGCAGAGGTCACCCTGCAGACCTCCTCCCACAATCCTAGGGGACCCTAGGGCTGGAACCCGGCTGTCAGAGCTGGCAGCATCCGCTCTGGCTCACTGAGCCACCTGGCTGCCCGAGGCTGCTAGGTCTAGGCAATACCACAGCCAGGGAGAGCTATCAGAGACTCAAGACTAAGAAGGAGCTGCACAGAGCAGAGGACAGGCGGTGCTGTGTAATCGCACAGCGACAGGCACCCCACCTCACAGCGTTCTGCAGCTGCCCTTTTCTGGTTTATTCATTATTTTATGTGTAGTGCCAAGTCTGTGTTCTGGTGTCTCCCTCTTTTTCTGGTTTCATTTTTTATTTTATGTGTGTGAGTGTTGTGTGTGCCCATGCCTGAGGTCAGGAGTGGACACTGGGTCCCCTAGGACTGGGGATACAGGTGCTGGCAATCAAACCTGGGCCTCTAAAGAGCAGCAGAGCTCGTAACTGCTGGGCCATCTCTCCAGCCCTCTCACTCTGTCTGCAAATGGCACGGTGTTGTGAGAGGCAGGGTAACACTGCTATCGCTGGGACCTGGGGCCGCTGTCGAGCCATGGAAGGCTTAGGCAAGTCCAGCTCCCAAGTGCTGACATCACAGAAGTACACCACCACTTCAGGCTCAAGTTGCCACCTTTTAGGAAGCTGCCTTAAAGTAAAACTAAACGTCTCTCTCTCCCATCCTGCCCCCCACAAGCCCCACATGCAGATCCAGGGGATACGCTCAGTGAAATGCTTCTGAAAACAACTCACTCGCCACAAAAAGGTAGATCTTGTCTGACCCACCCTCCTTCCCTCCCTCCCTCCCTCCCTCTCCACCCACCCCACCCCCATCTCCCTCTCTCTCCCTCTCTGATAGGATCTTTTTTATGTAACCTTCCCTTGCCTGGGAGATCTGCCTGCCTCTGCCTTCTAAATGCTCACATTTGATGTGCATATACCGTGCCTGGAAACTTTATCACCTTTCGCTAACTGTGCACCTAGCTGAGGGAGAGGAAGGGCAAGGCTGTACTGGGCTTTGGGGCTTCCAACTGTCCTATCATCAGAGCACGCACTCTGCCTTCATGCGGCCAGCCGTGAACGCCGCCTTCCACATGTGGCCCTGCAGCTGCTTGAGCGCCGTGGTCTTGCGGTCATGAGACATCTGCCAGGACACATTGTCTACCACAGCCTGGATCATCTGCTGCACGTCACCACCAGATGCCACAGGTATCGGGACAGCCCCATCCAGATGTGCATCTTCTTCAGCCTTTAAATCAGAGACAAAGGAAGTGCATTTGTGCGCACATTTAAAAAGCATTTTACGCATACACTTGTACATACCCATGCACCCATGCATACGTGTGTTTTTAAAATAAGATACAACCAAAACCAGGCTGATCACTTTTCTCCAGCAATCAATTATCCTGAGAACTGCTAAAAACTATATTAAAGGAATGACTTGGCAAATAGATTAGGTAAAAAAAAAAATCACTTGCCACCAAGCCTGATGACCTTGAATTCAATCTGAGACCCGTGTGATCAAAAGGAGAAAAATGACTCTCAAACTGTGCTCTGACCTCCACAAGGGCTCCATGGCACATGACTGTACACACACGCGCATGCACACACACATATAAAATTTAACAATAACTAATTTTCAAGGACTCTGTAACAATGCAATGCGTTATCCAAACATAAGACAATGTACGTCCAGGACATTTGTTGAGATAATAAAAACGATGCCCTCAGGATATACAGGATACTCAGCAAACCCAAATACCACATGATTCAAAGGGCATTACGCTATTTCTAGTCCTAACCGCGCACAGTAAGACCCATGGACAGCTTTCTACAAATCCCCAGGAGGGAAGCTGCCCAGCAAGGGAGGTCTCCGCCCTGAGGACAGGCTGCACAGCACACCACGTGCAAGAAGAGAGTGCAGGCTGGCTAGGAAGCAGCAGAAAGCAGGCTGAAGAACGGGCCAATGGGTGCCAGGGTGTGAGGGACACTGTACTGGGGGGTCTCCTGCCGTGGGGTAGGAGAGTAGAAATCAACAAGCCGCTGACACTTGCTGACGTTAATGACATGGGCTGACACTGCACAGCCTTCTGTCTTCCACCAGAACGGCTTCATTTCACAAATACACTTAGCTTTTATGCAATTTAAACAGTCTCGGAAAGACACAGGCGCTCTGACTTGCTTGTCTCACTACTCGCTGTGAGTTCCTAGAAGCCACTGCACTCTCCCCATGCAGGCACCATTGACAGCACAGCTCGCACTCAGAGTGAGTCCTAACCTGCTTCCTCAGCAGGCTGACATCCTGCTGGCACTCCTCCTCCTCCCAGTGTGTCTGCAGATACTCCTTGACATTTTCCTTAATGTACGGAAATAAAATGTCCTGGAAGAAAGAAGAGGAAAACAAGAATTAAAAACTCGGTTGGTTATTTTTCTGAACTTCGTCACACGATCTGTGTCTTTGATGATCTCACCTCAACTAACAAGTTGCCCAAGAAAAAGACACTTATAAGGCACCAACTGAACGTGGATTGGCGAGAGCAGAAAATGATTTTAACTACTACACCTCTCCATCCTGAGGGCAGGGACAGACAGTGCAGCAGGGACAGACAGTGCATTGCCCAGAGGACAGTGTATGACTCAGAGGCCAGCTGGACCGTAGGTATCCCAACGGCAACAAGAGACTTGGTCGGACCTCCTAGAGTGGCTCTGCAGCTAGGAGTATGCCTTACAGACAGGAGGAATGACTCAGGATTGACTAAACCTACGTCATACAGTGAGTGAGTCCCAGGCCAGTCAGGCTACAAAGTGAGACCCCGTCTCAAGGGGAAAAAAAAGATATGCAAACTTATATGCAAAGCAATTCGTTAATAAATATGTCAGTAACTCATATGCTGAGATTATAACCTCTCACTGATCAATATTGTATTTATTGGGGGGCTGGAGAGATGGCTCAACAGTTAAGAGAGCTGGCTACTCTTCCAGAGGACCCAGATTTGATTCCCAGCACCCACATAGGTTGCTCACAACCAAGGGTGGCCAGTCACGCCCTCTCCTGTCCTCCTCAGGTACTTACAAGCACACGGTACATAGACATACACAAACGCAGGCAAAGCACCCATACACATAACTTAATTTTTAAAGCACCGTTTGGTGTCAAGGCCTGAACCCAGGACCCTTGGCCTTTTTCTTTAAGATTTATCTTCATCATTTTAATTATGTGTAAGGAGGGTGTGTGCACATGAATGCAGGTGCCCACAGAGGCTGGGCTGTCAGCCTCCCCTGGAGCTGGGTTACAGGCAGTTGCAAGCCACCTGAGGTGGGTGCTGGGAATAGAACCCAGGTCCTCAGAATGTGCTCCTAACCACTGAACCACTCCTCCAGCCTGGCCTTCACCTTCTAAGAAGGAGAGGCCTTGCTGATACACTTAAACTCATGGCTCCTGCTTTAGTTAAAGCGTCTCAATGTACATACATCTCCTCAAATACATTACAGTACACATAACAGTTCCTTTTAAAGGTCTGCTGTGTATGGCGCTATGGAAGCTGGCACCTAAGTAAGGAGTGAGACGTGACGAGAAGCCCCAGTCACTGTTGCGGACGAACTCAAGGGGCCGGGGTGGGCAAACACGATACCGAAGTGCATTGTGGGAGCAAGCCGAGTGCAGGGCTGTGCAGGCTCAGGGTTTAACGGGTTGGCCAGTCTTAGAGATGCGTCTAAACACTCGGAAACTGGTTTATGCTTGAGCACAGAACCCACACACACACTGCAGAGGTCTTATATTTTAAGTTAAATTGTATAATGAATTAAATTTAAAAAGCCTGCTTAAATTCACTCACTTTATTTAAAAAAAAAAAAAAACTAACTGCTTCCTCCTTTTGAGAGCGTCTCTCTGGCCTACAGGGGCCCCACACTTGCAACTATTATACCTCAGCCTACAGATTATCAGTATATGTCACCATGCCTGGCTAAAAGACACTTTAATAAATGCTACAAAAATCAGAAATGTCAGGTTTGTTTTGGTTTTTTTTGCTACTTAGGTTTCCACCTCCTGAGTTACACTACTATAGGCGCAAACCAACACATGCAAAGAACCTGAAGGACTCACTGAAGGGGAAATGATAGCAGAATCAACCAGAGGTTCTAACACTGTCACTCACAACCCCTAGGTGTTCTAGAACCTTCTAGGGAACCAGCAAAGTCAAACTGCTTTCAGAGCACACGTTGTCAATGATGATAAAGACATCTTTACAGGTAGTTAGCAGAGTGACTAATTTAGTAATTGCTGTCAGGCACCTTCAAACAAGTAGCAATGGTTTCTAACAAATTCTAAAATGTTACTGATTTTCCCCTCCCTCCCTCCCTCCCTCCCTCCCTCCCTCCCTCCCTCCCTCTTCAGTCAGGGTATGCAATGGGGTTTTCCACAGCCCATGGAAACACTATGACCAAATAGGGACATAAGAATCCGACATCAAGGCTAGAGAGGTTAAGAGCACTGGCTGCTCTTGGAGGGGACCCAGGCTCCATTCACGATGGTTCACAACCATCTCTAACTGCAGGGAGACCACGCCCTCTCCTGAGCTCAGATGGGCACTGCACGCATACTGTATACACACAATGCAGGCAAACACCCGCACATAAAAACAGGAAGGAGATGATCCAGATCTTTTCAGTAGTAGGCGTTCAAGGGATGTACAAAAATGCACTCCCTTTTCTTGGCTTTAAATGGCACATCTAGACCAATGCCCGCCACAAGGGACATCTCATGAGAAAGAATGTAGAGCTGGAGGCTGGGGAGGTGGGCGGGGGCAGTGTCTGCGCATGTGAGGCTGCTGTGTTCACAGCTGGTTGGCTGTGCAAGATCAAGCCAAAGTTCAGCATGGGTGGAGACGGGCAGGCCAGAATCCACACCTAACAAAAGACCTGTTGGCTGCGGCTGGCTGCAGGGAGGGGTCAGGGGTCATTTACCTTGGAGACATGGCCATTGGCAGATTGCCTGTTGCACTACTAATCTCTGTTGGTGTGATAAAACACTCTGACCAAAAGCAACCTCAGGGAGGAAAAGTTGTCTGGCCTATACTTCAAGGTCCCAGTCTACTGGTTAGTTTTACATCAACTGACACAGGCTAGAGTCGGAGAAGAGGGAACCTCAGCTGAGAAAATGCCTCCAGGAGATGGGGCTTTCTCCTAACTGATTCTGAGGGAGGGCCCAGCTCACTATGGCTGCTGCCATGCGGGGCTGCTGGTCTTCTGCTCTATAAGAAAGCAGGCTGAGCAGGCGGAAAGCAGCACGCTCCATGGCCTCTGCATCAGCTCCTGCCTGCAGTCCCTGCCCTGCTGCTGCCTGAGGCCATGGTGTTTCACTACAACAATAGTAACCCGAGAGTCATGGAGCCGCAGATCCTGGAAGGCTGCTTGCTGGCTACTAATCACCAAGACAAGCCCCTCAGACACACCTGACCTGGGCAGTTCATCCTGGAGGCTATGACTCAGCTGCCAACAGTGGCCTGCCCACACCCACTTACCTGCACACTTGGGCAGCACTAAGAAGACCCACTAGGGTGTTCATTTTAAAGAGAGGAAGGAGAGGATAGGTTGGGAAGGTCAAATGCTGGGGGAGTAGGGTGGGGAGAGTGGGGAGTCAGACCAACCCAAGACTTTCAGAGGTCCCAGTGAAAGGACAAAGGGAGCTTTAGTTCTGTGTCCCTGTCCAGGAGTGGACTTGGCAAGTCAGGTCTAGGGCGGGAGACAGGGCCTCAGAGGAGGTGATGTTGGCCCCTGGGCTCTGGTCTGAGATGTTCTGTGTGATCGGCCTGATCAGCCAGCTCTGCTGACCTCGGCCATTCTCCTCTTGCACACAGTACACATGATGACGCTGTGCTGTCTAATAAACGTGCCTGGCCCAAGACAAAGCCGGCTGACCTCCAGACCCCAGCTTCTCTCTCTCTCTCATCCCAGCCCTCCGTGTCAGCACCTAGTCACTGAGAAGTCCCTGGGCAGGTCAGGGTGGGCGTGACTAAGACAGGTCCCCAGACAAGCGCTAACAAAGCACTGAGGTTTACTGCTCCTGTTTAAAATGAAAGTCCTTAGGCACGTGTGGTGGAGCATGGACCTGTGTGAGTTTTAGGCCAGCCAGAGCTACAGTGAGACCCTGTCTCAGAACGAGGTAATAACGATGAAAAGTTCCTGACTGCTCAATTTTAAGTCCCAGTGTGATAAACACATGAATAGCACTAGAGGTAAACAAGCTCCCAGAGTTCACTGGGACACAGAGGGAGTAGAAAAGGCTCTCCGGCAGGGTCACCTAAGACAGGTATGAGTTTACCGAGTGTAAAATTTACAGTGTTTCCACGCTACCCCAGCAATCAGAAGGCCCTGCAAACACACGATCCTACTCCTGGCAGGCTGACTGCATGTTACGGCATTAGACTAACTACCCCAGTCATTCAGTGCGCAGGCTCTCCTCACTTGTCCTTCTCCAAAGCTCCTGAATCACTGCATGGTCAGACACACAGACACACAAATACACACAGTGGGACGGTTGTGGGGTGGGGTGGAGTCTGTCCCTAGTAAGAGCCATGGAATCAGGTTAGGATATCTAATAGTTAACAGACCAGTATGAACAAGTGTCACCCCCGCGGTCTGAGTATATAATTAGAAATCCAGCGGGTGTACGTATATGCTGAGGAGTGAACCAGGGCCTTCTACATGCTAGGAAAACACCCCAGCAGAGAGAATGCCCAAGTCTGAGAATTTTTTAAATGTATCTAAAAACCAAAATCTAAATACAACTCCCAAATGAAAATCACCAATGTCTAACTTTTTGTTTGGTTTGCATCCTCAAAACCCTTTATCCACACTTCACCTCCTCAACAAACCCCTTGTGCACACTTCACCTACTTAACAATGACAAGGTGGTCACTGGGAAGGTCTCACAAGGTAAGAGCAGAAGCCCACACAATGGCTTGACAAGCCACACCCCCAGCACACTTGGCAGAGAAGCCGTGGCAGAGCTCAGGGAGTAAGGGAAGAGCTGAGCGGATTCTCCCTGCAGGCTCCCTCTACACTGACACTCTTCTACGGACTACTTCAGGTTCCCTTCTGCCTCACACTCCTCCTCCTCTACCCCTCCCCCTGCTCACAACACCCCCTCCCACCTCTGCATAAGCTCCAGGGTAGGGCAGCAGACTGCTGTCCCCTTGAGAACACTGCCTGAAAGACGCCATGACTGCCACTCCTCTACTAGCAATGATGAGAACTGCGGAAGCAATGTTACTGCAGCACTGTAAGAACAGCAGAGGGCCTGAGGAGTCCAGACCTGCAGCAGCAGCAACAGCAAACCGTGACGGGACTGTACTGTAACTGGCACTCAGGAGCTGGAGGGAGGAGGACCAGGAGTTCAAGGGGCACCGGCCGCTACATACTGAGTTTTACTGCAGCCTGTCACGCGTAAGACCCCGAATCAAAATCAAAACACAAACAGGAAACCCTGCACAGCACTTAGAGTCGATGTGATAAAGTTTCCTTTATCAGCACAAATACCAAACAGGGTATCCCTAGGGGCCCAGCCAAATGCGCGTGCTGTTTCTTTAAGCTAAGATCTAAAGCAAACCAGCGTGTTTGGCCCCTAGTTGGACTGTTCTGGGAGATGTGGCCTTGTTGGGGGAAGCAGGACACACTGGGGGTAAACTGAGGTTTCAAGACTTACTCACGCCATCAGGATGTAAGCTTTTATTTTAATGTTACAGGTATTTTACCTGTATGTATGTCTGTACATCCATGTTCTTGGAGGCCAGAGAGGGCATCAGTCCTTGGAACCGGAGTTACAGTCAGTTGTGAGCCACCATTTAGGTGCTGGGAATCAAATCTAGGTCTTCTGAAGGGCAGTGTTCTTAACCTCTGAGCCATCTCACGAGCCCCAAAGGCTGTAAGCTGTTACTGCTCCAGGGCTACGCCTGTCTGTCTGTCCTGCTGCCAAGCTTCCTGACTGATGGTCATCGACTCAAACGATAAGCAAGCCCTCAATTATGGGGACCAAGCCTCTAACACATGAGCTTGTGGGGAAAGGTTAACCAAACAGCACTGCCTCATCGGGGAAGCATTTGCTGAGAGCCAACGGTGGTTACTGGAGTTGGTGCTGCAGTTCTCATCTCAGACCTCCCAGAAATGAGGCGCAAAGTGTTAGGCAAAAGTGTTTGGGGAAAGTGTGAAAACTAGAAATTACGTAAAACTGCTCATCATCCATTATATCCCCACCTCGCCTAGAAAACCTCTCCCCCACCATGCACTGGAAAAACACACAGAGCCAGAATGCAGTGTAAGAGCAAAACAGCCAGAGGTTAGCATGCTCCAGTGACTGTGTTCTCTAAGTGCCCTGCTTGGGTGCACAGCAGAAAAATAAAGACACAATTCATTAGTTCTCAAGACATCATCCATTCATAAACACATACTCAGAGTTTCTATGTGACACAGATGCCTTTAAGTTACTTACAAAAACGGCCAATAATTATATTATAGCCTGGTGTACACACACCATTACACACACATACAAGTGCTCTAGAACGTACTTTTCAAAGCTAGCAGTAGGAGTGGGAACACATAGTGTTGGAGTATAAAAGGCCCAGGGCTCTGTGCTCAGCTCCATTAAAAATGTGTATGTGTTGTACGCATGGGGCTAAAACAATGGCTCAGTGTTAACAGTGCATGTGGGTCTTCCCAGAGGATCCGAGTTCAATTCCCAGACCCAGTTATGTCTGGCTACTGGGCCACCTATAACTCCAGCCCTAGAAGAGCTAAGTCCTCTGGACTCTATAGGCATATGTGCAGACACACAGACACACAGCCACACAGCCACAGACACACTTTCTCTCTCACACATACACGCACTATTAAAAATACATTACAGGAAGGAAGGAAGGAAGGAAGGAAGGAAGGAAGGAAGGAAGGAAGGAAGGGAGGGGAATGGAGGGAATGAGGGAGGGAGGAAGAGAAAGGAAGAGGGAAGGAACTGTTTGGATGGCTTCAGCTTCATTGGGTGGCACTTGCCACCAAGTCAAATACCCTGAGACCTACAGGGTGGAAGGAGGGAACCGACTCCACAGTTATCCTCTAAAACACACAAATGTGTGTGCACATACACGTATATGCATGAAATAACAGAGGGGAAGTGGCTATCAGATATCTATGAGTTGAAGGCCAGCCTGGCCTACATAGAGAGACTTAGAGAGGCTTTATCTCAAAAGAAAATGGAAAGGCTAGTGCTCAATGTAGAATCCAGTGAAAATTTTAATTTCAATTATAACCTATTACTGGTAATTTTACAATCTCCTAGAATAAAAACCATGCTGCTGTTAACCCTAGCATCTACACCAGACATCTGAGGGTTTACATCTAACAGCACAGAACCAAAGGTTACGCAGGGCTACAGTTGGGTGGCCGAGTGTTGGCCAAGCGTGTGCAAGGGTTAAGCGCTGGGGTGGGAAGGCTAGAAAACTAAATGAGAGTGTTTGCTTTCCAGGGACTACACTAGGTGCTGACGGGGATGCCTTGCAAGCAGCAACTCATACCATTGCACTGGCTCAATGACAGCTCACGGAGTGAACGCCATTAATACGACGTTTCTGACAAGGTAACTGTAGAAGCTGCCTCGTAAACATTGAGAAGTCAAAATATGGATGTGCTTTTTACTGCTGTGGTTGTTTTAATGGGAAAGTCACAGAATCAATAAACATTAAAGAGTGGATGCAATCTTTACCTAAGCTCCCTTTGAGAACACAGGGATGAAAGGTCCTTCCTAGGATCAGAGCTTAAAGAACTTCCGAGTCTTTCAGGGAAAGCCTGGAGTAGAGTGATAGTGACTGAAACCTTAGAAACTGTTGCCCAGAATATCAGACAATCCAGAGGCAATGCTGAGAGGCTACTGTTACTAAAAATAAATCAACTTTCTAAGCAAGAAATACAACTCAGTACTAAACAGTTTACATCATAAACCCCTGTTGTGGGTACAAAGAGAAATGGAGAACACAGCTCAGGTAAGATCCTCACTGGACACAATGGGAGCAGAAGATACTTTTCCTTCCATCTTTTATGAGCTCCGAACGCAGCTAGAGGGTGCTGGGGAGAGGAGGCTTTCTCTTCAGTGCTGAGCCATCTTACGTAAACTCTTGGGTCACTGACAAAGGTGGACCGGCCAGTGAGGGGGATTAAGGGGTACAGGCAGGTGTGGAGAAAGGGTGAAGGGAGTATACACAATCAAAACACACTACGAACATGTGGAACATGATTAGTCAGTAATATCTTCCACCTGGAGCCTTGAGACAATACCCTCCATCAGTCTTTTAGCTCAGCCTGACAAGGCGCTCGCTCGCTCGCTCGCTCTCACTGCCTCCCGCCCCTGGCCCCCTTCCAGTTTGGTCTCTGTGCTAGCAGTACAAGCAGAGCCACCATGAGTCTTTCTGCCACGAAAACACACAATCTTTTCAAAGTCTGTGCGTGTGAAACATACGGGGTGCGGGGCACAGTATAAATGTGAAAGTTGACTGCATGGGTCCTGGGGATGACCTCAGGCCATGAGTCTTGACAGGAAGTGTCTTCACAGTGGGCCACCTCACCAGTCCCAAAACATCTAATTATAATAGAGCACAAAATTGGTAAAATATGTTTAGTTAAAAAAAAAAAGGTCAGGTGTAACAGCACACCTACAATCCCAGCAGCACTCGGGTGAAGGCAAACGAATCCAGAGTTTAAAGGTCATCCTTGGCTACATGGGAAGCTTGAGGCTGGCCTTAGAATGTGAGAACCTATGTCAACCAAAAGACAGATTTCACGAAGTATATTTTGGTCAGGTATGAGATAGATTCTTTCCGCATGGCCCGAGCTGGCCTGACACCTGAACGCTGGTATTATAGGCACCTGCTGCCACACTGGCTGTTGGAGTAGTTTTAATAAGCTCCTCACCGATCAGAAGCCATTTATCCTGAACGAAATTAGGAGAAAACAAATGCATCAGGCAAGAGTAGCTGGTCATTTGTAACTATGGCTAAAGAGTTCAGTAAAACCCAAGTTCAATCAAAATGGTCAGCCTGCAGCCTCAAGAGAGCAAAGCAGACTCAACGCAGGCAATGAGGGATGGGCTAGGAAAAATCCAAAGACCACAACTGTGCTGAGCGAACTTCCTCCACTGAGCCACTCAGCCAGCACCTCCTGTGGTTAAGACTGATGTGAGCCTTCGCATATAATACCCCGCTGGCGTGACGTCAGATGCCATGGCAGCTCAGTGGAACCCAAGGAAACCCGCTGTAAACTTACAGATTATGCTTCAGAATTCCAAGATGAGAAAATGAACTTCAGGAGCCATTCCCAATCTTTTGTTTCCTGGCTCTAGACCAGACTGGTTTTCCCAGGGATAAGAGAGTATCGGTACCAACCAATGAGTGACATCACCTATGGAGTGAGGAGGCTCTCTTTCCTGGAAACTATTAGCTGAGGATAGCCCAAGGACAGCCGCTTTCCAGGCAGGAGGAGTGCTGCCTTTCTTTTCTTGGGATCAGGTCCTTGTAACCCACCCTGACTCTCCCACAGTGCTCTTCAGCAGAAGGCAAAGAAGATGAATGAGTGGACAAGCCTTGGCCTTTAAATCATCCTGTCTGAAGAGCGAGGTTAACCCTTCTTGATTCAGTCTCATAATAAAGTTTAAGGGAAACATTCACTTAGCTCAAAGCAAGGAAAATGTGTTTAAGACAGAGCTCCACGCTGGCCGTAAAGACCTCCCTCTGAAGGAGGCTGCCTTTAACCAGCATGACAGAGGAGTATTTAGACAGAGGAGGGAAACAGTCCCTGTGACGTAGAAAACGGTGCCCACCCCTGCCTGCAATGATCTCTTCATATAGGCAGCCAGAACACTGCCTTCTCCCCTCAGGAACAGTGCTGAGGGCTGGGCTCAGAGCCCGGGTGTGAGTGTGTGTGTGTGTGTGTGTGTGTGTGTCTGTCTCAGGCTCAGTTTCACCACCAGCAGATAAACAGGGAAGGACGATTCAATCCAACCCAGCCCTCTCAGCCTGTTTCGTTCATTCTTACTATTGACCCCAAACGCTGGAAGGTTTGCGTCAGACAATTTACACCTTAGTATTCCCTGGCTCCCTGAGATACACCCACCTAGTCATCTGATCCTGTATGCAATATGAACATGAAGTACTCGAGGCCTGCTCTAATTGTGAAGTGAGGCATCCCTCAACTATTCTGCGTATATTTCTTGGCCCAGAGCGGCCTGACTCACTGTGATCTTTGTCTTTATTATTGGAGTCTTTAAAGGCAGGGACCGACGTGTAGTTTATACTGTCCTCAAACTCATGATCTTCCTTCCCACCTCAGCCTCCAGGTAACAGGGAGGCGCCACCATACCAGGATCCATTAGCTCTTAAAGGGCCTTGTGTCTGGACACGTCTAAGGATGGGACCAGTTCGTAGCTTGGCATGTTCTGTCTGCCAGAACCTTTCTGTGGTTACAGTACTATATAGACTGAACCTCTTTCCCTAGGACAGATCAAAAACTAACAAGTGCTCCTGGGCTCTCAGACTATCCCTCTATCCCTTTCTCCATGGAGGCAGAACCCAAACAGGGTCCCTTTTGAAAACTGTTATCTGCACTCCAAATAAATCGAGAAACGCGCTCATCCTGTAAATCCCGTTAAAGAGGTTAACCGTAACTAATGAAAGCTAAATTCTAATCTAGTTAAGCAATGAATCAGATGTGCAAGGGAGGACTGTAATTACAACTGGCCTGGGCGTGGAATAAGGTTTTAAAGGAAATTCAGAAGACGGAACATCAGACCCTCAGTGGGTTCCAGGCCAGGATCCTCGTCAGAATTCACATTTATTACAAGGAAGCAGTGGTAGATGAAGAAGCTGAGGTCCCAAGAGGCTTTACAGTTGGCCCACGCATAATCAGAACTCAATTACAAGGTTCTCAGATCCCAACATCAAGGTGAGGACATCCGAGCCTCAGGGCAGGGTGTCTTCAAGGGGCAGAGCTCAGCAGCACCAACGCCCTGGATTCTGATATCATATCCCCTTGAAAATTAGCAACAAAGCCATACATCCCCCAAAGACTTGGCAGAGGGGGTGCAGGTACAGCTGGAGACAAGGAGCCGTTGCCAACCGCTTACCCACCAGAGACAGCATCTGCCGAAAAGTCTGGAGGAGTGGGCTGGGCCCCCCAACCCAGGTCTCTGTACCCCAGTGCTAGGGTTGCAGGGAAGCCATGGATCTGCTCGGTTGTCCTTACTTTTTACATGCGCTCTAGCGCTCGCAACTCAGGTCCTCGTGCTCCTGCCATGAACAGCTTTGCTGACTGACCCAGCTACCCGGCTATGAGAGATTCCGAAAACCTGAGAGATTTGTGGCTCACTTGGCAGTTGTCACTGTAACCATATTCATAGTGATTTCCCCTCAGGAATGAGAGCATTTTCCCTCTTTGTTCAAAATCAACAAGTATCTAATTCCCAAAGTTAAAACTCCAGCCCTAAGCACTATCTTTTTAATGACCTCACCATCACAATCCTTTCTAAAGCAAAACCTGGGTCAGCACAATGGCTCAGCAGGTAGAGATGCTTGCCCCCAAGCCTGACCACCATAGGGTGAAGAGAGAACCTACTCCTGCAAGGTGTCAGACATTCACCATGACACACACACACAAAATAAATAAATGTAAACAATAATTTAAGTGTCAAGTCTTTTTAAAAGATTGTGAATCCATTCAATATCATAAAAGATAATTTGAACCACCATAACAGTAGTATAGCCAAGAATTACCCAAGCCCTTTCTTGAAATTATGACATTACACAGATACTTAATTCTTCTCTTTGGAGAATCTCTGTGTAGCCTAGGCTGGCCTAAAACTCACAACCATACACGACCTCAGCTCTCCGCTGTTTGGACATCACAGGCTTGTCACCATGTCTAGCAAAAAAACAAAAGCTCATTTAAAGCTTCCCCGGATATGACGCCCCGGGCCCAGCTGAGGATGACAAAGGATGCCTATTTGAGCTCCCACACATGAACAGTTAGTCTTTCATCTATTTTGTTAGTGGCTCTGGTTTAAAAATGGCCCTGCAGTGTGCGTGGGTGCTAAAGTGTTGTTAATGCTTCCTCAGTTCAAGGCAGCTATGGTGCACTATGTGGAGAAGACAGGAATGACTGTGCACTGCAATATTAGCGACTAGGACAGCATATGACTCTGTGTGTGTGTGTGTGTGTGTGTGTGTGTGTGTGTGTGTGTGTGTTAAATAAGGAAAATGGACACATAGAACAAGTTTGTGCCTGGATCATTGGTAAAAGCAGGACCAGGGCTTGAGCGCAGTGCTGAACCTTATGGGTTCCTCCTGAGGGAATGATCCGGCACCCACTGACACTGCTCATAGAGGCCATGCAGAAGGAAACTATCACAATGGTTGTTACACTCAACAGAAGAAAAATACAAGATGCAAACATTTTATCAGACGAGAGAATTTCCCCACACTCGGAGAGACGGTCAGTTTCCACGTAAGATGACCACAGGGACTGCCGGCTGCTGCCCGTCTGTGTTCACAGGCTAAGACACAAGCACAAGAGGAGGCTCATTCTATAACAATAGAAAAGAAGACCAAGCAGTTGTTCCGTATGGCACGTGTGTACCCCAAAAGTCACAAACTGTGCCAACCACTAATTATCAGTTAACTCAATTACACTAAATGAGTGTTGAAACTTAGTCCTACAGAAATGTGCAAATAGATTTTGTACTGGCAATGCCTCCTCCAATCCTGTGGATGTACCTGACCAAAATACTGAGGGATCACAGTGCAAAAGACCAGTCCGGTAGCTGGTCTCCAGAGGCAGGGAGGGGCAGACCTGGTGGCATTCAGGACAATGGAGCAGTGGGAGCACTGGAGGGAAACTAGGGTCTACAGCTGCTGCACGCCCAACCAGTTGTGATGACCCAACCTGTTTCCTAGAAATGACGAGGCTGCTGAGACACTCTCAGGACACCCTGGCCAGGAGCCCATCCTGCTCCACAACTATTGCTTGCTTTCTTTTTTTTTTTTTTAAGATCTTAGGCATTTATTTTATGTATACGGGTACACTGCAGCTGTCTTTAGACACACCAGAAGAGGGCATCAGATCCCATTACAGATGGTTGTGAGCCACCATGTGGTTGCTGGGAATCAAACTCAGGTCCTCTGAAAGAGCAGCCAGTGCTCTTAACCGCTGAGTCATCTCTCCAGCCCTGATAAAATACTTTATAAATGTTAGGTTCAATACTAGAAATAGTAAGAGGGTAGTTTGTTTGTGCGCATGAGTATGTGGTCTGTGTGTGTTGTAAGAGATCCTCATGTAGCCCAGGCTGGCCTCAAATTTGCTCTGTAGACAATGATGACCTTGATGACCTTCAACACACACTTGCCGTTTGCTTGGTTTTACGCCATGCTGGAAATGGAACCTACAGCCTCATGTATGCTAGGTAAGCCACATCCCCAACCAAGAGTAAGAGGTTTTGATCATGACAAATTGGGTTCAAACCTCGGCGTTTCATACAACTTTCTGAAGCCTTATTAAATCCACAGTGCATACGTCGTCAGGATTTTTGAAGACAGGTTTAGCATCTCATACGTAAACAGTACTGGACGCTTTTGTCCATCATCCCTGGGAAGTAAGATTACATGTTCACACACCGACTTGACTGTAATAAAGCCCAAGGTATTGCTCTCAGCTCTGTCGTTCTCCTCCTTCGGATGTGCCTAACAGCCGAGTAAGGTCCCCCCTCCCCCAGGACTCACAAAGCGGTTCACCAGAGAGCAGCGGCCCTGAGGACTCCCTCATGCTGGAAAGCTAAACTTGTTCAGACCGCAGCTTCCACGTATGTATCAGGGACTTCCTCCGTGCAATTACCATAAACACCACAGAACTCAGATCCTTCTGAATGTAACTCATTCTTCTGAACATACTTTTATTTTGACAAACTCATGTGCCATAGCAAAATAACCGTATTCATATGTATTTACCTTTAAACTTTATATTTTGTGGTTTTTGAGACAGCACCTCTGTGGTCCCAGCTGTCCTGGAACTCACTTTGGCTGGCCTCAAATGTACAGAGATCCACCTGCTTCTGCCTCCTAGTATCGGTGTTAAAAGTGTGTGTCATCACTCTTAACCCTTAACTTCTTATAAAGAACTTTGAATTTTTTCTTTACATGTACGAGTGCTTTGTCTGCACGAATTATGTCTGTGTACCACTTGTGTGCCTGATGCCTACTGAAACCAAAACAGGTTTGATCCCCTGGAACTTGAGTTACAGACTGTTCTAAGTCACCATGTGGGTGCTGGGAATTGAACCTGGTACTCTGGAAAAGCACCCAGTGCCTTTAACTGCTGAGCCATACCTCCAGGCCCCGTATTTACTTATTGGTCATACTGTGTTGCCCTCGCTGACTTCAAACCAGCAATCCTCCTGCCCCTGCTTCCTGGGCAGCACCACACTTGATTGCTAAAAGCTATCCTATAAGAGAGAGAGAGAGTCCCAAATCAGTATTTTGTAGCTAGCCTTGAGTGTGCAAATATTCTGGAACCCATCTGTTTCTGGGTCACTAGAACATTTTTTTGACAAGGTTTCAGAGTAAGACTGGCCAAGGATTAAGACGTGGTTCGTGTGCATCTAAGGAAAGGCAAGGGGAACAAGATGGGGTAGAGGCTTCACTGTTTCCACACTGACTGGTATGAGTTTATCTTATTCAACAAATCAACTTTGCAAAACTGGCACATATCTAAGGCCGCATCGTGACCTCGGCTGTCATTTAGTCTCGTGCTCTGTGGACAGTAGACAGAGAGAGAATAGTGCTAGTGACCTATAACCACCTCCCCCCAACCCCACACACAAAGCAGTTAATTATGTCACAAGAACAACAGAGTGGACACAATTATCAGCATTTAGACAGTCTTGAATTTTTCCACTGGTCTCTACTGTAATTAAAATCTTGGCAAAATGGTCAACTGGACTTTTCCAGGACCTCTACTATGTATCCAAACCACCATAATTCTTGAGGAGAAAAAGAAAAGAGTTGGCAGGTTTGGTGGCACATGAGAGTTCGAAGCCAACCTGGGTTATACACAGAGGTAGAGGGACCCTGACTTGAAAAAGCTGTTACATTTGGAGAACTGAAATTGGGCACAAACATTATGACCTACACTAGAACATCAGGCAACTGTAAAAAGTAAACAATAAAAATAGAACTTAAAACAGGAGACACAGTTTACTGGTCGATGGATTTTACAACTTTCCCCCCTATACTACCCTCAACTATTCTATCCTAGATATCTGCAGTTAATACGGGTGCATACACTGAATACGCGGAAGAAAGCAAAGTCCTACGCCTGTGAAACGGTGTTAACCCGACAGATACTTAAAAACTTCAAGATCTCAGGGCTTTCTAAGGAAAACGAATGGAATTTAGGTGTGTTCTATACAAGTCTCAAATCCAGCTCAAGAGAGATGGTGCTAAAATCAATTGCTATTGCCGAAGATACCAGAGCCACAAGAAAACTCTTTTCCACTTTGGTCTTTGCATTGGGAAGGCCTAAACCTCAAGGCCCACTAAATCAAGGCCACTACCTCACCAGGCCGCAACCTTAAGCACATGGTGGACGCTCATCCACCGGGTGACACACCTACCTGCCAGGTCATGGGCGCTCCAATCACCCCAACTCCTCCCAGCTGTCCTGCCCCTCCCCAAGCCGTGACTGAGACCACCTCCACGTCTTCCTATCCTCCATCTAACCGAAGGCAAGGACGGGGGAGAATATGGTGGCGCGAGAAAAAGCACCCCCGCAAACCGCCGCAGCCTCTCTTCCCCATTCCAGAAACGGAAAGCCACGCCACCTCTCCTGAGTCTCTCGGGCAAAATCTGCAACACTTAAAATATCTTTTAGGTGCTCTTAGGCACAAGTAACTTCCCCGCTCCCTTCCGCCCCTCACCTTCACGAAAGCAATCGGGGTTGTGGTACCTTCGATATCTAACAGGATTACGGTGACTTCGGCGGGCACAGAAACCACGACCATTTCCCTGCCGGATGTTACTACGGGCTCCGCCTTGCTGGTAAGGAGGGCAGCACCGCCTGCGCCCCAGGACCCTTTGAGCTCCCGAGGGCCCAGCAACAATCTAGAAGCTGGCGACAGCGAGCGACCAGAGGCGCGGAGACAGGCCCGGCAGCGCGGACCCGCAATTGCAGAGGAAGCCGCCCTAGGTACTGCACCCAGAGAGCAGGCGAGCGGCGCAGGCCCAGACCACGTGGGCAGTCGGAGGGGCGGGGCCCCCGGATTCGATGGGCGGGGAAAACAAGGCGCGCGCGCCCATTGGCCGCCGGAAAGCCGCGAACGCCATCCGTCAAAGTAGGCCTCGCGTGGGCGGGAACAAAGAAGCGAATACCCGAGCCCGGAGCCCGGAACCCCGAGCGCGGGCGCCGGCCCTCCGCAGCCTGGTGGAGCCCGCGCAGGAGGCCCGGGGCGCGTGCAGACGGGAGTCCCTTGAGTGGCGCGCCCGGGACGTGAGTGCCCCTTGCCTTCCCCGGCACCTGACCCCTTCCCCGCCCACCGCGTGCGCTTTGGCACATCTTCAGTCATCCGAGCAGGCCCCGCCCTCCGCCGCGGCCTCGGCCAGCC
The DNA here is from genome assembly GCF_021556685.1 of Rattus norvegicus. NCBI lineage: Eukaryota > Metazoa > Chordata > Mammalia > Rodentia > Muridae > Rattus > Rattus norvegicus. The sequence goes on from NC_141547.1 coordinate 9,522,659, forward strand.
CGGGAGAACGCACGGACCCGGCTGCGGAGATCCTGCAGCGGAGGCCCTCTGAGCCAACGCCGCCCACGCCAGAACGGAGGCGGTCATCGCGGACCCGCTTTTCTGCTCCGCTGATTCCAGCCGGCGCGAGGACAAAACACGCGTGCGCCGGGAGGGCGGGCGGGCGGGAGCGCTGCAGCTTCGGCGAGCGGCGCTAGGTGCACGCCACCCTTTGCTGGAGCAGCCGCCGCCGCAGCTCTGCACTGGGAGACTGAGGGCGCAGCAAGGGACTGAGTCGAACTGGACGCCGAACGCAAACGATTCTCAAGGCAAGAGGAACTGTGGCCCTGCGACAGCGCCGCTCGGGATTCCCTGCCCTTCGGTCCTGCTGCACTGATTTTCCCGTTATCTCAGCCCGGCCCTCTGGCGCGACCTTGCTCCTCACCCGGAGCCCCGCGATGGAGGTCCCGCCCCGGCTCTCCCATGTGCCGCCGCCATTGTTCCCCTCGGCTCCCGCTACTTTAGCCTCCCGCAGCCTTTCCCATTGGCGGCCGCGGGCTCCGCGGCAGCTCGCCCCTCTCCTCCCTTCGCTCGCTTCCAGCTCTTCCCGGCAGGGGGCGCGCCGGACCCAGCGCCACGTCACCGCCCAGCAGCCCTCCCGATTGGCGGGCGGGGCAGCTATAAAGGGAGGGCGCAGGCGGCGGCCGGATCTCTTCCGCCGCCATTTTAAATCTAGCTCCATACAACGCTCCGCCGCCGCTGCCCCCGGGACCCGGACTGCGCGCCAGCACCCCCTTGCCGACGGCTCCGCCACCATGGAGGACATGAATGAGTACAGCAACATAGAGGAGTTCGCAGAGGGATCCAAGATCAACGCGAGCAAGAACCAGCAGGATGACGGGTACCGCACGCTCCGCTCTTCCCCTCCCCCAGAGCCCCGCGCGCGCCCTTCGTCCCTCTGGAGCCGCGCGCGCTGCCCCCAGTCTTTCCCCGAGTCGATTCTCCGCGTGCCCGCTGGACCCCAGTAGCTTCCCCACTAGCGGAAAGTAAGATGGGGTGACTCGAGAGGCCCGCCGTGGGTGGGGGAAGGGAGGAGGGGGTTGGTGAAGGAGGGCGGCGCCTTCGGTGTCCCGAGTGCGCAGGCGCCGCGTGGGGCCGGGGGGGAGGGGCCGGGCTCTGTGCGCCACTTGGCTGAGTGGCTGCAGCTGCCGCCGCCTCTTCATTGTGTGTTGCCGCTCGGGCGACTTTTGCTGGGGAGGTTTGGGAAAGTTTTGGTTTGGGCACCAGTAGGCGACTGACACTAAAAGTTTTCTAGGTAGCAAGTTGGCTTTTAGGCTGTGGACGAAAGTCTACGTAAAGTTGTGGGGAGTTCGGTGTGGAAGTTGTGCTTTGCAACCCAAAGTAACCAGAGCAGGACAGCTACCTAGTCAGTCTAATGGCCTGTTTTAAGTTGTGTGTTTGCACAGTAGAAAGCAACATGTCAGTTGGTGTGAGCAGGTGATACCAAGGTTTTTGTGCGCTAATGTTAGTGTTTGCTTGAGCCTGGCGAGTAAGTTGCCCTGTCTGTATTTGTTCAATCTGTTAAGCCTGTTTTTCTTGAATAACTTTATTTCTAGTAAAATGTTTATTGGAGGCTTGAGCTGGGATACAAGCAAGAAAGATCTGACTGAATATTTGTCTCGGTTTGGGGAAGTTGTAGACTGCACAATTAAAACAGATCCAGTCACTGGAAGATCAAGAGGATTTGGATTTGTGCTTTTCAAAGATGCTGCTAGTGTGGATAAGGTAGGGCTGTGTTTCGATTTGTGTCTATTGTGTTGCTTGCAAATTGCTCCAGGCTTTTAAGTTCCTGTCACACTAACTTGTCTTCCAGGTTTTGGAACTGAAGGAACACAAACTGGATGGCAAATTGATAGACCCCAAAAGGGCCAAAGCTTTAAAGGGGAAAGAACCCCCTAAAAAGGTTTTTGTGGGTGGATTGAGTCCAGATACTTCAGAAGAACAAATTAAAGAATATTTTGGAGCCTTCGGAGAGGTGGGCCGTGTTTGTACTCGTGTGTCTGATTGTACTCATGTTTGGTCACGTGTGTAGGGTTCGTTAATATTTCACAGGATGGGGCTGAATTACTGCTGGGTGTCTTCACCTACTGTCTCTTACTGTCTGTGCTGTAGTGGAAAGCACGATCTAATCTTAGCCAAAGCCCCAGCAGGGGTAGAGTGTTTTACCAGTTGGTGGCCGCTGGGCTATGAGATGCTATAAAAGGACATAACACAACTTCTTAGAAAGTGGTGGTCGGCAGAGGGGTCTGTGTAAAGAGCCCGTGGCATTTTGAAGTCTTCATTAACTGGTGGGTTTGTTTGTTTGGACTGCACCTGATTTCAGATAGAAAACATTGAGCTGCCCATGGATACGAAGACTAATGAGAGAAGAGGATTCTGTTTTATCACATACACAGACGAAGAGCCAGTAAAGAAACTGTTAGAAAGCAGATACCATCAGATAGGCTCTGGGAAGGTAAATCACTTAACTACATTGAGAAGTGTGTGGAATCTATTTGAAGGGATAACTTGTTCTATGTTCAGAACTTAGAACATCGGCAACATCTCTGTTTATTTCTAGTGTGAAATCAAAGTTGCACAACCCAAAGAGGTGTACAGGCAGCAGCAGCAGCAACAGAAAGGTGGAAGAGGGGCTGCGGCTGGTGGAAGAGGTGGTGCTAGGGGACGCGGAAGAGGTGAGCCTTGCTCTGGGCCTGCTGAGATTTAAACTGAAGCAGTGAGCAGCTGGGTAGCTGACCCATAAGGGACACCCCAGACTGAAGTTGGGAGAGTCCCACCTGGTGGCCTGGCCTGCGGGGGGAGGGGGTTGAATAGGAGTAAACAGTGTAGGGGACAGGAGGGGGTCAGTTTGCGGTGGGATTGGGACAGTCCAAGTTGTTCCTAACCATCCTTGTGCATTGTTTCAGGTCAGGGCCAAAACTGGAACCAAGGATTTAATAACTATTATGATCAAGGATATGGAAATTATAATAGTGCCTATGGTGATGAGAGCTATAGTGGCTATGGCGGCTATGACTATACGGGGTATAACTATGGGAGCTATGGATATGGACAGGGATATACAGACTACAGCGGTAAGAGCACCTGCCTACCCGTTAAGTGCTTCCCACTCTGTCGTCCTGTGTGTGTGTGTGTGTGTGCGCGCGCGCGCGCGTGCGCGCATTTTCCTGTTGACATGTCCGCAGCTATTGCCTGTACCGACTATTGTGTTTTCATGTTTGTGCGGCATGCAGGGGTTCTTACGGGAAGATTTTTTTCTGTGTTTAGGAAAACAATTTTTTAGGAAACTTGGTTAGTAAAACTCGTCTCCTCTCCCATAGGTCAGCAGAGCACTTATGGCAAGGCATCCCGAGGGGGTGGCAATCACCAGAACAATTACCAGCCCTACTAAAGGAGGACGCTGGGAGAGCAGGTGTGTGAGGCTACAGGAAAACATTGGCAATGGCTAATTTAACTTAAAGATGAATAGACAAATGAACGATATGAGTAAACTATGTTGCGTAGTCCTTGCTAAATTGTTAATGTGTAATCGCTTTATAAGCCTGTTTTGCCTAAAGTGTCTATAGATCTTTAACTTTAAGGTTTTACCTCACCTTTTTTAGAATTACAGAAAAACTTAAGAGTTTTTCTGTTTGCTTTGTGTACCAGGAGGTGTAGAGGAATAATTAAACTTTTTTAGAACTATTAACAGGTAAAGTACTGAAATGGGTACAACTTAAGGAAAACCAGAATGTTGTCTTCTAACTCTGACATTATACCTTGTTTGTACCCGCCAGCGGGAACTTCATTGCAGGCCGTGTGTCACCCTGACCACGTCTATCTCTGGGGGTCGCACGTTGCGGGCAGAGCGCAAGGCATACACCAGAAAACGCTGTCCTGTGGTATGGTCTCTTCCAACTTCATGTACCAGCGTAAAGATTAAAGTGGAAAACCAGACTTTGGCTGCTTTTTTAATCTTTTTGGAGACTAAGTGTCTAAACTTAACTTAAATGGTTTTTTACAGGAGTTAAAGTACATAAATGCCTTTTTACAGCTTAATCATTTTGGTCTTCTGTTTAGTGTTGTATTTCAATTGTGGAGCCTCATTTTAAGTGTTCATTCTTTAAGATTTAATGCTTGCTTTTTCTTTTTATAGCTAATAGTGAAATCTACAAACCAAAACAAGAACTTTTAAATCTGGGATGTAAGTTAAAGATCATATGCACAAAGCAATTGGCTCTCACTATGTGTCCTAACTATGGCAGCTGCCGGGAATTCATTGGTAGCACTCCAGTTGGCTCACCTGATGCTTCTGGTTGGCCCTCACCTGTTAGACTCATAACAGGGAAGATTGCATTCCCATGTTCTAAGTTGAATCCGTTCAGTGTCGTTGGAACTCCAGCGAGTTTCAATCCCCAAACTGTGCTTTGCTGGTCACTATGCATGTGATCTTTAATTGAAGTGAGGACTTAAAGCAGTTCATGAAAGTGGACCTTTTACAAGCTTGTGGGGACCGCACACATCTAATGGGTGTTTTGTTTTTGTTTTAGGAGGTGTAAAGAAACCATCTTACAGGACGACATTGAAGGTTGCTTGATCTTCTGTTGACCTAAGATGATTATTTTGTAAAGACTTTGTAGTGTACATGACACAATTGTGTCCCACTGTACATAGCTGCCAATTAGTTCCTTTGTTAATCTGTCCTTTGTTCCTTCCCTGTGTTATGACTCAATGTGGATTTGTGTTTATACAAATTTTTATTTGTGTGACTTCATGTTCAACCTCAAATAAATGCTTCCTTATGTGATTGTTTTTCTGCGTCAGGTACTGCATAGTTCTGTGGAAATGTAATTTTATAAAGAAGCAATAACTTAAGGCGCAGCTTGTTTTGTAGGGGGTATTGGTCCACAGAAGAGACTGCTCATGGTATCTCCTTGTCTCTGGTTTCTGTGGGTGTTATTCTGTACTTAAAGTCTAATGCTTTTTCTCTGTTGATTCCTTCCACACCTTTGGAATAATGTTTCCCCCTGGGTATCTGGAGACTGACACTAGTCTGTTTTGATTGGTGACACGTGGTGTGCTTTTGGATTATGGTTCTAAGGGAAGCACCTTGCTGGGCTAGGCTGTACCTCACTGGCAAGTATTCTTTGCCGGAGCACAAATGATGCCCTTGTTTCTGTCCCTCACTGTTGAAATGAACCTGTTGGCTACCACAAAGCTTGTCAGTTGACTACCTTTGCTCTATGCCTATCTGACAAACCATGTGTAATTCACAGATGACTTTAAAGAGCTGGTGGTTTGTCTGTTAGATCAGAGGTAAATGCAGAGGAAGAACGCTGTCCAACTGGTGCCCAGATCATCAGTTTCATCTGGGATTAGCCACTAAGTGGGTGCAGTGGGGTGAGTTTGTCCCACCACAGTACCTGAGCTAAACAGAACAGTTTGATATTGAGGCGGGGTGGGGGGGGCGAGTTGTGGAAAGTTACATGGTGTGTATCTTGTGGTGCATTTAAAACTTTAAGGATTTAACAGTAATACAGGCTTTGGGTTTTTTCGGGAAATGTTGGGCTTAGAGGTCTCCACGGTTCCACAAAAGCTTCTGGGTTTGGGGGGTATGTTTAGAGTGCCTGGTCTTAGACCAGTGTAAGCTTTTTATACTGATACCTTTTTTTAAATGCCTACGACTTTGTTCCATGATATTTGTACTTGCTAGCAAGGCTGTCAAGTTACCATGCCTTGGCCTGATTTTCCTCTGGCCTGGTACCAGTGTTGGCCATTAAAAAAGAACTGTTTGTTTCAACTTGCAGCCAGAAAGTAGAAGGGAGATCATTTCACATTGTTAGTAGGTACAGTATCCAGAGAAAGATACCTGTGAGTTCAAGCTTACAATTAGGTGACAAGTTGACATTGAGATTGTCATTTCCCCTGATCAAAATGAATAAAGTCTTTTTAAAATAAAACCTAAGTTAAGTGTTGATATGTACGACTTTTAAGAAAATACGAACATCATCTGAGAATTGAAGGTGAGAGTCCACTTGGTCGTTGAGGCTCCTTGAACTTTGGCGATTTCTTTAGTGTTGAGCCCACAGAAGCATGAATTTGCCAAGGTTGAGTAGTTTGGCCATTGCTTTGATGTTTGTGTCAGCGTTGGTTTCTAAACGGTTCAGAGCAGACTGGTTTATTTTGACAATATCTTGGTTACTTTTAGAAGATGAGGCTCATGGCATTGTTGGGCTACTGACATGAGTTACCAGAACCTCTGGCGTGTTTTGTTGATTGCTGACAGGGAACCTTTAAGAATACAGATACAGCACATTTCAAGTCATAACCAGGACTTGTTTTCATCATGAACCAATGGACATTCAGTTTAAAAGGATACCTCAAGAGCTGTATCGATAATTTCACATTCCAAGACAAGCTGGGTTGGGCAGGTGGAATCAGGAATTCATTCACTACCTCCCCATCCTAGCTGTATTGATAGACTGAAGTTCAGTTGAGAGATCTGGTCTGAATAAGCAGAGATGGACAGGCTGGTAAGATGGCTGCCAAAGAAGCCACCCATCCCTGAACTGAACCTCGGGAAGATAGAAGAGCTGACTCCACACCTGTTGTGCTCCATGCATGCGAGAGAGCAATCAAGGAGATAACTGACAACAGTTTCACCCCACAACACAAGTGCACAGTCACCACTCAGGTGACAACACAAGATAGCTGCGTGTACATAACCATATGGATTCACCAGTGTCAAGCAGTATTAACAAGGGTTATTCTGAAAATCCATCTTGGACCTTGGCCTCCTGGCTGTCACCTACAACCTTGACTGAGAACAATGCAACCTCTCTTGGCCTTTTGCAACCATCTGAAGATCCTATAAAAATCGGACCACCTCGAATTGGTTGGATTTTTTATCTTCAAAAATAGGATTTTAGTATTTGGTTTTATAAAAAGGATACACCATGTCTTCTCACTGAGAACTAAAGTGTGGTCTGGGATTTAGAGGAATGCTGAACAAGAAGACTTGTGCTACAGAAATGAGAATTCAGTCTGGCTTTCCATTAGGACTCATTTAGAGTGGTTGAAAAGGGCTGGCTGTCAAGTGGTATGACAGCTCTGCAAAGCACATTCAGTATGCCACTTCAGATAAAATGTATGAAGGAGTTTGGTTTCTCAAGACCAACCAATAAACACCTAGAAATTGAGGACCTGGGAAATGGCTCAGTGGTTAAGAGCAAGTGCTCTTGCACAGGACCCAAGTTCAGCCTGTAACTACTCCAGAAGTTCCAATGACTCTGGCCTTCTTGGGGGCAACATACAAGTGCACACACTCAGGAGAGCAGGTGTTTGTGCTAGTGAACATGATTTATTGAGGGAATAATGGTAGCCCTGCCAACAGTCCTTGTCAAAGTTCACGCCATGATTTTCAAGTCAGGGCAGTTACTGGTTCATAAGCACTACCTAGTTACGTTTTTTGGAATCTTCACAAATATGTGTGGCCTAGGTCTCCGGATGAAGTATTTGCTGCTTGAGAACTATTGGGTATTGAGACTGGTCAGTGTTAACACTCCTGACTAGGATCCCTTGAATGGTTACAGTGGATCTTTATCTCTGGTAGAATATCCAGGATGAGGGTCTAGCCTTGGCTACTGACTGTGACTGTCCTTGGACTATGAGATACATAGGTTGTGTGTGCAGATTCATACCAAAAAAAAAAAAAAAAAAACTTTAAATGTTTGTTTTGCCTGGATGTGTATCTGTGCACTACTTGTGTTTGGTGCTCATGGTGGCCAAAAGAGGGTGTCAGAGAGCCCCTGGGATTAAAGTTACAAGCAGTTGTAAGCCTCCCTGTGGGACCAGGGAACTGAACCCAGGTCCTCTGCAGTAACACGTGCCCTTAGCCTCCTCAGTTATCTCCATAACCCCAAATTTTTGAGACATCAGGGTCAAACCCAAACTAACCTTGAACTTCCAGTCCCTGGTTCAGCCTCTTGACTGCTTACTAAAGGTTATGGTTTCGGTGGTGGTGGTTTTATGTTGTGTTGGTTGGTTGGTTGGTGGTTGGTTGGTTGGTGGTTGGTTGGTGGTTGGTTGGTTGGTTGGTGGTTGGTTGGTTGGTTGGTGGTTGGTTGGTTGGTTGGTGGTTGGTTGGTTGGTTGGTGGTTGGTTGGTGGTTGGTTGGTTGGTGGTTGGTTGGTTGGTTGGTTGGTGGTTGGTTGGTGGTTGGTTGGTTGGTTGGTTGGTTGGTGGTTGGTTGGTTGGTTGGTTGGTGGTTGGTTGGTTGGTTGGTTGGTGGTTGGTTGGTTGGTGGTTGGTTGGTGGTTGGTTGGTTGGTTGGTGGTTGGTTGGTTGGTTGGTGGTTGGTTGGTTGGTGGTTGGTTGGTTGGTGGTTGGTTGGTTGGTTGGTTGGTTGGTTGGTGGTTGGTTGGTGGTTGGTTGGTTGGTTGGTGGTTGGTTGGTTGGTTGGTTGGTTGGTGGTTGGTTGGTGGTTGGTTGGTGGTTGGTTGGTTGGTTGGTTGGTGGTTGGTTGGTTGGTTGGTGGTTGGTTGGTGGTTGGTTGGTTGGTGGTTGGTGGTTGGTTGGTTGGTGGTTGGTTTGTTGGTTGGTTGGTTGGTTGGTGGTTGGTTGGTTGGGGTTTTTTTTTAATAAACTTAGTGAAGGAAGTTTGAGTGGTTTCCAAATTTTTCATCACCAGAACACTTTTCCCGTACATTGGAATTTGTTGAGTCCAATTTCCCCATGTAGCTTGTGATGAGTTTGAGTCCCTCCTGCCTCAGGCTCTCCTTAATGCTGATTTACAGCTATTCAAGACACTTGGCTGACTTTTTAAAAATAGTATGTGTGTGTGTGCACATGTGCGTGTCACTTTAATGGGGCTGACATAACTGTGAGGCCGTGGGCATCATGCCAAATAAATAATGTTTTCATCACACTGCAGATATTTCTATGATTTCTGCCACACTAAAATACTGAAAATGAGCCCAAGAAATTTCATTCTTAGGACAGAGAAAGGGGATGCTCAGGAAAGCATCACTGGCGCTCTGGAGGAGGAAGAACTTTAAAACACTAGATGTTGTGTATATTTATGCAGTTTTAATTAGATGGCTTTGGAAATACAGCCCCCCCCCTCAAATTTTGTCTAATGTACATTTCTTTTCAGTAGTTATAAATGTATTCACACTAAAGTCTTAGAGTCCATCAAAAGTGTGATCCTTCTGGCACAGTTCTTTCCTTGCTTAATTAATTTTAAAAATTTTGTTAAAGTTATTTAATTGCTATTTGCCTGGTGTTTCAGGGCACCCGCATCAGCAAATGGGTTTTTTTTTCCCCCTCTTATTCAAGACTGATAAATTCAAATGATTCAGATTGTTCCGTCCATGGTTAAGAGCACTGGCGGCTCTTCCAGAGGACCAGAGTTCGAATCCCAGTATCCATGCAGTAACTCACAATCACCTGAGACTCTAGATCCAGAGGATTCAGTGCTCTATCTGACCTCTGAAGACACTGCATGCACCTGTTGCATAGACGTGCGTGCAGCCAAATCACCCACAGACACAAAGTAAAAATAAATCTCCAGGTTTTGAGAACATGTAGTGTATTTGGAGAGAAGCCAAGTGTAGTTACAGCTGCTCACGGCTGTGGGTTTCTCCATTTCCCGGGAGTCTGAGACTTCTGTCTTTCCCAGGCACAGCAGTCACACTCACAAGCCTTCCACTCTCACACACATAAAAGTTAGCTCAGCTTGGTGGCGCACAACTGTAATTCCAGCACTCAGGAGGCATCGGTGGGTGGATCTCTATGAATGCAAGGCCAACCTGAGCTATATATGGAGTACCAGGCCATGCCCAGCTACATAGGCCCTGTCTCAATATAAATAAAAATAAAACTTAAAATTCAAATGATTCATTCCACTTCCAATTCTCTGCTAGAGATGGGACTATTGGGGGTTTTTTGTTTATTTTGGTTTGGTTTTTGTTGTTTTGTTTTTGACTTGGTTTTTCTCTGTGTCTGGCTGTCCTGGAAGTCACTCTGCAGACCAGGCTGGCCTCTGCCTCCTGAGTGCTGGCACTAAAGTCCTGTCCTACCACCGCCCAGTCAGGATTATTGTTTTAATATGCTGGGCCTCCGAAAAGGATTGCTTTCTCTTTTTTTTTAGAATTATTTGTTGTATATATAGGAGTACACTGTCGCTGTCTTCAGACACACCAGAAGAGGACATCAGATCCCATTACAGATGGTTGTGAGCCACCATGTGGTTGTTGGGAATTGAACTCGGGACCTCTGGAAGAGCAGTCAGTGCTCTTAACCACTGAGCCATCTCTGCAGCCCCAAAAAGGATTTCATGACAGATTTTTCCAGCAATATCACTACTCATCCTTCTGGCTAAGATCGCGTGTAGATTTTTCAAATGGCACTCAGCCAACATGGGATTAGCAGGCTAGAGTTTTTAAATGTTTATGTTACTAGTTTTGAGGGCGTGTTATGTGTGTGTTTGTGAAAACCAGGAGTTAATTTCTGCTCCAGCTTTTACACTGGTGCTGAAGACCTAAGCCTGGCCCTCAGAACCTCACTGATTGGTAGGGGTCTGCAGACTCCAGGGTACTTCTTTAAAATTACCTAAATCTCTTCTTCTTCTCTAAGACATAAATATTCCCTTGATAAAATCATCCTTTGCCTCAAGGTAAACAAAGAGAAAGCTGTTGACGGCAACCAAATAGACATAACCAGAAAATATAGTCCTTACTGAGGATTTCTGGAAAGTCTGCGAGCTGGTCATGTAACTTAATAAGAACAAGGGTCTGAACTTGAGACGTTGGTAAGGGGATTGCCTGGCATAGATGAAGCCCTGGTTCAATTCCCGAAATCCCATAAATAGTGTGGTGGTGCATAGCTGTCATTCAGTACTCCGGGAAGGTGAAGTAGGAGACCAGAAGCTCCAGGTCCACCTGAGTTATATAGAGTGTGAGGCCAGTGTGGGATACACAGGCTCTCTATAATGAGAGCCATGTACACTGACAGTTTAACTGTCTATTGCCACAAGTTGACCTTTCCTCAAAAGTCCTCAGAAGCAGCCCAGAATTCACTCCTAGTTTTGTTTAGAATATACATATTCACATTCAAATACATTAGAATTGTTCAATATATGAAGAGTATATACATAGGTGTGCACACATACATGTCTTATCATTAGATATTTCAAATTTTCAAGAGGATATACATGATTCTGCTTCTAGAACCCTTTTTGTAAACAGAATGAGATATTAAAAACAAAAATCTGAAAGCACCAGAGATCTAATGGGATATTGGGACTTACTCTACACGGGCGCACTCCTGTTAGGCAAAAAAAAAGGAAGTAGCGAACCAAAGCCTCAGCGTTTCCTCTGCCAAAGAAGTCAGTTCCCAGGATGTGCGTGCAGAAGGCAGAAGACTCAGACATGGTAGAACATGGCCTCTCGCTCTGGATACGGAGTCCTTGTTCCGATCGGAAACCATCCTCCGCGGCTTTTCCCTTGGCATTCTTGTCTCCCCAACTCCCAGTAGAATGACCGGTTAAGTTCTAGAGCTTTTCTTGTCCAAAGTTCTAAATGCTTGGACATTCCTTCTGTAAAGGACTGCGTTCCGAAGGCCCACGGGCCACGTGGTCAGTTTTGTTCCAGGTTATTCCATTCTGTGTGTTTCACTGTTCTCGGTGCTGTGCCAAAGCACCTGTGAAAGCAAGAATTGGTTTCCTTAAAGAAGGAAATGAGCAGTGTTAAGAGCACTGGCCACTGCTCTGGAGTATCTGAGTTTGGTTCCCAGAACCCACAATGGTGGCTCGCAAGCGTCGTTCCGGTTGCAGAGGATCTAACGCCGTCTCCTGGCCTCTGTGAGCACTACAAACACATGTGCACAGACAGATGCAGATACATACTCATGCGCATTTTTTTTTTTTTATTTTGAGATAGGGTCTATGTAGCTCTGGTTGTCCTGATACTCTCTGTGTAGACAAGGCTGGTCTCAAATTCACAGAGATCCTCCTGCCTCTCTGCCTTCGGAGTGCTGGGAAAAAAGTATGCACCACTAACAAAAAGAAAAAAAAAGGAAGGAAAGGAAGAAAGAAACAAAGAAAGAAACAAAGGAACAAAGAAAGGAAAGGAAAAAGAAGACACGTGGCACGGAAGTCACAGCAGAGGGACAGTCTCTCAGTTTCCTTTCTCCTCCTTAGCCCAGGATTCCAGGCCATGCAGGAGCCTCCTACATTTTAGGTAGCCTTCACTCTGGAAGCTAAGCCTTTCTAGAAACAGCCTTACAACACACTCACAAATGTGTTTCCATGGTCATTTGAAATCCAGTATTGGGGTTGGGGATTTAGCTCAGTGGTAGAGCGTTTGCCTAGCAAGCGCAAGGCCCTGGGTTCGGTCCCCAGCTCCGAAAAAAAAAAAAAAAAAAAAAAAGGAAAAAGAAATCCAGTATGGCTGACAGTCAGTGTTACCACATAAAACATCTGGTGCATAGCGAGGGTTGCTGCACTTGAATCCAGTCTGAACGTGTTTTCTGAAAGAATTCCTATACCGGAAACTTGGGCCTCGGTGTTCGACCTGGAGGGCAGGGGACCTGTAGAGGCTGAGGCTTCTGCTGCAAGTGTCTCTTCACCCACTGGCCTCTCCAGCCCTTCGTTGTGATAGTGTGTGTGCATCACGTATGTGTTCTGGGAAAGGAGAGTTTACATTTTGCAGTCTGACTGAGAAACAGTGCATCAGACTATATGGAGAGGGAAGACTCTTCTTCCCAGACTTCTTTACATCAAAAGGCAGATGTGTGATTCCAGCTCTATCAAAAATCTCTCAGACCAGACCTTGAGCGAGCAGCTGTGAGAGAAAGAAAGAGGAGTGCTGTGGAATCAGTGCTGGGACAGGTAGCTGGTATGGTGACTGCCACTGTTCAGAGAGCTCAGGGGCTTTAATAAGGACGCCCAGTATTTAGCCTTGATGGTGTCAATGCTGACACAATGTTACCTTTGCGTACCAAAACAGCAGCCACAGTGGACTGCAGTCTTAGTCAGGGCTTCTATTCCTGCACAAACATCATGACCAAGAAGCAAATTGGGGAGGAAAGGGTTTATTCAGCTTACAATTCCACATTGCTGTTCATCACCAAAGGAAGTCAGGACTGGAACTCAAGCAGGTCAGGGAGTAGAAGCTGATGCAGAGGCCATGGAGGGGTGCTGCTTACTGGCTTGCTTCCCCTGGCTTGCTCAGCTTGCTTTCTTATAGAACCCAGGACTACCAGCCCAGGGATGGCACCACCACAATGAGCTGGGTCCTCCCACCTTGATCACTAGCTGAGAAAATGCCTTACAGCTGGGTCTCATGGAGGCATTTCCTCAAGGGAGGCTCCTTTCTCTGTGGTAACTCCAGCTGGTGGGAAGTTGACACACAAAACCAGACAGTACAACTGGCCCCTTGTCAATTTGACACACAAACACATCACTATTAAGCCTCAACTCTTTCTTTCTTTTTTATTCATCCCCAAGAACTAAAATAACTGTAAAAGTCCCACCATCTTTACAAATTATTACATCTTAAAGTTTCAATCCCTTTAAAATATCCAGATCTCTTTTAAAATTCAAAGTCTCTTAACTGTTGGCTCCACTAAAATACTTTCTTACGTCAAGAGGGAAAAATATCAAGGCAACCATATGAAAAGCAAAGTCAAACTCTAACCACCCAATGTCTAGGATCCACTCCTGATCTTCTGGGCTTCTCTAAGGGCTTGGGTCACTTCTCCAGCTCTGCCCTTTGTGGCCCACACCTTGTCTTCTAGGCTGCAGCTGCCTGTTCTCCAGTGCTGTTGCTGATATTCTTGGTGGTCATCTCATGGCACTGGCATCTCCAAAACTCTGCTGTCTTCCGCTGCAACCGGACTGCACTTTCACAAACAGCCTCTCACAGGCTCTCTTCATGGTGCTAAGCCTCCACGTCTCTGCATGACCCCTTCAGGCCTGGGCCTTCAACTGCCACTGAGGCTGCACCTTCACCAATGGCCACTCCCGACCTCTCACAGTGCCAAGCATCTGCAGCTATGCCCTTCATGTTTCAAAACCAGTGCCACCTGGTGTCTCTCAACATAACCGAGTCTGGCTCCCAACACAAGGTACAACCGTGGCTGCCTCTGGAACACAGCTTCTCTGTGCTCTCAGGAAACACTTCCCAGAGGATTTCACCTCAGCGATGCTGATCTCTTCTTTCTCAGTGTTAGTTACTTCGCTCCAGCTGAGCAGCATCAGTCATCCCAGGAACGCAAAGGTTTCCCTTCAGTAGTTCTGGCATCTTGTTCATCACAGCTGGTCCTCCAGCCCCAGCCAACCAAAACCACAGAATCTTCACAGTCAAAACAGCAACGGCCCTGAGAAGAAAGACTCTTTAATCTTCCCTCTGAAATTTCACAAGCCAGGCCTCCATCTTCTGCACTGTTCTCAACATTATCTTCCGAGCTCCTACACAACATCCCACACAGCTCTTAACATCCCAATGGCTCTTCTAGCCCAAAGTTCCAAAGTCCTTCCACAGTCCTCCCCAAAACACGGTCAGGTTGTCCCAGGCATACCCCATTATGCTGGTACCCATTTCTGTCCTAGGGTTTTACTGCTGTGAACAGACACAACTCTTTTTTTTTTTTTTTTTTTTTTTAGATTTATTTCATGTATATAAGTACACTGTCACTCTCTTCAGACATACCAGAAGAGGGCATCAGATTCCATTACAGATGGTTGTGAGCCACCATGTGGTTGCTGGGAATTGAACTCAGGACCTCTGGAAGAACAGTCAGTGCTCTTAACCGCTGAGCCATCTCCCCAGCCCCCCAGACACAACTCTTATAAGGACAACATGTAATTGGGGCTGGCTTACAGGTTCGGAGGGTCAGCCCATTATCATTAAGGGGAGAACATGGCAGCATCCAGGCAGGCCTGGTGCAGGAGGAGCTGAGAGGTCTACATCTTCATCCGAAGGCTGTTAGCAGAAGACTGACTTCCAGGAAACTAGGATGAGGGTCTTATAGCCCACACCCACAGTGACAACCCTACTCCAATAGTGCCACACATTCTAATAGTGCCACTCCCTGAACCGAGCATATACAAACCATCACAACTGGCATCTATGTGGAGCCAGTATAGTTTCTGCATAAGAGTGACCGGATATGGTTTCCTAACCTGTTTTGGAAGTGTGGAATACCAAAATAGTCCATGCTTTCCTCTCCCTCTCCCTCTCCCCCTCTCCTTCCTCTGACTCCCCTCCCCTCTCTCCCTCCCTCTGCCTCCCTTCCTCCTTCCTCCCTGTCCCTCTCCTCTTGAAATAAGCTTGCTCTTTAATGGAAACGGAGAGTCCTGTCTAGGATGGAGTGATTTGAGGGCGTCGGGAGCAAAGCCCTTCGTGTGCTAAGTTGGCTCAGGCCTCCTGGTCCTGGCCCTGGCCCTGGCCTTCTCAGGTGGCAGTCCTGCAGCTGTGAAAGCCTGCAGTGCCCAGAGCACAGCAGCAAGAAGGTCGGCAGTGCCCATAGGCCTCCTCCAAACCCAGAGAGCCAGGGATCATGGTTGCCTGTGAAGTCTAAAAGCACCTGCCCCTCAACAATTTGTCTGCGGCTGCTCCTCAAACCTCAGTGTAACCAAGGGTGGCTCTGAACTCCTTCTGCCTCCACCTTCTAAGGGTTGGGCTTACAGATCTGTGCCGCCCCACCCAGTTTGTGCTGTGCTGGGGACCGAACACTGCTAAGAATGCTTCCTTCTAATCCAGCCGAGTCCTGGCCCTGCCTAGTCACTATGACAGGGGTACTCGATGCTTTCAGACCCAGTCGCATTCGTGGCCACCTTGTGAAATTCATTCTTAATGCCAATAGATAAATAACGGGGGGGATGAAGGGTGGAAATGTAATAAACACATACGTTAAAAGCATTTCTGGGGCTGGACTGACTGTTTTGTGGTTAAGGGCACACGAGGACCCACGTGCGGTTCCCACACCCTCGTTAGGGAATGCGCATCCTAACTCCAGCTCTAACGATTCCAGGACCAGAGTCCTGGACTCATACAGCAATTAAAAAATCAAAATAAATCTTTTTTTTAAAAGTGTTTTTATGAGAGCAGGAATATGGATCCAAAAGTTGACTCCACACAATCGGGGAGGACAAGGACAGAAAACCCCCAAACCAGGAGTTTTCAGAAGCCCGACAAGTATGGCCTTACAGTGTGAAAAACATTTGCCTTTTTCAAAATTTGATTTTATTTCAGCGGGAAACATGAGCCTTGCGACACTTTTACCTTAGACTGTTCGGGTCTCCCTTCCTGAGCTTTACAGAAGCCTGGAGACTCGCCAGCATCTCAGTACAGAGGCGTGCAAAGCAGGCAGGCACCTAGGAACCCCCGGAAGTCTCCTCAGCACCCCTTCTCTTGGTCTTCATTTCACCCGACTCAGTTTGCTCTTTACAAGTACAAGCCCTGAGGTCATCTCTCTCTCTCTCTCTCTCTCACACACACACACACACACACATACACACACACACACACACACACACACACACACACACACAGGGTGCAGGAGAGAGAGAGAGAGGCAGTAAAAATGTTAAAAATTATAATTATTTTATAAAGTTGAATTAATTATAGGCTGTCAAAAATAAAGACTAAATGAACTGGTGAGGGCTTTTAGAGGCTTTAATAGAGGCCTGGAACCCTAGAAGGTCACACGGGTATGGGGAGTCTTATACGAGTCCAGAAAATACCAGAGAGCACTAAGGGCTCGCCGGGTCTTTCTTTGAGCTAGAGAGACTATGTATCCATTTCTTTCCGGCTGAAACATTCCCTCCTGGGACCTTGACTCAGGAAGTAAACAAACTTGTGCACGAGGCCCTCCTCCAGGGCTGTACACTAAGCCAGTGCTGGCGTTTGGAGATTTTGGCCAGGTGAACTAGAACCTCTCCAACCGGCTGAGCTGCCTGCAGGTCTTGCCCAGAGCCCCGCTGTTCCCACTGGTGATAAATACTCACTGTAGGGTAGGTGTTCCAGTGACTCAGCTGCTCCTGGCTCGTTCCTGTTCCCATAAGTAACCCCTCACCCACACGCTGTAAATAAGCCCAAGACCTCGCTAGTTCACCTAGTTGGATTTTGACCGATTCCTGGTTACCTATGTAGGGTGCCCAGGCAGAGCAAAGGATGCCCATCTCAGCATTGGGAGATAGAGGCTGGTGGGCCTCTGTGAGTTAGGGGCCAGCACGGACTACACCAAGAGTTCCAGATCAGTCAGGTCCACATAGAGAAATCTTGTCTCAAAAGGAGAAAAGGGGGGCAAAATCCTGTTTAGAGTGAATAGACCCGTGGCTCTCACCCTTCCTAATGCTACAATCCTTTAAAGACAGCTCCTCATGTTGTGATAACTTCCCAACTATAAAATTATTTTATAAAGTTTAATTAATTATAGGCTGTCAAAAATAAAGACTAAATGAACTGGTGAGGGCTTTTAGAAGCTTTAATAGAGGCCTGGAACCTTAGAAGGTCACACTGGTATGGGGAGCCTGATACGGGTCCAGAAAATACCAGAGAGCACTAAGGGCTCGCCGGATCTTTCTTTGAGCTAGAGAGACTGTGTATCCATTTCTTTCCGGCTGAAACATTCCCTCCTGGGACCTTGACTCAGGAAGTAAACAAACTTGTGCACGAGTTGTGTCGCTACTCCTCAACTGTAATTTTGCTACTGTTGTGAGTCATAACCTAAATATCTGATACGCAGGGTATCTTATGTGTAGCCCCCCAAAGGGATCACAGCCCACAAGTTCAGATCTCTAGAATAGGCATTTGTGTCCCATCTCTCCTGGCAAAGCCACACGCTACACAAGTAAAAAGAGCCCAGGCAGAGCTGTAAACAGTGTCAAAGGCATTGTGACACTTTCGGTATCAACTGTCCCCACAGACTGATCTGTCCTCAGTTGGTGGCATTATCTCAGAGGTGATAAAAACTTCAGGAGGCCTAGATGGAAGAAGTGCCGTACTGGAGACTTGGGTTGAAGGTGTGTGTGTGTGTGTGTGTGTGTGTGTGTGTGTGTGTGTGTACATATACACATGTGTGTACGTGTGTGTGGAGACCAAAGGACAGCTTTTGCTATGGTTCTTCCTTTCTTAAAAAGGTTTATTTATTATATATAAGTACATTGTAGCTGTCTTCAGACACACCAGAAGAGGGCATCAGAACCCATTACAGATGGTTGTGAGCCACCATGTGGTTGCTGGAATTTGAACTCAGGACCTCTGGAAGAGCAGTCAGTGCTCTTAACCACTGAGCCATCTCTCCACCCCATCTATCTTGTTCTTTAAGGAAGGCAGGGTCTCTCGCTGGCCTGGTGCCTGCTGACAAGGCTGACTGGCCAGTGAGCCTGAAGCATCCACCCGTCTCCCCTTCACCAGTGCTGGGATATTATGGGCCCACTTCATTATGTCCAGCTTCTCACACGGATCCTGAGAGTCAAACTCGGGTCTCCATGTGCACACGGCATACACACTGTCCACGGAACATTTCCTGAGCCCAACTACTGTATTCTTAGTGTCATATTTGTAGAGGAACTTTAATCTAGCACATGATGACTGGTCTGGCAAGGGATCACATAGGATCCTGCTGGAATACAGACATGCCCTTGTTAGTACAGGCCTTTAATCCCAAACAATGACATTTAATTGAGGGGCAGACAAAGTGACAAATCAGAGAAAGATTTGACTGAATGAGTCAGAGATAGGATCTGCCCAACTCTCATGAGTACAGACAGAAAAGAGGGGCCACTTAAAAAGTTGTGTGTGTGTGTGTGTGTGTGAGAGAGAGAGAGAGAGAGAGAGAGAGAGAGAGAGAGAGAGAGAGAGAAGAATTCAGTAGAAGAAAATTCAGTATGGTTCCCTTCGGTTCCATTCAGTTCAGTTTGGTTCAGGTTGGTTCAGTTCAGTTCAGGGATTTCAGAGGCTGCCTTTCCAAGCAGAGCAATTCAGTCAGAAGCTGAGAGAAGCCAGTTTGAATCAGCTTGAAGAGGAGTTGGAGCCAGAAGAGCTGAGTTGAATCAGCCAGCCAGAGTTCAGAAAGAGCTGAATTCGTCAGTAAGTCTTGAAGATTGAAACATTCTGGGCCTAGGTTGTCAAATAGAAATGCTCTGAGCTCGCTCGGTCCAAGCCATGTATCCTCATGGCTTGAGTCAGCTCTCATCTCTCTCACCTCATCTGAGGAAATAAAAGCAACGTTTACATTCACACATATTACTTGTATATAGGGGCATGTAAATTGGTTAGAAGGTATTAGTTTCCTTATTAACATTTCCCTTTTGTTTTTCACTATGTTTTAGATTTATTTTATGTTATTGTATACATGTTTTGCATACATGTATGTGTATGTCTGTTTCCAGAGGAAGTCAGTGAAGTGTGTTGGTTTCCTGGGACTAGAGTAAAGGTGATTAGGTGCCACACCCACTCCAGTGGAGTCTGTGTGACATGAAACTCTTGTGTTTCGTTTTTATCCAGAGCAGAGGCCTGTGCCTGGAATGGCTTGGCCTCCTGGAGGTCCCTGGCCGTCTCCCTACAAAAAGATGATGACTGGGGTCTATGCTTGCGGTAGAGGTGCCGTCTGTGTTCTAGCGTTGGTGATCTTAGCAACTTTAACCCTGTCAACAATATCTGATTTTAAGAATATGGCAGTGTGGGAAGATGATCATATATCTTTAGATGTCTCAGGAGCTGAAAGTTCAGACGGAAACGTCTCACACCATCGTGATCCTGATAAACTCAACGGCTGCGATGAATTCAACTGCTGCACCCACTAGTTCCCAGCAAATAGGAGAGAAATTAATTGCAGCTACTAAGAACATGACTGTTCCAGAAGTCTTTTCCCCCTTTTTGGGAAAGTTTTGTTTAGCATGATTCAGAATAGTAGTGACTCTTTTAGAAAGATCATGGATAAGTTCCAACGAGCTGAGCAAACTTATCAAGAGTTAAGAAGGAAAAGAGAAACTAACATTGAGGAAGAAATGAAAGAAATTATAGAACGGTTACAAAAGTTTCCTTGTTATTCTGAGGGGCCATAAAGATAGAGTTTAAACTTTATTAAAACAAAGGTAAATGTTGAATGCATACTTGGTGCCCACAAGTCTGGCAGTATAACTGCAGTTTTCTAAACTATTGTTTGCAGTTGAGAACTGTTTCCTAGACTGTATGTTCAGCTTCCCTCCTTGCAAGGGACATTGGTGGGGTAATGAATAGAGCTGGATGATTGCCAATTATCATGTACCTGCTCTAACTGCTTAAATCTGTGCCAAGAAGTAAAGCTTTCTGCAGCAGCACACACCTCGAGTTTGTGTCTGTCTGTCACACCGAATCCATTCTCTACCTGAAATCCAAGCCTTGGTCCCTCTGCTGTACATTCCCCTGGGTGGTCTGTGGCAATTGGGGCCACCCACCACGTGGGTGCTGCAAACTGATCCCCAATATTCTTCAAATAAGTGCTCTTAAGCACTCAGCCATCTCTCTCACCCCTCAGCCATCTCTCTCACCCTCAGCTATCTCTCTCACCCTCAGCCATCTCTCTCACCCTCAGCCATCTCTCACCCCTCAGCCATCTCTCTCACCCTCAGCCATCTCTCTCACCCTCAGTCATCTCTCTCACCCTCAGCCATCTCTCTCACCCCTCAGTCATCTCTCTCACCCTCAGTCATCTCTCTCACCCTCAGTCATCTCTCTCACCCTCAGTCATCTCTCTCACCCTCAGTCATCTCTCTCACCCTCAGCCATCTCTCTCACCCTCAGTCATCTCTCTCACCCTCAGTCATCTCTCTCACCCTCAGCCATCTCTCTCACCCTCGTCATCTCTCTCACCCTCAGTCATCTCTCTCACCCTCAGTCATCTCTCTCACCCTCAGCCATCTCTCTCACCCTCAGTCATCTCTCTCACCCTCAGCCATCTCTCTCACCCTCAGTCATCTCTCTCACCCTCAGCCATCTCTCACCCTCAGCCATCTCTCTCACCCTCAGCCATCTCTCTCACCCTCAGCCATCTCTCTCACCCTCAGTCATCTCTCTCACCCTCAGCCATCTCTCTCACCCCTCAGTCATCTCTCTCACCCCTCAGCCATCTCTCACCCCTCAGTCATCTCTCTCACCCTCAGTCATCTCTCACCCCTCAGCCATCTCTCTCACCCTCAGCCATCTCTCTCACCCTCAGTCATCTCTCTCACCCTCAGTCATCTCTCTCACCCTCAGTCATCTCTCACCCTCAGTCATCTCTCACCCCTCAGCCATCTCTCTCACCATCAGCCATCTCTCTCATGTTCAGTCATCTCTCACCCTCAGCCATCTCTCTCATGTTCAGTCATCTCTCACCCTCAGCCATCTCTCTCACCCTTGTCATCTCTCTCACCTATTTTTCATTATTGATGCTAATGTTGTGACATACAGTAAGTTTGTCTTTATAATTTTATTTGAATATTACCCAAATCAGATATATATATATACATATATATAAAACATGGTGCTCCAGAAATATGAAAAATGTGTTTATCTGGATCAATTTTTAAAACATTCAAAATGTTTTTACTTCCATGGGGCTGGAGAGGTGGCTCAGCTGTTAAGAGCATTTGCTGTTGACTTCCTAGCACCCATATGATGGCTTAACTGCCTACAACTCCAGTTCCAAGGGGGCCTCTGAGGGGACCAGGGACGCACATGGTGCACAGACATGTGTGTAGACACACACACAGTCATATATACAAAGTAAGATAAAACAATTCAAACGTTCAGACCTCTCATGTGACAGAAATATGACCCACGAGTCCATCATGTTATGTAAGGTCTCTTGTTATTCCCCCCTAAACTAATATGTCATTTGTGGTTTTACATAACAAATTATCATAATGCATGTTTTTATCCTGCTGGTAAATATTTAAGTTTAGCCAATTTCCTACCCATAACGTAATACTGTGGGGGTACAATATAGATTTTATATTATTTATTTTGTGTGAGTGTGTGTGTGTGTAACATAAACGCACCTGTGCCTACATTCACATGCCATGGCACACATATGGAAGTCAAAGGATAACTCCACACAACTTCCATGTCATTCATGTGTGTGAGCACACACACACACAACACATACAAATTAAAACATAACTGTAAGAAACCTCACATTAAAAAAGTGATGGAGAACTTTGATACTAGGTAGTGGTAACTGTAGAGGAAAAGTGATAGAAGTGTGCACAAGAACTATTTGCACAAATACGTGCATTTCTCTTTTTATACCATGAGGACCTGAGTTCGAATCCCTCACACTCTTGTGAAAAGCCAGATGTGGCAGCACAGACTTATAACCAACCCGAGCACTGGGAGGCAGACAGGCAATCAAGGGAGCTTGCTGGCCAGCCGGTCCAGCCACCACAGTGGAATATGATGGAGAAAGACACTGATGTCTTCTTCTGGCTTCCACATGCACATGCAAGGCACACCCACCTGCACACCTGCATACCTGCACACCTGCATACCTGCATACCTGCAAACATACATAGATACATACATACATATGCATACATCATACACACTGTGTGCACACAAACATACATACACACACACACACACACTCTTTACCTTATTAAAGGCAGAAGAAAATGACAATGACATTTGTAAACCTACTAAGTGAGTAACTGGGCTGGGGGTGTGGCTCAGTGGTAGAGCATTTGCCTAGTATGCATTAGGTTTGGGTTTGATTCCCCACTACTAAATTAATTAATTGGTTAATGAACAACTGCTTCTATTCAAGTTTTTTCTCGGAGTATTTGTGTGTGTGTTTGCATGTGTATATGTTTGTATGTGTGATATGAATATTGTGTTTACGTGTGTGTATTTGTGTGTGGATGATGTGTGGTGTGTGTTTATGTGTGTGTTTATGTATGTGTACATGTGTATGTGTGTTTGTATTTGTGTGTGCCTGCTTGTGTGTATGTGGATAAGTGTGTGTATTTGTGTGTATATCTGTGTGTACGTTTGTATGTGTTTATGTATGATGCATTTGTTTATGTGTACATGCATGTCCGTGTTTATGTATGTGTGAGATGTGTATGTTTGTGTTTATGTGTGCCTCCGTGTGTGATTTTGTTTGTTTGTTTGTGTGTGTGTGTGTGTGTGTGGTTTTGTGTGTGGGTGTATGTGTGGTTTTGTGTGTGTGTGTGTGTGTGTGGTTTTGTGTGTGGGTGTATGTGTGGTTTTGTGTATGTGTGTGTGTGTGGTTTTGTGTGTGGGTGTATGTGTGGTTTTGTGTGTGTGTGTGTGTGTGTGTGGTTTTGTGTGTGGGTGTATGTGTGGTTTTGTGTGTGTGTGTATATACCTGTGTGTATGTATGTGTTTATGTATGATGCATATGTTTATGTGTACATGCATGTACATGTTTATGTGTGTGTTTGTGTTTATGTGTGCCTCTGTGTGTGGTTTTGTGTGTGTGTGTGTTTATGTATGCCTCTGTGTGTGGTTTAGTGTGTGGTTTGTTTGTGTGTATGTGTGTGTGTGTGTTTATGTATGCCTCTGTGTGTCGTTTTGTTTGTGTGTGTGTGGGGGGGTTTGTGTGTGTGTGAGCACACGCACGTGCACATGCTTGAGATCAAGCCCAGAGTCTTACAAGTGCTAGGCAAGTGCTTAGTCTCGAGCTGAATCTCCAATCGTCATAGTTTCCTTATGGGTCAATTTAGGTTATTTGTCTCCAGAGACTGCTTGTGTGGCAACCACTGTGAAATTCTGATCATACACAATACCAAGGGTTTATGAAACAAATGGACATGTTTTTAAGAAGTCATCAATGAGAGGCACATTTGAAACTCTGACTGTGTCGCTCACAAAGGGAAGTTGTAGTAAAACAAAAAGAGAACAAAGGACGAAATCCTGGTGGGGAAAAAAAATAGAATTTAAAGACGGATCAAGGGAGGCAGACTGGGAGGCCTTAAGAGCCTAATTCAAGAATGTTGCCAGAGCCCTGAACACTTCATTCTCCTGGGACAGCCAGCAGGTAAGCCGGAGCACAGACCCTCCTCAGCCCTGTGAGTGCTGGAATTACAGGTGTGAGCCACCATACCTGGATTGGTGTGGAGTTTTAGAATGAAACTGTATTCTCATAGTGCTGGAGTAATTTAGAATCAAATTAAGAATCAGAAGCTAGCACGAAATGAAGTAACAGAAGTGGAGCGCAAGCACGCTGGCTAGGAAACCCGGGGAGAAGAGGCGGCTGTCAGACAGCGCCAAACCTTCCAAGCCTATCATATTCCCCACCAGAGGACACAATGAGCTGCCTGTAAATGGAACGTTTGGCCCCTTCCTACATGACAGCAGAGCCAGGTCTCCGTCCCTTCTGCAGCCGGTGGCCCGGGCTATCCTTTTCCAGGGTCACTGGAGTGATAAAGAATCTGTTGTCTCATCAGACTTGACAGTCACCCTGAGCTTGACTGATGTGTAGGGAAGATCATCCTCCTAAGAGCATTTGAAGTAGGACCAGAAGGATTGGGTAAAAGCAGGTTGTTTCCCCCTTCAGAAAGATGACGGGCATATGAGCTGGCGAAGACAGCTCTCCGTTAATTATTGGAATAGAAAAGCCCAGATGATGATGATGGAATCTTACACAGATGAAGCATAAGACACCATTAGAAGATGTGGATACAGGTGGTCCCTGTCCCCTTTCGGTGACTCTGCAATCATTTGGCTGTCCTTTGTTCGTTTCCACTGAGGCCCGTCACAGTCAGTTGTACCTTAGCATGCCTACTAAGGGTGACGGTGACGGTGAGCCTCAGTGTTTGCAGGTTCTTTGTATGTCATTCAAGAATAAAATGAAAGCACGTGAGGATACTTTACTCAGAGAGAACCGACAGTGCAGACGAAGAAGAGATCTGTTGTTAGGAGCAACGGCAGTCCACACGAGCGACATTCTCCCGTTATACCAAACTAATGCTTGGGGCTTCTTTGTATTGAATCCAAAGGAAGGAGAAGACAACTGCTAAGGGGCATAATTCCGGTGGCTTTTTGATTGGCAGAGACAATTATATCGTTCTAGTATAAGTGGTAACCGTTTCTCCACTGCACATGTCCTTTCCCACAATGTACCCGATTTCAGTCATACGCATGCCTGATTATTCATTAGCATAAGATGTTAAGCTGCAACAGGTCACCAGGTACATCTTCTGGAAAGAAATAAGTGTGTGCATAGCACATGCAGGTAAGGACCTCTGGCTGCCAACTGCATTGTTCGAAGAGGGTGTGTGCACTGGGGACCAAGTAGAATTGGAGTGCTAAGCCATTCCCTGCGCTTGCTGCCCCATGACCACAGACCAAGGTTTGGTGCTCAAACGTTTTTAAGGTATATATAAAACATTATGTATTATATATTATATTATAGATGTATCTATCTCTATATATTACATGTATCTGTAGGTACACACAGACTGTGGTGGCTTAAATATGCTTGGCCCAGGGAGTGGCCGAGGAGATATGGCCTTGTTAGAAGAAGTGTGTCATTGTGGGGATGGGTTTTGAGGTCCTGTGCTCAAGCTTCGCCCAGTGTAGAATGAGACCCTCTTCCTAGCTGCCTTCAGAAGATGGAGTTTTCCCCTGGAGACCTTTGGATTAAGATGTAGAACGCTCGGCTCCTCCAGCACCATGTCTGCCTGCATGCCGCCATGCTTCCTGCCATGATGATAATGGACTGAACCTCTGAAATTATAAGCCAGCCCCAATTAAATGTTTGCCTTTGTAAGAGTTGCCTTGGTCATGGTGTCTCCTCACAGCAGTAAAACCCTAACTAAGACAAATGTGTGATCACGCATACACACACATACACACACACACACACAGAGTGAGTGAGAGAGAGAGAGAGAGAGAGGAGAAGAGAATGTTTTGTCTACATGCACATGTATGTACTACACATATATCAAGCGCCTGCAAAGCAGAGGGTGCTGGAACCCCCAGAACAAGAGCTGCAGACAGTTGTGGCCAATCGTGGATGCTGGAGACTGAACCTGGGTCCTCTGGAAGAGCAGCCAGTGCTTCTGACCACTGATCTACCTCCCCGGCCCTTTGTGCAGTTTTAGGGACAAGGGAAGGGTTCTTTTTCTGAATATTATGGATGTCGTTATTCTCAAATGAGAACAAAAGGATGTTCAATTATTAAGTAGTGACAGAAGCGGAAGGGAGAAGTGGGGGAGGGAGAGCGAACTGAGGAACACGCCAAAGTCTGATCAACTATTTCTAACCTAAAAGAGAACTTCGCCAGGGGCAGAAAGAGCTAAATCCACTATTGGAATTTTAAACTGAGAAGGGCTATCCTCTGAAGTGTTGTTTTTAATAGTATAGTCAACAGAATGCTAGCTGATGTATGCTTTTACCTGTGAAAATTTCCCAGCAAGGAACATAAGGAATGTAGCTGGTGTCCGATCTGATGAAATAATTCCAGTATATGCATGCAATTGTATGTTTTTGTTCTAATTACATTAATAATATTTAAAAGTGTTGGGGAATATATAAAATACCCAGAGAAGTTGTATTTGTGGGCGATTGGTCTTCCTTGGTTTTGAAAAAATGAGTAGTGGGTGTAGATACGGCACAGAGGCAGAAGCAGGCAGATCTTCTCGAGTTCTAGTACAGCCAGGGTCACACAGCAAGTTCTGAGCCATCTAGGGCCACATACTGAGATTCCAGTGCGGAGGGGGGGGAGGGGCGAATTAAAAAGATTATTTTTAATTATCAAAGACAGCAAAGTTAGGAGTGGGAGAGGGGGACCAGGGTAACATGTCTGCCACACAAGAATGACATCGTTTCATTTCCCGTTACTGTAATAACAGGACAATCCCTCTTTGAAGCTTCTTAGGCTTGGTGGCAAGCACTATTACCCTCTGAGCTACCTCCGGAATCAGAGGACACATTTTTAATAACCACACATCAAGAAGCGGATCCTACCAGAGGCTGCTTAGGGTTGCGAGAGTTTCGGTTTTCAGACTTTAAAAGCTGACTGATGTTCGTTAGCTCTTTAAGCGGGGCTCTTTTCTAGTCAACATTAACTCTTCGATCCCGTGGGCCTGCTGAATGTGCCCTTCCACATCCCTTAACCCCTCCACAGTCGCCTTCCCTCTCTCCTGCGAGACGTGGGCTTCTTAAATGACTGGGAAACACGGAAGGCATCGCCAACCCCGCGACTGCTGTGCCCCGCTCACAGGCTCTGCCTCTGGTCCCACAGAATAGACCCATTTACACCTCCTTGTTCGTGGGCCCCGGTTCTTCAGACCTACGTAAGAGTTTGGCATCCGTGGCCATCACTGGCCACCTCCACACCCTATTCTCAGTTGTTCTCATCACGATCCACCCTTACCACCGCACTGGAGCACAGCGTGAAGAAAAACCTCAGCTCTCGGAAGCATGGCCGTACGCACCTGCATCACCGGCTAGCCGTTGGGTTTAAAGTTACTAGAAGACAAAACAAACAAACCCCCTCCTCAGGAACTAACAGTAGGTCGTTTGAAAAAATATGCTTTAGCAATCTTTTACAAATACTCTTACGAATTTAAGTCTTGTCAAAGCCCACCGAGTATCACGTAATATATTTGTTTCGCTGAGTTCTTTCAAGATTTGAGTCTAATCATTCTCGACACAACATAATAGCGGTTAGGGGTCCCGAGGAGAACCAGCGGTCCCCGGCAAAGCAACACTTTCAAAAGAGGCCATTTTTAAGCTGTCAGACCAGAGGAGACCCAAAGGACAATAGAGGTGCCAAAGTCCTGCTGCTGTTGAAACACGTTACATTTGGTGGCTTAAAATGATGGTTTCTTATTTTACAGTCATGAGGGGCTCATGAGGCTAAAAAGGTCCTTTAGGAGGGTTTGAGGAACCAGTGGCCTTTCTTGATCTGTCCAGCTTCTGAGGCCACCTTCATTCCTTGACGCCCAGTCTTCCCCCTTTGTATTAAAGGTGGGTGTAGCACCTTCAGCTCTTTCTGATCTGGGTGGAGGTGGCGAGTGATGGTCGCAGATGCCAAATGCTTACGTAGGTCTCAAGAAGCCGGGCCCACGAATAAGGAGGAGTAAATGGTTCTGTGGGACCAGAGGCAGAGCCTGTGAGTGGGGCAAGGCAGTCGCGGGGTGGGGCAAGGCAGTCGCGGGGTTGGCGATCCTTCTGTGTTTCCAGTCATTTAAGAAGCCTGTGCCTTACTGGAGACAGGGAAAGGAGACTGAGGGGTGTCCCCGATCTTCCCACCTCTGATGAGAACAGGCTGATCTTCACATGTACGAACATAAGATTTGGGAAGGAGGGTGTGGATATTTGGGAGTCGAGGGCGTTATCCCACCGGTGTAACACAATAACGATTCTGCTCACAAGAAAGGCATGGACTGGATTCATAGACCTCTGCTTCATGCAGATCTGTCCAAAGGCTACCTAGCAGAGCTCCATCCTTTGCTGCTCAGAATCTTTTTAATATCATGAGGATCAAGAGGACATGCAAATGAATTCAGCCGCCTTTTAAATTCTGCCATTTGCATGACCAAGTTTTGGATTTGATTTCCAGAAATCTCCATGGCCACATTACACAAGGATTTACTCTCAGACAGATAAGAACACCCCTGATTCCTCTTCTAGGCCTGAAAATGGGGTTTAATACTTTGAGCTTGTGATTATTTAAGATCGTTAGTTTATTTTCTTTGAAATGTTTCTCTCTTTTTTAGATTTAATTATATCATTACTTTTTGTGTCTGAGTATTTTTTTTTAAATTATTTAGGTATACAAGTACACTGTAGCTGTCTTCAGACACACCAGAAGAGGGCATCAGATCCCATTATGGATGGTTGTGAGCCACCATGTGGTTGCTGGGAATTGAACTCAGGACCTCTGGAAGAGCAGTCGGTGTTCTTTTCTTTTTTCTTTCTTTCTTTCTTTCTTTTTTTTTTTTCTGGAGCTGGGGACCGAACCCAGGGCTTTGCGCTTGCTAGGCAAGTGCTCTACCACTGAGCTAAATCCCCAACCCCGAGCAGTCGGTGTTCTTAACCTCCAGCCCTGTGTCTGAGTATTTTGCCTGCATATATATGTGTGTTCCACATGTGTGCCTAGTGCCTGAGGAGATCAGAGGAGGACATTGGATTCCCTGGAGGAGATTTACAGATGGTCGTGAGCCCCCATGTGAGGAATGGGAACTGGACGTGGGTCTAACAGCAACAAGGGCCAACTCTCCAGCCCCTAAAAAATATATTTCTAAAAAGATTTTATTCATGAGCCAGGTCATAGCACACACCTTTAATTCCGGCACCTGGGAGGCAGAGGCAGGAAGAGCTCTGTGGATTTGAGGCCAGCCTGGTCTACAGAGTGAGTTCCAGAAACTCCCAGCCCAGGTATAGAGGTGATTCTTCTGACATAGCTGGCCTGGGTGAGGAGCATCAGATAACTCAACCACTGCAACAGAGATGGAGCACAGAGAGCTCTTCCCGAATCTTCCCCAGACTTTCAATACTTGATGATGTTAGGTCTCAAATCCAGGACGAATGGACAACTGGGGTGACAAAGTAACAGGTAACTGAGCTTTAATCTGCAAATGGTGACTTTTCTCTTACCATCCATCCATAGTAATCTCCATGAACGCTGACTCCTGCAAAGCTAAGTGTTAGAACTATAAAATTAAAAGTACACCATGGCCAGCTGGGGTGGCCCACACCTTCAAATGGGAGGCAGAGGGAGGTAGATCTCTGAGTTCAAACATGAGCTGGTCTACAGAGGGAATTCTGGGCCAGCTGGGGCTACGTAGTGAGACTATATAAATACATAAGTAGATAGCCAACAGTATTGAGTAAAACTGTGTTTGGAGTTATTATCTGTATTTTCTGGGGAAAAGAAGATATTTGGAATATTCAAGAAGCTGGACTTCAATTCCATCAAGCAATTATACTTACTATAAGGTCTGCAGTAGAATTGTGGACAATTATAGCTGCCGTGGATGACCAAAATCTCGTCTCAGAACTTTAGGAAGGCAGAAGGAAAAATGTGCAGTGGTGTCCACCTGTATTTCCAAAACTCTGGAAGTGGAGGCAGAAGGATCAGGTGCAGAGACATTACAAGGCTGGGCTGAGTGTCGTAGTGTATTGAAGGTCAGCTTCAACACCACAGGGTAAACTGAGGAGGGTCTAGTATGTAGTCAGTGACTGATCACTCAGCAGACTTTTCTCTACAGGAATAAAGCATGATTCCCTGTGGCCAGCAAGAAACTCTCTGAACTCTTTAAACTCTTTGATGGCTGGCGAGAAGGAGAAGACAAAAAAGAAGGAAAATCATACACACACACACACACACACACACACACACACACACCCCTTCACACACACATTGAGTGAACTTTACATATGTACGCATACATGTATTTTGTGAATGGATGGTGCAAAGCTCCAACAACTTTATTTTTTTTCCACATGGAGAGATTTAATGAGAGAAAAAGAGTACAAGAGAAGAGAAGTAAAGGAGGCCAGCCATGAGCACATGGAGGGAAGGAGAGGAAGGATGGATGGGGAGAGAAGGGAGAAGGACAAAGAGAGCATGAGAGCAGAGAAGAGAAAGAAAGCAAGAGGAAGAGGACTAATTTTTTTACTCTTAGCTTTTTTGTACCACCTAAGCAAAGTTCTCTATGTAAGAAAAAGATTACCTCATATTCACGAGCTACATATTCTCCAAAAACAATCATCATCAAACATATTCTTCAAACACACATTATAACCATTGCACAAAAGGAAACTACAGCAGGATTGTTGCTTATGTATCCTTCCTCTGAAACTCTTACCTCACTATACATTTCCCATCTGTCTTCCTCTCCACAACCTCAGCCTAACCCCATAGCAAGAACTCTTTTGTCACTGATTAACAAAGTTTAAACAAGCCCCTCTACAGTAGCAAGTTCTTCCCAATGCTTAGCTGATGACAATTTGTACTTACCAAGAAACACATCATCATCTCTCTTATGTCTTATTTTTGAAGTCTTGTTCAGCTAAACTGGCTAATCGTCTACTTTCTATTCTTTTTTTTTTTCTTTTTTGGAGCTGAGGACCGAACCCAGGGCCTTGTGCTTGCTAGGCAAGGGCTCTACCACTGAGCTAAATCCCCAACCCCGTCTACTTTCTATTCTTACACTCACAGTAGAATTATTGACTCTTGGGCTGGAGAGATGGCTCAGTGGTTAAGAGCACTGACCGCTCTTCCAGAGGTCCTGAGTTCAATTGCCAGCAACCACATGGTGGCTCACAACCATCTGTAATGGGGATCTGATGCCCTCTTCTTGTGTGTCTGAAAACAGCTACAGTGTACTCATACATTAAGTAAATAAATCTTAAAAAAAAAAGAATTATTGACTCTTTATTCATAACCCTGTCTTTTCATGGTGCACATTGAAACTTGTGGCCTTATCCTTAGGAACTCAGACCCAATGTGGAGTGGATGGTTTTTGGTTTTTGATCATCAACTTGTCCCAGGCCTGTTTTTCTTCCCAGTACAATTACAGGTCATAATCCATGAAAGCTCGCTGTACTGCTTTTCTAACCTATGCAGCCCTCACTACTGTACAAGGAGGGGGCACATTCTACTCTTAATTCTAACTTTATTACGTCTTCCTCGAAAACCAACTTAAACCATCTCTTTAAACTTTCAAGCAACTACCCTAACTTCCTAAAACTATTTAAATCAAAGCATATTCCATAAAATTAATTTATCTAAACATTATTTTATGAAGGTCCGCCTTCGTGTTGCTCTGCAGGAAACTTGCCCAACAGAGTGGGCTATCTATCACCCAGGAAGTAACACACCAGGCTCTAGGCAGTGAGGCGCTCCTCACCCCCAGTGACACCACGCCAGTTATATGAGGAGTGTAGCAGTGACAGACAAGAGAAGGCACATCAGTAGCTGGAAGCAATCCTGGATGAAGCCCCCAGAGCTGTGTCTCTTCAGGATATACCTATCACTGATGGGGGCGATGCTGATGCTAAGGTCCTGTTCCCCAATTGGCTCTTGATCTGTCAGTAAAGAAAGCCACGGCTAATGCTGTGTGGAAGGAGTAGGCGGGACTTCCGGGTCCCTGGAGGGAAAAAAAGACAAACTGTGTGTGTGTGTGTGTGTGTGTGTGTGTGTGTGTGTGTGTGTGTGTGTGTGAGAGAGAGAGAGAGAGAGAGAGAGAGAGAGAGAGAGAGAGAGAGAGGTTTTATCCATGGATTCAAAGGAAGCTGTTTTGAGGCTGGTAGTGTGGCCCATTCCCGAAGCTAAGGTGGGTACCTGCCATCCCAGTACTCGAGAGGTTGAGATAGAAGGGTTGAGGGTTTGAGGCTACATAGCAAGGTCCTGTCTCAAACCAAAGCCTGAAGCCAAAGCCAACCCCACCTCCAGTTCCCTGGTATTTGGACTCCCCTGATGAGCCTCCTCCCTGTGAGGCCCCCTTTCCTGCCTCAGCCCTATCTTCATCTCCATCCTTCATGGCTGTCCCTCCTCCAACTCCTCCTCCCTACCCCCTCCCTTCTCACTTCCTGTCCATGGTCGGCCATTCTAATCTCCGACCCACCAGCCCCTGTAGACACTTCCGTCAACCCTCTTCACCTTTCCCCTCCCCTCTCTACACCCACCCAGAGCAATCTTGTTCTCTCTAACAGAAGCGGCAGGAAGAGATGGGCACACCCAAGTCCACATGCCCTTCATACTGTCGGAAATCGACAAACACTTGAATAGAACAGAATCTTGTGTTGTTCTCTGAATTCCACTCCATTTAGAAAACAATTCACCCAGATAACTCAAATCTATGACATTACCTGGCATGGCATGTATGTGTGTGTGTGCGCGCGCGCGCGTGTCATATATGTATTTGGATATATGGGCTGGCTGAGTTCTGGGATTAGAGGTGTGTGCCTCCACACCCAGTTATAATATGCATATCCTGACCTCTACCCTCACCCAAGAGGAAAAGAACTGTATATGGAAGGCAGCCAGGGACCATGCTGATAAACTTTGTTAACGCAACAACACCTTCTCCTAGGAGGAGGAAGTAATCACCTTAAGGTACCAGCACACAGGCACCAGGACAGAACACTGGTGTTAATGGTAACTTACTTAGCTGAAGGCATTCGGCAAAATGCCCATTCCAGAGTTGGCTCTGACAAACTGAGGTCACTCAGAGCCAGTGAAAAGCTTGCTCTTTTTTCTCATCCTGCCTCACTGAGGAAATCAAGTAGAGGCAATAACTCCACCCGGACATTAATAGAGTCACACTCTGAAGACTACAAGAGGGACCCAGCACCTCAGAATGAACTTCTAGACATGGCCTTTAAGGATTCCAACAACAGAGGAGGCCAAAAGGAAAAGGGAAGAGATAGCAAAGTGGTAGGAAAGAATGCCATGCCAGCTTCCAGTTCAAGAAATGGCATCTCAGCTCAGCAAAGCCCAGCTCGACATGTCACCCACATCCCAGGGAGGAGGAGTCAGGCCCCCACCCACCATCCATCCCTTCAATGCAATCAAACTAGCCATTGGACTAAAGGGTGTTCTGATCCTCAGCCACCCTCCAAGGATTGTCCCAGCTGAGGACAATGAGGACACTAGAGAACTGACTGGCAGGTTGCACCCATGCCCCACCCTTTGACCTCCACTGATGTTCTTCAACCAATGCCTAGGCCCAGTGAAGGGGTCCTGAATTCTGGGGCCCCTGACAGAGCCCCACCTCACTCATCAGAACTCAATATGGGTGGTGTAGCAGCTGGAAGATTTCTTTCATATTAGCTGCCAGGGCCTCTTTCTCCTTGCTTGGCATGAGTCAATCAAAGCCACTGACTTGTGGCATTTTGAAAGGGATTGGCCTTCATAAGCTCATCCATCCACACTAGGCCCAGTCTCTTTCTCTTTCTGCCTACCCATCACGATGTACCTCTCAGCCACTGCCCAAATGCCTACGTGCATGCCATCATGCTCCTTGCCGTGGTGATATTGGACTAGACCTCTTCAAATAATAAGCTCCCAATTAAATGCTGTCTCTTGTAAGAGTTGCCTTGGTCATGGTGTCTCTTCACTGCAGTTAGAACATCACTAACACATAGACAGGAGTCTCAAGCATTCACTATAATCCACCCTATACTCCTGACTTAGTCTGCCCATTTGATGTCACGACCCTCACCCACTCTTTATCCTGTCTCAATGCCCACTCCCACGATTAGGCCTGCATCTCCTCTAAACTCAAGGCTTCCTTACACCTCCCTTCCTTGAGACTGTCCACCATTTTTCTCCTTACCTTGGACTCAGGTGGCATCCCAACCTGAAACCAAACTTCTACCCACATAGCCTTTTATTTCCCCCTCTATTTTTTTTAACTAAAAATAGATTTTTTTCATACATATTTTAGAGCTTCTGTTTCTGTGAAGAGACACCATGACCACAGCAACTCTTACAAAGGAAAACATGTAATCGAGGCTGACTTATGGCCTACAGGTTCAGCCCATTGTCATCCTAGTGGGAAGCATGGCGGTATGTGGGGAGACATGGTGCCGGAGGAGCTGAGAGTTCTATATTTGAGTCTAAAGGCAGCAGGAAGAGAGAGTGAGACACCAGGCCTGGCTTGAGCCTACTCCCAGTGACACAGTTACTCCAACTGACGAGGCCTGCATTGTCACAACACTGAGAACCGAGTGTAGGCCTGCGAGATTTAAGAAGAAACACATACTCGGGTCATTTGTCTTAAGAGAAAGCTGTCTGGGCTTTACTGAGATCTCCTTATACACAAGAGGCAAAAACAGTGGAAAAGTACTAGAGCAGATGGAAGACCCCCAACCAGGAACCAGAAAATGACATCATGAAAAGTCCCAGCCCCAAAACAGGGGCCAAGAGCAGCTGCCAAGGGTATAAACAACTTCTTGCCATAGCAGGCTGAAAGGCTCAGCGAGGGGGAAGGGAAACACCCCAAGGTAGGGCCCAACATCCAACAAGGCCACACCTCCTAAGAGTGGTTCCTCTTATGGGCCTATGGGGGCATTTATCATTCAACCCAACACAATACAATATATTCTGATTATGGTTTGCTCTTCCCCAACTCCTCCCCTATCCTCCCTACCACCACCTCCTATCTGAATCCATACCCCCTTTGTCTCTCCTTTAAAAAATAAACAGGCCTCTAAAAAATAATAGAGCTGGAGAGATGGCTCAGCGGTTAAGAGCACTGACTGCTCTCCCAGAGGTCCTGAGTTCAAATCCCAGCAACCACATGGTGGCTCACAACCGTCTGTAATGGGGTCTGATGCCCTCTTCTGGTGTGTCTGAAGACAGCTACAGTCTTATATATAATAAATAAATCTTTTCAAAAATAATAATATAATAAGATAAAACAAAAACAAACAAACAAAGTAGAACGGAACTAATAAAGAGAAGGGGAAAAAAACAAATTGAAAAACACAAGAAACCCATATAGACACAGAGATACACATGTGTTCATACACACAGGAATCCTATAAAAATTCAAAATCAGAATCCACAATATATACCCAAAGGACATGTAAAGTATAAAAAAATTAAGTAAAGAAAAAAATATCCAGACAAAACCTTATAAGACAAAGGATCTTCCATGATGCCGCTGAGTTATTTTTATATTGGCATCTACTGCTGGGCATGGGGGCTGTCCTCAAGAGTGGTTTGTTCCCCCAGTGGGACTCAATTAAAGAGATAATTTTTCATTTGTGATTATTATCGTGGTTTGGATAGGAATGATTCCCATAGGCTCATAGAGTTGAATGCTTAGTCCCCAGGGAGTGGCACCACTAGGAGGTGTGGCCTTGGGGGAGGAAATGTGTCAGTGGGGATGGGCTTTGAGGCTTCAAATGCTCAAGCCAGCCCCCTTCCTGCTGCCTGCTGCTACAGAGATCTAGATGTAGAACTCTAGCTCCACCTCCAGCACCGTGTCTGCCTGGACGCTGCCATGCTTCCTGCCGTGATGATAATGGACTGGACCTCTGAACTGTAAGCCAGCCCCAATTAAGTGTTTTCCATTATAAGAGTTGCTGTGGCCACGATCTTTTCATTTTTCCCTTGAGCCCACGGACCCTATCTGGTGCAGACTTGTGCAGGCTGCCAGAGTATCTGAGCTCATATGTGCAGTCACTTGGGCTGCGTTTTGAAGGCTTTGTTTCCTTCGTGCCTTCCGTGCTCACTGGCTTTTAAACTCTTTCCACGTCCTCTTTTGCAGGGTTCCCTGGGGGGAGGGATTTGATGGAGACATCCCATTTAGGACAGAGTGTTCCAATCTCTCTCACTTTCTGCATATTATCTGGGTGTGGGTCTCTATTTGTTCCCATATGTTGCAAAAAGGAGCTTCTTTGATGATGTCTGAGGAAGACACTGATCTATGAGAATATCAGAAGTTTGTTAGGAGTCATTATATTACATGTATGTATGTATGTGTGTGTGTGCATGTGTGTGTGTAGATAGATATAGATATATAGATATATAGATATTCCCCCCCTCTTAGGCATCAGAAAGCCCAAGGGTACTCACCTGGTCCAGGACCTCCCTAAATCAACTGGGCCACTGTTCCTATACACACTCTCCTCTCCTCCGTCTCCTCCTCGACCACCTTCTTTTCTGTCTTTGATCTTTTTTTAATAATAAGCAAGCATTACTGCTTTTTATTTATTTTTTAAAAGATTTATTTATTTATTGAATATAAGTACACTGCAGCTGTCTTCAGACGCACCAAAAGAGAGCATCGGATCCCATTACAGATGGTTGTGAGCCACCATGTGGTTGCTGGGATTTGAACTCAGGACCTCTGGAAGAGCAGTCAGTGCTCTTAACCTCTGAGCCATCTCTCCAGCCTTCTGTCTTTGATCTTTTTTTTTTTTTTTTTGGTTCTTTTTTTTTTTCGGAGCTGGGGACCAAACCCAGGGCCTTGCGCTTCCTAGGTAAGCGCTCTACCACTGAGCTAAATCCCCAGCCCCTCTGTCTTTGATCTTATAGATGTCTTTTTACCTCCCCAACACCCTCATTCTAACCTTGTTTTGCCTTCTCCTGGGAGGACCTTTCAGCCCAGCAACTCATCTGGATAATCTGTCCCAGGCGTTGTTATTTTCTTTAAAAACAAAATCTCAAGCATTCAATTTACTAATGAAGACTCAGGAGCCAGAGGCTGGGGTGAAAGCCTGCTAGCTCAGAGAGGCAGAGAAAGCACCCATCTGGCCACAAAGTCTTAAATACCCTGCAACTCAAAGACCTCCTTTCTCTTTCCTGGGTTTTCTTATGGTCATTTCCTGTCAACTGGTTGCTTGCCCTGCCTCTTGTCCTATGGTTGACCTTAATCCTGTATATAAAAGGCTCTTGGATTAAAGGTGTATGCTAGGGATGGGCCACACTACAACTAGAGACAGGTTTCTCCTGAATACGATTTCAGGGTTCACAGTATGATCAGATATCTTATAACACCCAGGGATTCTAGAGACAGCCTTCATCACTTATAGTCAGACTTTACAAAAGGACCTCACCAATCTAGATCAGTACCCTGGTTTCCTTCTCCAGTATGCAATGAACTATTTTCCACAGACCAGTCTCCAGTGATCTACAGCCCTCCTTAACTCTCTGGTCTCTTGTGGGTCTAGGCTCTCCAACTGTCTTAGTTAGGGTTTTACTGCTGTGAACAGACACCATGACCAAGGCAAGTCTTATAAAGGACAACATTTAATTGGGGCTGGCTTATAGGTTCAGAGGTTGTCTGTCATCACACCTCTTCCAACAGGGCCACACTTCCTAACAGTGCCACTCCCTGGGCCAAACATATACAAACCATCCCATTCCAGTCCCTGACTCCCATAGGCTTTTTCAAACACATGAGTCTATGCGGGCCATATCTAACCATCACATAACAAAAAAATATATTTAGTTCAACTTACAGATTCCCCATAGTCCATAGCAGTCTCAGCAGTGTTAAAAGTCCTAAGTTCAAGGTCCTTTCTGAGATTTATCCAATCACTTAACTGCAATCCCCAAAATAAGACAGGAAACCAGCTGGGCAAACTCCAAACTCTGCATCTCCATGGCTGACGTCAAAGCCGTCTTCAGAACTCCAACTCCTTTCTCATCTTTATTGACTGCAACAATTTTCTTTCTCCTGGGCTGGTTTCACTCCCTGTGTGATGGTTTATATATGCTTGACCCATGGAGTGGCACTGTTGGGAGGTGTGGCCTTGTTGGGGTAGGTGTGTCACTGTGGGCATGGCCTTAAGATCCTCACCCAACTGCCTGGAAGTCAGTCTTCCACTAGCAGCCTTCAGAGGAAGATGTAGACTCTCAGCTCCTCCTGCACCATGCCTGCCTGGATGCTGCCATGCCCCTGCCTTGATGAAACTGAACGGAACCTCTAAACCTGTACGCTAGCCCCAGTTAAATGTTGTCTTTTATAAGACTTGTCTTGGTCATAGTGTATATTCACAGCAATAAAATCCTAACTAAAACAACCTGTTAGCAGCTTTCCATGGGTCTGGCATCTTGAATATCTTGGGGTCTCCAAGGCAGTTTCAATGTTACAGCTTCTTGTTTCAATGTCGGGGATCCACACATGATCTTCTGGGCTCCTCCAAAGGGCTGTGCCACTTCTCCAGCTCTGCCCTCTGTACCTCAGGTTGATCCACTCCATTGTCACTGCTATTCTTGGTAGTCATCCCATGGTACTGGCATTTCCAATAAGCTTCAACTAGGCTTCACCAATAGCCTCTCATAGTCTCTCTTCATGGTGCCAAGCCTCAACTCCTTTGCATGACCCACTCAGTCTTGGGCCATCAACTGCAACTGAGGCTGCACCTTCACCAGTGGCCTTCCATGGCCTCTCACAGTGCCAACCAAACCTCAACCACTCTTCATGACCCCTTCAGGCCTTCAAAACTAGTACTACCTGGGTGAGTCTTACACATTGCCAAATGTGGCTCTGGCACGAGGCACAACCTTGGCTATCTCTGGAACACAGATTCTTTGTGTTCTCAGAAAATACTTCACCTCAGAAGATTTCACCTCAGTGATGCTGATCTCTTCTTAATCACCACTGTTTCTTAGCTCCAGCTGACCAGCATCAATTGTCCCAGTAGTTCCTTCTATTTTTCACTCTAAAACCAGAGCCACATGGCTGAAGCTGCCGTGTTCTGCTGTTTGCAGGAGCTGGAACATGGCCCCCTTATTCTATTACCAGCTTTCTGTTTTTTGACTCCCTCTCTGCCTAAACTTGGCTTTCCTGGAACTTGCTCTGTAAGTTGACGTTGACCTCAGAGATCTGCGTGGCTTTGTCTCCTGTAATGCTGGGATTAAAGGCATATACCAGCATGCCTGATTTAAGTTTTTCTTCACTTAGAACCTGCTTTGTCCTGGGCTGGCCTTGAACTCAGAGATCTGCTTGGCTTTGTCTTCTGTGAATTTAGCTGGGTAGGATTTTGCCCCCAAATCCCTTAATCTGTTATCTCCTAGAACATAGGATTCAGTTCCATTTCACTTCCTGGTACTCCTTTAATACTTGAACATTATATTTTATATTTCTCCTTTCTAAACTTGCTACACTTGTTCAAAATTCTCTTCATGAGACTTAACCAGAGAACAAAGTCCATGATGGGCATTTCTGAGACTTCCTTTGTCAATGCAGTTAATCTGAGTCTCTTCACCTTAGCCTCAGACAGACTCTTCAGAAAAAGTAAAAAAGTATCCATGTTCTTCAGCAAAATACTACAAAAACAGTCTCTAGGATATATACTGAAGTTCTTCTCTACTGAAACCTCTTGGGCCAGGTGTGCACAATTCAAATAGCTCAGTAACAAAGTCTTCCATATTGCTACTAATACAGCACATTAAGCCCACCTTAAAGCTTTCCACTGCTTTCCCAATCCAAAGTCCCAAAAATCACATTCCAAACAAAAGCATGGTCAGGCCTATCACAGTCCCTGGTACCAACTTCTGTCTTAGTTAGGGTTTTACTGATGTGAACAGATGCCATGACCAAGGCACTTTTATAAGGACAACATTTAATTGGAGCTGGCTCATAGGTTCAGAGGTTCAGTCCATCATCATCAAGGTGGGAACAGGGCAGCATCTAGGCAGGCAGAGCTGAGAGTTCTATGTTTTCATCTGAAGGCGGCTAGTGGAAGACTGACTTCCAGGCAGCTAAGATGAGGGTCTTAAAGCCCAAGTCCGCAGTGACACACCTACTCCAATAAAGCCACACTTCCTAATAGTGCCACTCCCTTGAGTAAGCATATACAAACCATCACACCAGCCATCGGTCACCCATCTAGGTGTCCCAATGTCACAAGAAGGGAGATATGTATTCTGAGCCAAGATAAAGGAATTCCTCGCTTACCCCATCCTACAACCTCACCATGAGCAGCTTGCATGATTAGATCTATTTAATTTCTATATGGATTCCCAATTTATCCCTCAGTGATCGGCCTCTTTATGAGGCCACTGAGGGGTTCCTGGAAGAGCCACTCTTATTCCACCCATGAGCGTACTTAAGTCCACTCTCTACTGTGCCTCTACCCTAGCCCTTCCAGACCTACACAGACTCCATTTCTTATTACATGCTAACCAAGCACAAGCCCTCAAAATACTCTGCCAAACAGGGGAGGGCGATACATATCATTCCCCATAGTCTTTTTCTCCAAACAGCTAAACGAAGTCACTAGAGGCTGGCCCCCTGCCTCCAGACCCTGGCCGCAGTGCCCCTGCTTGCTC
Organism: Rattus norvegicus; assembly: GCF_021556685.1. Lineage (NCBI taxonomy): Eukaryota > Metazoa > Chordata > Mammalia > Rodentia > Muridae > Rattus > Rattus norvegicus. Next base: position 9,563,420 of record NC_141547.1, read on the forward strand.
CCAAAGCAAACAAAATCTTGACCCACGTATCTTCACTACCTGCTCATCCAAGAACTTCATCTGTCCCATGATTTCCTAACTCCCCTAGCCAGAGTCCAGCTTCCCCATGCTTACTTATTACATCCCAACCTTGTATCTGAGCCACTCCCACTCTCAACCCAACACTTGCTCAGAGACACTCTGCCCTGCTTCTAACCCCTTTGCCCATATCTTTGGTTACCCCTGAAAAAAGACCCAGACTGGTTTATAGATGGTAGTATCCTAAAACACAGCAGGATACGCTATGCTTGAAGGGGGTCTGACAGCCCCCAGAAGCCCACACACACTAGACATGAAGTCTCCACCCCTTCCCACAACTTCCCAACGGGCAGAGTTAATTCTCTCACCCTAGCTCTCATGCTTGCTCCTAGCCTTACAGTCCAAACATGCCTACAACATAATGCGCTCCAACATCATTTTTTTAACCTTTAAATTGATTCTTCCTGAGTGTCACATCATGCACTCCAGGCCCACTCATCTCCCTGTCCCCTCATATCCTCCCTTCACTCTTGCCACACCCCAGCCTCTAAAATAAAAACTCACATGCGAACAAAAGACAAGGCATAGAAAGTATCCCCTCATGGAGGCTGTAGTGTGTCCCACACTAGATCTCTCTGACCACACATCGCTACTGGCAAACGCTCACTACAATGAGTCATTGCTCTGTTTCAAGGTCTCTGGTTTTGGTGATACCATCAATACTGGATCCTCACCAGACCTCTTGGTTGTCCTGTTGTTGTCCCATGACCTGGAGTTACTGCAGCTCTGGATCAGCAGCTCTTTCACAGGCCCCAACAATTGATGTAGGTTGAGGGGTGGGGCCAACTCAGAGTCCTGCTTGGACGGCAACTGAGCTGGTCAGCTTGCCATCTCTCCCAAATCCACACTACCAGGACGAGCTCTCCAGCACTGCTCTGGCTAAGACTCTCACTGATCCATCAGCAGGAGGCAGGGTCAGCTCTCCAGCTCTCAGGCCAGCAGAGTCGGCTCACAGGCACCTACACTTCCAAAGCCAGCTCCAATGGGCTGCCTGTCAAGGAGTAGGACCCACTCTCTAAGTGTTGCAGCCAGTGAAGGGCTAGGATAGTACTCCTGCTCTCACACCCTCGGGGCTGGCTACCTGTGCTTCCAGCTCCACTGTGTTGCCCCCATGATGTGCACGGCCTGCCCTCCTATGTGCTGCAGCCAGCGAGGGGGCAGAGCCAGCTCATGACCTGGGGACAGCTCTACTGACTGCTGTAGATGGTAAGAGGAGTGTGTGGGGGAAGGTCATCGCCTCTGTGCCACCTCATGGTGGAGGAGTGGCAGAGCCAGCACTCCTTCCCTCACCTGTGCCCCGATCACCCGGGCCAGCTCTACAGTGGGGTCCAGTGAGGTGCAGGGCCCACTCTCCTGAGTGCTGCTATAGGGGAGAGGGGGGCTGGCTCTCCGCAGTGGCTCAGCCAGTGAGGGGTGCAGTGAGTTATGCACAGCCTTTGAGCATCTACGTGGTCCCAGGTAGCTGCCCAAACCAGCGATGCCCCTGAGGGCTCTAGTAGTAACATGAGCCACTGACATTGACATCAACCTCTGCTGCTGCATGGCCACGAACCCAGACAAGGCCCTCAGTTACAGCACTGGCTGGGACCTCACCTTGGCCTCTGATAGCAGAGCTGGCTACTCACAACAGCTGCTCCTTTCAGTTCTTTTTTTTTTTTTTTTTTTTTTTTTTTTTGGTTCTTTTTTCCGGAGCTGGGGACCGAACCCAGGGCCTTGCGCTTCCTAGGCAAGCGCTCTACCACTGAGCTAAATCCCCAACCCCTCCTTTCAGTTCTTTAGTGTCCAGTTCCATCCCTCCTTACAGTGCTCAAACTGCTCTGCTTCTCTTTCTCCCCTACGTCCACCACATACTTGCTCCTGCTGTGGGTGGGCCTGCCCATGCACTGCGCAGCAGAGAACAGGTCTCTGGGCGTCCTTCCTCAGCCACACCATTTGGCATGGCAGTGGATGGTCTCTCTACACTCCAACATCTTAACCTCGAGGAGAAAGGTCTTCATAACTCAAAGGGAACGCCAATTATTAACTCCCCTTTTGATATAGGAACTCCTTTGAGGGGTTCTTCTTCCCACCTTAGCAGCCTTTGCTGTTTTACACATCAGGCGGCATGAAAAGGGCAACGATTGACCTCTCTTCTCAGAAACCAGGCTGATCAAACAGTCTGATAGACTGCACTGTCATATCCTGACCAAATTCTAATGCATGCATGCACATACGCATGGGCACAGAGAGAGAGAGAGAGAGAGAGAGAGAGAGAGAGAGAGAGAGAGAGAGAGAGAGAACACACTCCTTTCTGCAACCATCAGCCCCTCTGGTGGCTAACTCCTGACTTACCTCTGTTCCCTACTTCAGCCTTTGATCAGCCTCTGCTCTCCTTCCTTGGAGGTGCTCCCTCCTCAGCTCCACTGACAGGCGATTTCAAAAGGACCAGCCCAGCCCTGTGAGAGTCACCAAAAGGCAAATCCTAACTCCAACCTTCGTCCTCCTGTATTTTCACCTCACCAAATGAGAGGTCAATTACCTGCCCTAGACCATCACTAGACTTCATCCATATGACCCCAGTCAGGTACTTACTAGTACTCATAGATTCCTTTTTGAGAGGGGTTTGGGGCCCTCTGACTGCAGATATGAGAGCTCACCCTGTACTGCATACTCCGAGACTGTCCCTTGCTTTGGCTTGCCCTCCTCCACACCTTCAGTGACCCTCAGTGCATCTATGTGACTACCTAACAAATATCCACCTCCCCCCAGTCCCCTGGACATCCCACATCCCTTACCGGCCGCAGTCCACAGAGTAAGCAGAGAGGATAAATGGGACTATAAAAGAAATCCTCACCAAACTACAGAATTCAAACAAGGTAAAACTCCTACCTTTGACCCTTGTCAAACTCTAAGGCTTGCCAACAAATCCCTAATCAGTCCCTTTGAATTCATATTTAGGAGACCCCTTCATGCCCTGGGGACTCAACAGACACAGCCCAATTCCCTAGCTCACAGCTTTCTGTCCTTTCTCCGCACATATCTTTGGAAACATACTCTGTCCTACTCTCCTTCCTATAGCAAATGTGGTATACGTCTCAGATCCTCCCAATCTTTCCTAACACCTACACAGCAGCACCCACACAAGGTCATTTACTCATCCCTGCCATCACAAAATTAAATAATGTTAACTGGGTTCAATCTTCACAGACTCAAGTAGCCTTCCCCAACACACACAATTTCCAACTTTGTCTCTAGGTCCCACCAAGCTCAGACATCTAGGCTTCCCAATTCCTAGCTCCCACCAATCACAGCTGAATAATCACCAATGTATTTGCCCTCCAGTCCAGCTACCCCAATGGTCTTGGATGTGTCTCTTCTGTAACAGATACCTCTGAGATCAAAACATCCCATCCTGCAGGAAGCTCCTTTAGCAGGTAAACAACTCAGAACAGCTCAAGAAGTCCCTGAAACTGACCAGATTCATCCAGCCCTTCCTTGACCAAGTAAGCAGAGTATAGCTGCACGGAGGACACTCAGAGAAGCTGAGGGGCAAGGAAGACCCCCAGAGGAGAAAAGCTGCCTGGAGTAGGCAGAAGCCAGCAGAGCTTTCTGAAACAGGTTTAGGGCAACTGAAGGACCCGAAAAACAAAACACTCACGGGACTGCTGAGCTGCCTGCAGGGTTCCATGCTGGGGTGGGTTTTAGTGATGTATCTGTAAACTCTAAGTAGCCCTCCACCCCTATTCCTGTAAGTAGACAAGGGTCTCATCTCCTGTTGTGAATGAGTGATGACATCCCACAACATGGCTGCCAGGATTGCTTCTAACCTCCAGAAGAGACTCATACAATATGGCTGCCTACAGATGCAGATGACCCTTCCTCAAATACTGGGCTTGTGTCAGTTTTCCTAGCCAGGGAACAAAATCAGAGGCACCCACTGAAGGACAAGGAGTCAGGTACCTTATAGGATCGGAGGGGGTTCTGCATAAGAAGGGCATAATTTGGGAGTTAGCCATAAGAATTCCTGCCACATGGGGTACCTAAAACTTTGGATTGGGATTGTACATCCACAGGGCAAAAGGCCCCCTCCAAACTTTACAATTGTCTCTAGAATAAAACCCATTTCTATTCCTGTGAGCACAAACAATCTAGGCTCCTGGGTTCCCAGACAATGACTTATCCCCAGTATTGGAAACATTATGATAACAACAGTTGTGATGATTTGTACATGCTCAGCCCAGGGAGTGGCACTATTAGAAGGTGTGGCCTTCTTGGAGTAGGTGTGTCACTGTGGGCATGGGTTTTAAGACCCTCATCATAGTGGCCTGGAAACCAGTATTCTGCTAGCAGCCTTCAGATGAAGATGAAAAACTCTCAGCAAATCCTGCACCATGCCTGCCTGGATGCTGCCATGTTCCCGCCTTGATGATAATGGACTGAACCTCTGAACCTGTAAGCCAGCCCTAATTAAACATTGTCCTTATAAGAGTTGCCTTGGTCATGGTGTCTGTAGGGTTCACTGCAGTAAAACCCTAACTAAGACAACAGTCATTCCTTCTTTAATCCCAACATCCCTCCCATAGAAGTTACAAATTCCAGCCATGTCTTGCTGTCCATGGCTAAGAGGGCTGGGGAAGGAAGGGTTGCTGGGTTTGTCTGAGGGCCAGCCAAATGGCACATACTGGGGTAGTCATATCCAACAAAGCAGTATAACATGACCTTCATGGACCTATTAGATTTTCTAATCTGACTAATTCTGACCAACATCCCACTGTGTGGCCAGGCCTACCTCTCTGAATATCCATCCATTTCTGCTTTCTCCTCCCAGAGACTGTCTCTCTCTGCATGGAATTTCTGAACCCCTGTTTTCTGTTCAGCTGTTGGCTGTCAGATCTTTATTAAAGCCAATCAGAGAATGCCTTAGGCAGGCAAGGAAGGAACAGATATTTCCATATCCTGCTAGCTTGGTGCTGGCACATCAATTAACAATACAAGGGCACACTTGCATAGCTAGTTGATACAATATGAAGGTTACCCCGAAATAGCACAAACCCAACACCCCTGTTTCAGACAGGCCAACTGCATAGGACATTGTAGTGGTTTGAATAAGAATGCAGCCCCCCACCCAGATTTAATGCCATTCATCAGAGAGTGCCACTACTTGAGAGATATTTAGAGTGTGGCTTTGTTGGAGTGGGTCTGGCCTTATCGGAGGATGTGTATCGCTGGGAGTGATATTCAATATTTCATTTGATATTTCAAATGCCCAAGCAGGACTCAGTGGCTGTCTCTTTCTATTGCCTTCAGATCCGGAGGCAGGACTCTCAACTACTCTTCTAGTATCATGTCTGCCCGACTCCCTGCCATTATGACAATGGACTGAACTATATAGTTAAGCTCCAATTGAAAGAGTTGCAGTGGTCATGATGTCTCTTTACAGCAATGGAACACTGACTAAAATGACAGTTGGTACAGTGAGCTGTTATTGCTTTGGCAGGCCTGACCAGTGGGCTTTGGATTAGGAAAACAGTTGAACACTTTTTGTGAGGCTTAATGGGCCATGCTAGTAAGAGCATGGAAGACAGTGGGTTTGAGAGCAGTGTAGATCATCATGGCCTGGATGAAGGGTTTTTCAGAGGAGAATATTAGGGAGTGGCCTAGTGGTCTTGTGATATTTTGGCAAAGAATGTGGCTGCTTTTTGCTCTTATAAATAAAAAAAAAAATCTACCTGAGGCTAAACTGAGTTTTGGATTAGTGGTGTTGGCAGAGGAGATTTCAAGACAGCCTAACAATTGACTGTGTTGTGTGGTGATTAGTGGTCACCCTTATGCAGATTTATAAGGGAGAGGAGCAAGCTGATTGAAGAAAGGTAAAGAGCATATGGTGCAAGGAGAAAAGGAGCAGCAGGAAGTACAATGGAGTGCAAGGAGATTAAAAGTTTAAAGAAAACCCTGATGCTAAGTGGAATAAAGGGACCTCAGGGCAAGAACCCACCCAGCTCAGCTTCCAATCTGCAGAAAGGAATTGAAGAAAAGGTTAAGCAATGAAGGAAACTATCAACAAGAAAGCTGATGCAGATACAATTGAACAAGGAGGCCACCCTCTCTGAAACCCTGCAAGTGGGAAGAACTTGGTAGCTTCAGCCGCGTGGTTCTGAGTCAAGACAGGGGTTGTGGAATTTCCCTCACAGCTAAGGAAAGTGCTGAGGCTAGTCACGTCCCTGCATGAAGGCCCAGAGAGGCCACCATATGAAGCTGTCAAGTGAAGCCTGGGTTGCCTTGGAGTCCCCAGGATATTGGAGAGACCAGAGTCATGGTATACCTGCAAAGGAAAGTTGCAGATGGATATGTAACCAGCCCAAGAGAGAGAATTGTGTGGACTGTTTCGTGATTTTGATTATGATTTTAGAGAGGGTTGCAGTTGAGAGACAGCCTCGAGTCTCAGAAGAGACTTTGAGCTTTGGAGTTTCAAACAGTTATTGAGATTGTGGTAGGCCGTGCAGACTTTTGGACTGGATGCATTTTTGCATTATAATATAGCCATGAACCTATGGGGGCCAGGGAAAGGACACTGACCAAGATAGACAGGAGACAAATTGTACCCACTTGTCTCCAGGGCCAAGCACCAAATGGCACTTACTTTGCATGTCAGATTGGCACTTAACATTTGCTCCCCTGGAGGGAAATGTGCCACAGTCTTCCTCTCTCCAGACTCAGTCTCCCGGGTCAGCTCATCTATCAGTATCTTGTCCATCATAGTAGGAGAGTGAGAAGCCTCCTGCTACTCCCTGTACTCCTGAGAAGCCTTAAGAGTTGACCGACACCACTGCTGCAAAAATGCTAGGGACCCAACAGGTATAATACAGCCAACTGACCAACCAGATTGAGGAAGACCTGACCCTCGTACAATACCAAATATAATCACCCTACAAAAGGTGGTCACCCTGGCTGCAGTGGTCTTCCCAAACCACAGAGGAGACTAGAGTTAATAATTGTCAAAAGGGGAGGCACCTGTGCCTTCCCAGAGGAAGAATGAAAATATTCTGGCCTAGTATGGGGAAATGCAGAGCAGGGTCTAGAGAGATGGCTCAGTGGTTAAGAGCATTGACTGCTCTTCCGGCAAGCACATGGAGGCTCGCAACCATCTGTAATGGGATCTGACACCCTTTTCAGGTGTGCATGAAGATAGCTACAGTGTACTCATAAGATAAATAAAACTTAAAAAAAAAAAGAAAGGAAAACGCAGAACAAGTTTTAGAAAGAGTCAGAAGAAAATGTAGACGGTGTTTTCTGGAAAGACACACCTGTGAGTTGCCCCCTCCACAGGCTCAATCAAAGTTAATACAGTTATGATTATGCTTTCAGCACCCAGGGGATTACCGAATTCTTGATGGCTGAAGGCTGCCAACCAGATCCACACGTCCCCTCTGCCTTTGAGTGGGAGCCTTGCCCTAGCAGGAAGCAGCCTACCCCAAACTCTGACCCCTCTCCTTTTCCCTTTTACACTTCTAGGGTATGTTGTGTAACAAATGGTCTCAGGACAGGAGCTGAGTCCAGCTGTGCTGGGTGATAGACAAGGGCCATGAAGAATTGCTTAACCCCAGCCTGAATGTTGGGCCCTACCTTGGGTGTTTCCCTTCCCCCTCGCTGAGCCTCTTAGCCTGCTATAGCAAGTTGTTTACACCCTTGGCAGCTGCTCTTAGCCCCTGATTTGGGGCTGGGATTTTCCATGGCACCCTTCCTCCCCACCAAGCCTTCCTGCTTGTTGTTGTTAAGAAGTTGTTTATGCCCCTGATTGGGCCAGGAACTTTCCGCTACATAGACTTTTCCTGTTTTCCTGGTTGGGGATTTTTACCTGCCTTCTTGTTTTCCATGGCTTTTGCCTCGGGTATACAAGGAGATCTCAGTAAAGCCTTGGTGGCACTCTCTGAAAACGGGTGACCCGTGTAAGTGTTTTCTTTCAATCCCGCAGACCTATGCCTGATATTCACATACTGGTGGTGCAGGCGCTGACACCTGAACTTTCTATCCCACCCGCAAAAACAATACTTCTGGGCAGAGAAAACGACTTGCCCTGTCACCCACAGAAATAGCTCTAATTTCCTGGTAGCTCTGTGCACGTGTTCCTTAGCCCTCTGAATATGCTCAACCTTCCTCCGGAGGAAAGGTTACGGTTCCTCACTGCTCCAGCAGACAGTTAGACTGTTGAGATGGATTCTATCTGGTCTCTGCCTCACTTCCATTACACCAGGCTCTTGTCCCTTTGGAACCCAAAGCCCAGATTAACCCTTCCTTTTATAAATTGCCCTACTCACGATGCTTTATCCTGGTGACAGAGGAGTAACAAGTAGAGCTCTACTGAAGACGATTATTGAATGTGCGTGCGTTGTGTGCGCGACGTCGTCTGCACGTGGATGCACAACCTAGGGCCAGAGGTCAACTTCCTGGCATTACTTCTCTCACTTTTACATAGTGCCAGGCACCTTTATCTGCTGAACTCTCTCACTGTCCCCTTGACAAGGGTTTATATATACGTATATCGAATATCTATGTGGCATATACATGTTATAGTCAGAGTTTGTATTCCTGCACAAACATCATGACCAAGAAGCAAGTTTGGGAGCTGGAGAGATGGCTCAGAGGTTAAGAGCACTGACTGCGGGGCTGGGGATTTAGCTCAGTGGTAGAGTCCTTACCTAGGAAGCGCAAGGCCCTGGGTTCGGTCCCCAGCTCCGAAAAAAAGAACCAAAAAAAAAAAAAAAAAAAAAAAAAGCACTGACTGCTCTTCCATAGGTCCTGAGTTCAATTCCCAGCAACCACATGGTGGCTCACAACCATCTGTAATATGATCTGATGCCCTCTTCTGGTGTATCTGAAGACAGCTACAGTGTACTTATTTATTTATTTATTTATTTATTTATTTATTTATTTATTTATTTATTGGTTCTTTTTTTCGGAGCTGGGGACCGAACCCAGGGCCTTGCGCTTCCTAGGCAAGCGCTCTACCACTGAGCTAAATCCCCAACCCCTACAGTGTACTTATATGTAATAAATAAATAATTTTTAAAAAAAGAAGCAAGTTGGGGAGGAAAGGGTTTATTCAGCTTACACTTCCACATTGCTGGTCATCCCCAAAGGAAGTCAGGACTGGAACTCAAGTAGGTCAAGAAGCAGGAGCTGATGCAGAGGCCATAAAGGGATGTTACTTACTGGCTTGCTTCCCCTGGCTTGCTCAGCTTGCTCTCTTATAGAACCCAAGACTACCACAATGGGCTCTCCTACCCTTGATCACTAATTGAGAAAATGCCTTACTCATGGAGGCATTTCCTCAAGGGAGGCTCCTTTCTCTGTGATAACTCCAGCTTGTGTCAAGTCGACACACAAGACCAGCCAGTACATATATTTAGCACACGGGGCACTGTCTTGCCATGTTTCTTCCACTGTCCTCTTCCCCACCTTTCCCTCCCATTGAAACTCCTTTTCCTTCCAACAAAACCCCCCTCCTTCTTTCCTTTGTCTTTTGGTGTGTGTGTGTGTGTGTGTGTGTGTGTGTGTGTGTGTGTGTGTGTGTGTGTGTTTGCGCGTGCACATGCGTGTTCAACTGCATTAAGTTAGAATCACTTGAATGAGCGCAGGTGGAGCCTTATTTATACAAACATGAGCTACTTCTCAGTGACTGACCCATGAGGAATAGTACTCTTTTCCCAGCCACCATTGACTGCCTAGGGATCTTCAGGGAGGGTAGGGATTAATGAAGCGCCACCTCTGTCCATGAGGAAATGTTAGTGGGGGCAGTCTTATGCAGGTCTGACAGCCACATTGCGTTGTTTTATTCATTTGTTTTCAAGATAAGAAGCTGCAGTGCAGTCTAATGATTAATGTCAAATTCATGAGTTCAAGGGATCTTCCTGCCTCAGCTTCCAGAGTTGCTAGAACTGCAAGCTGTCTTCTTCGTACCCAATGCAAGTATTTATTTATTATTCTTATTTATTCATTCATTCATTTATTTGAGATTGGTCTCAAATAGCAGTGCACACTGGCCTCAAACGCACTATAACTTCTGATTATCCTGCCTCCGTCTTTCAAGCCCTGGGACTGCAGGTTCTGTGCCGGTATTGTCCAGTTTATGTAGTGCTAGGAATAAGCCCAGGCTCCAAGTGTGCCTGCATGCTAGACAGACTCTTTACCAGCTTAGCCACATCCCCAGCCTTCCAAGTCCTTGTCCTCTTCTTCCTCCTCTCCTTCCTCCTCCTCCTCATCTTCCCCCTCTTCTTCCTCTTCTTCTTCTTCTTCCTCCTCTTCCTTCTCCTCTTCCTCCTCCCCCTCCCCCTTCCCCTCCTTCTCCTCTTCCAAACAAGGTGTCATTATGTAGCTGTGGCTAGCCTGGAACTCACTATGTAGATCCAAGTGCTCTTGAATTCACAGAAACCTGCTTGCTTCTCTGCCTCACAAGTACTGGAATTAAAGGTACGTATGCCACCGGGCCTAGCTTAAGTCTCATTTTAATATCATTAAAATGTGATTTTCTGTGTAGATGATACCACTGAGAAAAGTCAGTAGTCACAGGTACATAGTATTGCTTTCGTAGACTTGTCTATTGACAGAAGGAATCATAGCTCTTTCATTTACCGTCCTGATGCCTTTCCCACAATACACGGTCTCCATAAAGCATCCAAAATGACCCATTTCAGGTAAGGTAGCTGATGGCTTTAATCTGTTCAAACCCCTTCACTTTTCTCCTCACTGTAAAAATAAAAACAAAACTTACAAGGCTTCAGATGGTGCCGTTCCTGGATCCCTCTCAGATATGACTCATCACACTTTCTTTCCCCTAGTCTGTTTAGCCGCACTGACTTCTCTGTTTGTGTGAGCACCAAGCACACTCCTTCTACCTCTCCTCCCTTTTCCTAAGCTTAGCATATGATGTTTTCTCCATTTAGGGCAGTGATTCTCAACCTGTGCACCGTAACCTGATACCATCAGAAACACGGATATTTACAATTCACAATAGAAGCTAAATTACAGTTATGAAGTATCAATGAGAATGATTTTATGGTTATGGGTCACACAACAGGAGGACCTGTATTAGAGGGTCACAGCATCAGGAAGGTTGAGAACTGCTGCTCTAGGGTCTACCAGTTATCTCCTCAGAGTCTCTTCTTGTTAAACTGTAGTCTGTGCTTTATCTTTAGCAGCTTAAAAACAGATTATTTATACATGTGTGCTTACTTGCATGCATGTCTGTGTACCATGTACAGGCCCAGTTCTCTTGAAGGCCAGTGTCAGATCTCCTGGAACTGGAGTTGCAGACAGACGTGAGCTGCCACATGTGTGCTGGGAACCAAGCTCCAACCCTGTGCAGGAGCAATGTGTGTTAATTGACCAGCCATCTCTCCAGCTCCATGGTGTCCTATTTTCTTATCACTCTCTGAAATCACAACATCGGCTTGCCATTTGTCATGCCCACTAGGATGGGAGAGGTCCATGTATCTAGAGACTATCTGTTTCATATATGTGGATTCCCAACACCAGAAGCTTAATCATGCCGTGTCTTACATGGCTGATGAGAGGAAAGTAACTAGAAACTACTTCAGCATTTAAGAAGCATTTCCTTCCTTCCTTGTTTGTTTGTTTTTATGTATATGGGTATACTGTTGCTGACACAGCAGAAGAGGGCATCAGATTCCATGACAGATGGTTGTGAGTGAGTCAAGGCTATCCTCCTGCCACAGCTTCTCAGTGCAGGGACTGGCAGGTGTGCATCCCCATGTTCAGCTTCTAAGAAAAATGAGTCGAGATGCATTTTGAAGGTAGGAGCTTGTGGTTGAGTGGATGGGTGGGGTGAAATTAAAATGACTCTGGGGTTTTGGCAGGAGCACAGGAGAGGGTGGAGAAGTCAGGAAGACGGAGAAAGCAGATTTGTGGGCAAAAGTATAGTTTCGGACATCTCTGGTTTTCAAAGTAGAGGTATCACATACATCGTGGGGTACGTCTTTTTTTTTTTTTTTTTAATCGTTTGAATCATTTTTCTGAGTGATACTTTTTCAATTGTGTTTAAAAGCACCCATTTGATATTTCAGTTAAACAGACAGGACTGATTATTGTAGGCAGATTTCACTGCTAAACAAAACCTCGCTGTTAATAGTTGATGAGTCTCTATATATTACCTGAATAGAATGCGAACTTCTTGATTACTAAGACTGGTTGATATAGAGGGTTTACTGTCTGGGAAATGGGTAACTTCACCTAGTATCATGAAACTAATTTTAAAAAAGTTTTTTTTAATGTTTTGAGGTTATAAAACAATTATACCATTTCCACCTTTCCTTTCCTCACTCCAAAGCCTACCACGTAAAACCCTCCATTGCTCTTCTAAATTCATGGCCTTTTTAAAATTGTTACATATATGTGTGCATGTGTGTTCTATATGTTTATTTTATATATATACACACATATATGTATACATATTATATATATGTATATATATTTGTGTATATTCCTAAGTACAACCTGCTCAGTCTGTATAATGTGACTTGTATGTGTATGTTTCTAGGGCTGACCATTTGGTATTGGATAACCAGTCGGTGTGTGCTTCCCTGAGGAAGGCTAGTTCTTGTGATCCCAGCATCCCTCAGTCACCTGTACTTTCATTTTATGCATATGGGTGTTCTGTCTGCATGCATGTCTGTGCACCGCCTGTGCACCTGATACCAGAAGAGGCTAAACAGGTGTCAGATCCCCTGAGACTAGAGTTACAGAAGGCTGTGGACCATCTTGTGAATCGTAAAAACCAAAGCCAGGTCCTTTGCAAGAGCAGCATGGGCTCTTAAGCGCTGAGTCATCTTTTTTAGCTCCAAAGCCAACTCTCAACAAAATGCTTTAATCCTGCCGAGCGTACCCTTCTGGCAAATAAAGAGTCCATCCTGGTCACATGCTAGTTACTATCATTAAAGGTGCTGGGCTTGTGTGTTTTCTGTAGCAATGTGTTCTTCTTGCTGTTTCTTCTTGTTCCTGTTCGTTGACTCACTTGATGTCTGAGCAAACTGTCTACACCACCTGTAGATTGGTCTAGAAGATTAAAACTGCTTCCTTGACTCTGGGCCATCTTGTCCTGGACAGAGTGACCCCGGTCAAAGTATCAAATCCATTTTGATTTTTGGTAGCGCTGGGGGTTGACTCCAGGGCCTCCAGCATGCTAAACACTGAGTCAGAGGTGTTATGAAGGCCTCACGCAGCATCCTGCATTGCCTGAAATGTACTCAGAAGCCTCTGAAACAAAGGAAGTTTTTGATGACGTGGACAGCGAGGGGCAATATTGCTTCCTTTCCAGTGGTTTGGGAAAGTCAAATGTAGCCTCTCCAGCCACTTCTTATGTGTGAATGAGTAATAAAGCTTAGAAAATACTTTTGTTTTTCTCTTTAAGAAAGTTCATACATTAAGAAATCCTTGGTTATATTTATGCCTGTGATAAAGTGAGAGGAAGAGGAGAGCCATTTGAGATCTCTAGGTGAAAAAAACGTAGTTTGTCTGAAAGATTTTGATCATTTAAAAGTTCAATGAGCGGGCTGGAGGAATGGCTTAGAAGTTAAGATTGCTCTTCCAGAGGTCCTGTGTTCAAATCCCAGCAACCACATGGTGGCTCACAACCATCAATAATGAGATCTGGTGCCCTCTTCTGGCCTGCAAGCATACATGCAAGGAGAACATTGTATACATAATAAATATGTAACTTTTAAAAAAGAAATTCAACCAGCAACAATTGTGTCAATACAGTGTTTGTTACATAATTTCTACCTTTATATAGTATCTATTTCTATATATGTGTGAAAAACAAAACTAGGATATATAGGAATGTTATTTTTGTTCTTCAAAAACTAATGGTGTCTAGATGGCTATAATTAAGAAGACCAAAGATAAAGGATAATGGGCCATGTGAAGGGATGACTGATTGAGCTGTCTGTATGACTGATTCACCTTGAGGGGTCTGTAAAATGCCATAGATACAACCACATTGATCGGGATGCAGAAAGATGGATAGCTCACCTGGCCCATAAGGTTGAAGCCACACATTTAGAAAAGAAGTTCAGGTTGGAGGAAGTGGCACAAGATGTAGAGTTTAAGGCCACCCTTTATTCCCAGCATTCCTGAAGCTGAAGCAGGAATACTGCCCAGAGTGTGAGGCTACCTCAGACTATACAGTGAGCTCCAGGCCAGGCTGGGTTAAAGACCCTGTTTCAAAAAAGAAAACAAGGCACTAGGCCTTAGTGTGAGGAACTTTTGAGTAACATTCAAATTCCAGAAGCAACAGGGCTGCCTGTGAATTAAAGTGGACGTTTTTGGGAAAGTGGTGTCATGGTTATTGTTTTATCGCTGTGAGGATCAAGGCAATGTATAAGGGAAAAGCATTTAGTTGGGGGGCTTGCTTACAATTTGAGAGGGGTAGTCCAGTGTCAACATGGTGGGAAGCAGGCAGGCATGGCAATGGAGCAGTAGCTGAGAGCTTTACATCCACTGACAGTAGGCAGAAAGGCCGGATATGACCTTTAAACCTCAAAGCAAATTCCAAGGATATCATCTCTTCCAACAAAGCCCCACCTCCTAATCCTTCCGAAACAGTTCCGTGCTATGGTGACTAAAGCATCCAAGCCTTTGGGGGCCATTCTCATTCTAAACCACCACAATCAGGGTTTCTAAAAGGTAGGCTTATCATTTGAATCCATAGAATAAAAACAAAACAAAACAAAACAAAAAACCTTGGGTTCATCCTAGCTGTTGCCAACCTGCAATATTTGACTTGAGTACAAGGCCCTCTTATTTGGTTACAATATTTGGAGTACTAATAGTAGAGAAAAATGTGGAATCACTTCTGCTTGTCAACCATCTTGGCGTTGCCTTTCTGTGACTTGCTTAATGTTGAAGACATTTCCACGATATGATACATATTCTCTCATTTTAACAAACTGTGGGGATCTTTTGTTTTAATCTTTTGGGTTTTCGGATTGTGTACAATTACTATAAATTAAAGTACACCACGGGGAAGCATTTATTTAAACGTTTATGATGTATTTTGTGAAGGAGTAGTGCCAGATTGGCCTCAACAGTCTGTCCTCCTTTCTCTGGGATTAGTGTGTATCTAATCACCTGGGCTGAACTCCCGCGGCTCTATGCTGTCTTCTGTAAACTTTTCCAAATCCTTTTTGGAAACTGGATACTTACTAAGCAGTCAAGTGGTTGACAACAAAAAAAGTATATAGAAACTCCATTTTCATCTGTAAGTCTTTCAGGCAGCTGCAACGTCCGACTCCTGAGAAGTTATTTTAATAGGTTTCCTAACGATTAATTTTAAAATCTGAATCACACGCCTAACGGTGATTTTTCTTTTTATAAAGTCGCCACCTCAACACCACAAGCCCAGAAACCTCGTAAAGATGATTCATGACATTTATATATCCTATTTAATACAAGGACTGGAACTCGTATAAAAAAAAAAAAAGAAAGAAAAAAGGAACCCTGGAGTCGACCTTAACACACCTCCCAATCTCTAGAACTTCAAAGAACCGTGGCCGGCTCTAGGCTCTTCAATAACGGAGGCATAAGCGGAAAGAGTTGGGAAGCAACTCTGAGAAAAGGCAGCCTCGACCATCAGGCGGCCTTAAGACGGCGCCGCGGCGGAACCTCAATGTCACCCGGCGCAGGCGGGGACGCCGGAGCACTGCACACGCCCCACGCAGGCCACTGGGCCCACAGCCCGGGCTCCTGAGGGCAGGGTCCGCGAAGCCGCCGCTGGGCTGGACGAACCACACCCCTCCAGGTCCGCCGCTCCGGCCAGCCGCAGCCGAGGAGCCGCCAGTGACTCCAGGAATCCGCGGAAGGGCGGGGCCAAGGGAAGGGGGTTCTCTCTAGCCGCGCCCTCGAACCAGCGCTCCTTGTTCTCGATGGTACCCGCGCGACCCTCTTGTGCACGCCACTTCCGGTTCCCTTTAAAGGCCCGCGCCGCGCGACCGAGGAGCGTGAGAGCAAGTATAAAAGGGAACGGGAGGGCGGGCCCGTGGGGGGTGGGGACTAGCGGTGGAAGGGGCGGAGGAGGCGCAAAGGGCGCGCTCTGGAGTCACGTGACCGGGACGCGCCGTTCTTCCGTCGGCCATTTTAGGTGGTCCGCGGCGGCGCCATTAAAGCGAGGAGGAGGCGAGAGTGGCCGCCGCTGCTACTTATTCTTTTTTAGTGCAGCCGGGGAGAGTGAGAGTGCGCGCTGCGCGAGAGTGGGAGGCGAGGGGGGCAGGCCGGGGAGAGGCGCAGGAGCCTTTGCAGCCACGCGCGCGCCTTGTCTTGTGTGCCTCGCGAGGTAGAGCGGGCGCGCGGCGGCGGCGGGGATTACTTTGCTGCTAGTTTCGGTTCGCGGCGGCGGCGGGTGTCGTCTCGGCGGCGGCGGAGGCAGTAGCACTATGTCGGAGGAGCAGTTCGGAGGGGACGGGGCGGCGGCGGCGGCAACGGCGGCGGTAGGCGGCTCGGCGGGCGAGCAGGAGGGAGCCATGGTGGCGGCGGCGCAGGGGGCAGCGGCGGCGGCGGGAAGCGGGAGCGGCGGCGGCTCTGCGGCCGGAGGCACCGAAGGAGGCAGCACCGAGGCAGAGGGAGCGAAGATCGACGCCAGTAAGAATGAGGAGGATGAAGGGTGAGTAAGGGGCGGCCCCGGGCAGCCGCTCGCCAGGCCCCCCTCCCCCTCCCCGCCATTAGGCCTCGCTCCCGCGACTGCCCGCCCGCAGGCCCTAGTGCAGTCGCCTGCTCGGCCACCCTTCTTGTACCCCGGGCTTCCCCGGGCCTGCATTTCCTCCTTCCTTGCCTGCTCGCCCCCTCCCCCATCACACACGTTTCCACCTTTAGCCGTCACCATGCTACTCCGCGGCCCGCCCTCTTTCCTCCCTCGCCATGGGTCTCCTCCCACCGATTTAGCCGCCAGGATTTTTTCCCGCCTGTCGGAGCTCCCCCCCCCCCCCCCCATGTCTCCCGGATTTCTAACCACTTAGGCTTAAAAATGCAAACGCACAGAAAAGCTTTTTACCGGGGTTACCAAGGTTTGTTGAGTGCTTCACCCCCACCCCGAGACGGTGCGATTATTTACACGCTCTTGCTTTGGGAAAGGTGTAGGCTGTCCACCTCTTTTCTCCCGCGTCGGCCTCTGGCCAGTGGTTTTTAGCGTTTTAAATAGTTCCGTCTTAGGACTCGTTCGTTCTGTCCACCTTACGCTGTCACTACGGCACGCTCTTACAGGCCCTGCGTTTGTGCTATAGACAGACTGGGCCTGCCGATGTCCCTGGTCTGCTGGCGCGTTGGTCTGGCTCCGCGGGCTCCATTTAAGTCCTTCCTGGTCGATGGGGCCTGTACTTGACTGGGGCTCTTCTACCTTCTGCCTGCGGTTGCCCTTCCCCCATTCTGCCAAGTTATTCTCTCTATGCACCCTTTTCGCGCCCTCAGATTCTGGGTTGCCTGTTTGTACAGATTGTAGTCTTTTCCTTATTTATTCTGTGCAACTAAATTTTTTATATCTCTCTCCCGCCTTTTCAGTGCCCAGGAGCCTGTTTTGGTTTCTTCTCAGTCTCACCCTCTCACTATTTATTGTTCAAAGGAGCCAACTCGCCCTTTAAAATGCAATAAATCCTGTGGTGTTTAGTGAATTAATTTTTTCAGGATTTTTTAATACTAACTTGCTTCCTCTAATTAAAGTAACATCGCCACCAAAAGCTGCTTTTAATATGTTAAAATGCAGCCTTTGGGACCTGAGTATCACACAGGAGATGAGGAAAGGGGGTTCGATCCGTGTCCTTAGATTCTCTTGTTCCCATTACAGATTGCTGATTCTCGAGTTATGGTTTCGATACTTTTTATAATGGGGCTGTGCGTGTGCAATTTTTTCACTATAACCAGGAGAAAGTTTTGGTGGGAAGTTTTTTTTTTTTTAAAGGTGTCATTTTAACCCGTGATTTCCACTAGTGATTAAGAGTATAAAATTTGTTGGGATGTTGGGACGGTGGAGAAGTATTTGGAGTATAATTTTAAAAAAAATCTCAGTTCAGGCTGACTCTCTGCAGTCTGCTAATGGTTGTACTGGCTTTGGTGGGGAGTTGGGGGTGGGGTGGGAAGTGAATTTAATTAAATGGAACTAATATTGAACAATAATGTGGCTTAATTTGAGAAGGGAATACATGTTAAATATTTGAAGAAATTAAGTTTTTGAACATTTTGGTTTTTGCTTTCTGAAGTCTGTTCTTTGGACAGAGGCACCAAAATGGTTAATTGTGTAACTGGGGCAGGCTTTCTATTTACCCCTGAGTTTTGAAGTTAGAAAGTAGCTAGCTGTCTTTGTAGTTTTTTTGTTGAACTGAAATATAAATGAATTAGTTTTTAACCCTAACAATGTCAAAAACTAAAACTAGAATTTTGATTGGTTGCTGTACCGGTTGTTAATTCCCTAGCCATTCAAACTCCTCCCCACGACACACTGAAGCAGCGACGGCACAGCGGGAAGAATGGTAAAACTTTTAAATTTTATTTCTGTCTTATAAAGATTTCAGTAGTCATAACATGCAGAGGCTCTGTAATTTAGTTGCCCATTGAGTCCCAGGAGATTTAGACTTTAATACTGTAGGATGAGTCTTGTGCCTGGGATGTAAGGCCTTTCTAGATAACCCTAAAAAATCTGTGGGCAAAAATGCCATTGCGTGCTGTATGGTTTGTGGTAATGCATGATGAGTTGTCAATTTAGCCAACCTAAACTAAATGTAATTAGTAATTTTTCTTTTAAATATGGGCAAACAAGTTACTGTATTTTCATTTAGTTTTTATTAGGGTGATATATTTTTGTTTAAATTCTAAGCTTAATGCTAAATATAAAGGTTACTTGATAAAGATATTGCGTGTTAAAATGTCTTGCATGTTATACTGAAGTATTCTGTCAAGTAGACAGTTCTTAAGTATTACTATGCTTTATGCAAAGTCCTATATGTCTTCATCGACAGTATAAGTACTTTAAGCATTGTGTATGTAATGTTCATAGGTGGGCTAAGTGTGGCTCTCCACTACAGCTCTTACCAGACTTTCATTTTCAGTGTGATTTGGCTGGAATGGTATTTATGGTTGTTACTTGTGTTCACGTTTGCATGACTTCCCTTTGGAGGCTGGTAGGTCAAGCATTCTTTTTATCCCCCTTCTCCCTCCTGAAGTGTCAGGCTCTGCCCTTAGGGTCATACTTTGATTTTTACCGGGACTGTGTCTTTAACATTGGAGTTTAGAAAAGCCTTGTGTCTGTACAGACCATACTCTATTAAATTATTTTGGATAACCTTTACATTTTATGTCTTTTTAACTTACCATCTACTGATATTTGTCCAGTTTTAAGTTGGAGGTAAAGTAGTTTAGCTGACAAAAGAAAAAAATCAGAATGGAAAAAAGAACAGCACTAGGGTCTGAGCGTTGTGTTTTGGTGCCTTCTGGGCACAGTAAGTTGAGTAACAATGGCAAATTAAACCTTATTTGACTTCTATTTGAACTTTAGTTGTTTGTAGTAAATTGAATTTGAAGTGTTTTAGATTAGGTCACTGTTTTCACTGTTAAAAAAGTTATCTTTGCCCCATTGTTCAGTAGCAGATACTTGTAGAGCTTTCTGGGATAAGTGTTTGGAGAAAGTTTGATAACTTAATTGTGAATATTACGAAACAGACCAGATAGATGATGACCAGTTCTCCACTGGCAGACTTTCTGAGATAGTAGTTTTAGTCATGCAGTCTGGTACTGAGAAGGCGTCCTGACTCTGCCCACTTGTTTTAGAGATGTGCTCCTCTCAGCCTGCCTAATCTCTTGGCCTACAGTGTGTGGCAGGTGTTCTGTCCCCATCCACCATCCACACACACCCACACCCCCGTACCCCCGTCTTCCTGCCTCCTCTCTTCCTCTAATCTGATTTCATAAACGTCCATTTGTCCAACTCCGTTGTGTTGCAGATGCTAGACTTTCTAAGCAAAACACTGAAGATCTTTAAGCAGACCTTTTTGGTATCTGTGTATATACTCCATGTTTCTGTTGTTTTTCTGCACCAGTTTAATAATATAGTCTCTGTAGTGGAGACCAGTCAGTAGTAGACTAAATGTCATATGACGTTAAGTTCTTAAAAACACTTTGGTATGCAGATCCTGTTAAAATGGGGTTTCATCTTGAAGTACTATTTTTGAGAAAAGGTCTCCTACATGCCTAGGCTGACTGGCCTTGTCCTAATATTTCTCTCTCAAGTGATGGGGACTGTAGGTATAAATGCTATTATTCTTCCTGGTTTTCCTGCTAAAATATTTTTTAAAGATAAATTTGTTACTCCACATTATGTTTTATTTGCACGTGAACATGAACACAGTTTTAGAAAAGCATCCTTGCTTCAAGATTAATGGGTTTGATAACTGGCTCATTAGCATAGTGCAATGACTTCCTGAGTTACCTCTAAAACTGTGTTTTGATGTTGGGTTCATTTGTGTATCAGTGCTTTTTGTGGAGGTCAGAGGAGGCTGCTCTGTTTTCATAATGTGGGTCCTGGGGATTGAACTTTTTTCATCTTGTTGGCCACTTTACTGTCTACAAACTTTAAGATTCTCATTATTTCTTTTAGATATAATTAGTTGCATTGGAATGTCTCATTTTGTTTTCAGTGTGTAGTTTGGTGTTTTGGTTCTTTGTGTGTAGGGTCGTGTCTGATGAAATGTGCATACCACGTTGTAAGATATGGGGACAGTTTTTGAGTTTGGTGAACATTGGAAACCTAGAGTACTCTGTTTTATAGACAGTTTTACCAGCTTAGATACAATGACTCGTCATTCCCCACCCTAGCCCTCCAGAATGAGGTTGAGTAGGAAGCATGACGGTTTCACTGAGTTGTCAGGGCAGTATCCTAGCTGGTCCTCTAACCATTAGTATGTAAGCTCAAGTGAATCTTTGTAGACATTGTTCTCTACTGTTTGAGAAGGGGCTCACGCATGTCTTTGTTTAAAATATAATAGAAACCCTACTGTGGAAGAGTTTGAACATTGCCCTGAGGAGAACCAACACTTTAGAGTAGTCTAATGCCAGATTTACTGGCTGTTTGATTGGATTTATAGACAGTGATTGTAAGTATATGTGTCCATATTCATTTCTTTTGGTAAAATTGCAGCTGAAGCTTCAGATTTAGGTGAGGTGCATTTAATGTTTTTCCTGTCCATGATGGAGCTAGGTCTCAAAGCCTCTTAAGCGTGTGGGCAATGTTCTGTTCTTGAGCCACATCCCCATCCAGGAGCACTAGGTTCCCTTTGTCATCTGTAGAGAGATGGAATATACAGTCCCGGGAGTAGACTGGGATAGCATCTAAGATTTCAGTACTTTGTTTTCCAGAACAAGATCTCACTTTGTAGCCCAGTATGGTTTAGAAATCCCAAGAGTCCTCATACTCAGCCTGCCACTGTCTGAGATTACAGACACGGAGTGCCGCTTCTGGGCAACTTCTTGTTTTTGAGACACCTTAAAGTTTTCTTTGTGTTTAATGACACCTCCTAAATATAGTTTTAGTAATTTAGCCTGGGAAGTCTGAGGTATGTAAGACCTCTCACACCTATAGCCAGGTTGGTAGATACATGTATTTATGTACTTCATAGTCTGTTTGCTATGCCTTGAGGCCATGAGGAAAGGTAACTAATCCTTTAGGTCATGTTCGAAGCCACGTCTGAAAACATAAGCACTGACTTGTGTTCCACTTACAGCTGTGTGCTTCGAATGTGCGTGTTAGCAAACATGGGGCTTGTTGGTTCGATCTGACATAGTTGTGCTTCAGTGTTAGAGTAATAAATAGGTCACTAAACTAGATGCAGGAAGTCTGGGGTTTTTTTTCTGTTACTTCCCCCAGTGTGGTCTCAGATAATAAATAGCATGCATTTTTACTTGGTTTTCTCATCTGTTTGCTGGAAACAATGGTCACCGTAGGAAGACCGACTGCACAGCCTGTTTTCTGCTTTCATATTTTGTATTTATTCAATGCCCTAATAGTTGCTACTGGCAGTGATTTACTCCTGTGGAGTAAAGGTAAGCATATTTTAGTTTCTGGAGTGTTAAACTAGTATGTTCATGCTATGTAATTGAGAATATTTTAGAGTGGAGACAACTTTACTGTGACATTTGTCTAATAGAGTGACAGCTTTAAGTATTGGGTTCTTTACTGAAATGTTTGCACTTGACTTGTTTGTCTACACTTGACCATACACACATACATGCATGAATGAATCAGGAAATCCACTCTCTATGTCTACTCTAGTCTTAAGAGATAGGAAAGTGTCAGCCAATATACTGAAAAAGCAACTAATAAATGTTTTGGAAATGATCGGGTTATGTTAAAGAGTAACGCAGTTTTAAAGCAGTGGAAGATGGTGGGGTTGGGGGTGTGGACTGGTGTTGGAACACTTTAGAGTCCTAAGAAAGGTAAACATGCATTCTGTCTTCATTAGTGAGCTAAACTGATACCAAATAGAAAACATCTATGATTGTGAATAGCTAGTGATCTCACCCTGAACCTTAACCTAGATTAGGGAAACCCCAGTCTTTAACCTTTAGGTAAGTGAGAGTGTACTTAAAAAGTTGGAGTTACTTATATTGGGAATGCTAAGTAAAGCACGTAAGGTTTATTTTTTAAAACTGTCATGTTTAATTTACTAGATGTTATGCCTGCCTTTTTCTTTATATTTTTGACACAGGATCTTACTATGTAGCTCTTGCTGGCCTGAATTCACTGTGTAGACCAACTGTCCTCAAGCTTCTAAAGATTCTGCCTCCTGAAAGGAGGGAAGTCTCTAGTCTTCCTGGGGAAACTGGGAGGATGTTTTCAATCTAGTTGCCTTTTTTATGGTCGATTTTGGTTTCTTTTGAAGTTTTTGAGATTAAATGTAAAAGAATTTAAAATCTTACTTTGAAAATGTTTGTTCAAGGCTAGAGAGATGGCTCAATGGTTAATAATCACTGGCTGCTCTTCCATAGGTCCTGAGTTCAATTCTCAGTAACCACAGGGTGACTCACAACCATCTGTAATGGGATCCGATGCCCTCTTCTAGTGTGTCTGAAGACAGCCACAGTGTACTCACATACTAAATAACTAAATCTGAAAAAAAAAAAGTGTTTGTTCTTTTTATGTGTTAGTCTTGAATAATAGGATCCTTTTTAATTAACACTTAGCTTTTTTTTTTTTTTAAAGCTGTCTTTCAGACACACCAGAAGAGGGCATCAGATCCCATTATTGGTGGTTCTGAGCTACCACATGGTTGCTGGGAAGTAAACTCAGGGCCTCTGGAAGAACAGTTGGTTCTTTTAACTGATAAGCCATCTCTCTAGGCCTCCTCCTCCCCCCCCTTTTTTTTTTCTTTTTTTCGGAGCTGGGGACCGAACCCAGGGCCTTGTGCTTGCTAGGCAAGTGCTCTACCGCTGAGCTAAATCCCCAACCCCTCCTCCCCTTTTTTTAAACACTTAGCTTTAAAAAGCATAATACAGAAAAAAATTCAAGAAGGAATTACCTGTTTAATAATGGGCAGATCATATTGGGATGTAGATTTTACTTATCACTTTGATTAGCTAAACTTAATACAGTTTTTAAATAGTTAAAGTAGTTTTCATAAAACACATCAGATACAAGTCTTGTTATTGTCAAGGGTCTGTCAAGCTATTTTCAGGATAGTTTTTTTTTTTTTTTTCTTTTCTTTTCTTTTTTTTTCGGAGCTGGGGACCGAACCCAGGGCCTTGCGCTTGCTAGGCAAGCTCTCTACCACTGAGCTAAATCCCCAACCCCTTCAGGATAGTTTTTATATACATGATATATGTATGTCCCTACTAAATGATAGTTGCCCATTGTTAAAAAGTATTGGCCTTATCCCTCCGCCCCCACCCAAGCCCCTATTGGCTTCATTCTTAGAAGTAACTTGATGTTTAAAAAAAATGTTCATCATCATGGGGTTGGGGATTTAGCTCAGTGGTAGAGCACTTGCCTAGCAAGCGCAAGGCCCTGGGTTCGGTCCCCAGCACCGAAAAAAAGAAAAAAGAAAAAAAAATGTTCATCAATACATGCCAGGGAGATTTTATTAGAGTTTATCATTGTAGCATTTTTAAAAGTTGAGCTTTCATGATACTGTACTAGAAGAATTATGTAAGTAAGTGTGCTTGAATACCATTACTATAAAGGATGCCAGTGAATGGACAGATATGGCTGAAAAAATGTATTAACTAACACTTGTTTTTTTTTTTTTAATGTAAGATAATGGGTTGTTGGAAGAGTTTAAATATTGTTTTATCGCAAAATTGGTTGTAAGAGTAAAAACCTCATAGGGAAAGCATCTTTAGATAAAATACTTATTACTGAGTTTGGATGTAAAACTTGGTGATCTCCATAGTTTGGAGAAAATTAGCTTTATGTACTTGGGAGGACGAGGGTGTTTTCTATGTCATTGTTTTAGACAGGGTCAAACAGTAGCTCAGGCTATTGGTCCTCTTGCTTCAGTTTCCTGAGTACTAGGATTGTAGTCGTGGACCACTATACCCTGCTAATTAGGAATTATTAAGGCATTTTCCATCAGCCGTCATTGCTTGCTAGGTGTTGCCTTGTGTTTTTAATTATGAAAATATCTTGGCATATATGTAGGGTAGGGAGAGGACTTCAGAAACTACATTTATAAAGGCTAGTTCCATCAGAGGAATCAAGGCAGAAAAGTCATAACCACTTGAAACTCCAGTGCCAGGGGTACCTACAATTACACGTATGACCCAAACAGAATGACCACACACACACACACACACACACACACACACACACACACACACACACACAGTGTGAAAGCACTTACATTGTTCAATAGCTAATTTAAAGACTTCTATCCTTTCTTTGGGCCATTGAAATACTTTGCTTATAAGTATGATTAAGGAATTAAACTTTCAAGAGAGGTAGGTGGATCTCCCTAAGTTTGAGGCCAGCCTGGTCTTCAAAATAAGTTCTAGGATAGCCTAGGCTCACAGTGAAACCCTATCTGAAGGAGAAAGGAGGCATGGCGGTGTGCATGTATCACCTGGTCACCGGGAAGGCTGAGGCAGGGAGATTGTTCCACCTTTGAGACAAGACAAGGGCAGGACTGTATGAGAATTCAAAAAAGGTCAATATGGGGAGCAGATGGCCCTTGTAGAAATAAGTTCCTTAAATGGGATTATTGGTTTACTTAAAACTAAGGATCACGTTGAAATTTAGAATTGCAGCATTAAGAATCATTTTGTTGCTACTTGAACAATTCTCTTAATAGTTTTAAATTGGCTGCTTAGAAAATTTAAAGTTCTTTTAACTTACTAAGAATGTTTACATCTCTGCAGGAGTGAATAGCAACTTGAAAGTAAACCTCTCGTTTAAGGCTCCCTATTGGACAGACAGAGTAGGTATTGTGCTTTAAACAACATAAGGCCGCATACAGTAATCCAAATTAGTGTTGATGTTACGGAATGTCAGAGCGAGAGGAAGTTCATGCTAGTATTCTAGAGATCCTGCAGTAGGTACCCATTTGTTCATAAAGCTTAGCAGACAATCACTAGGCTGTATATTATATAGTTAAACCTTGTGACCACAGAATTAAAATGGGGTGGATTTCATACTTCCTAATTAGTAAAGATAGAATACAGAGTTGTGGATTTTGTAATGTATTGAGTTTTCTGGTTATCTGTTCAGCTTTTCTTAAAGCAGAAGAAAAATAAAGTTCTTGTATGTTACCAAAATACTAAAACATTTGTCATAAGCTCGGAAGCTTTTGTGCTTCACACAAGATTTGGAAAACTTACCTGGCTCTTTACAGTATGGAAGGGAGATACTCATTATAGAGCAAGTAATGGCTTGTTGGCAACTTGAATTGCTGGCAAAGTTTAGAATGTGTTTTAAAGGCGAAGAAGTGAGATCCATTTTAGTTACGGAGCCCAGTTTCAGAGAATGACCATACTAAAGAACAGAAATACCAGATCCATAGGCTGTTTATGTCATGACTTGTGTTGAAGGCAGGGCTGGGGTTTGCAGATCTATCATTCTTGAAGCTAATCGTGGCAGCTCCCCTGCAGGTGGAGGCTGAGGAATGGCCACCAATTGGAGGCCAGCTTGATCTGTAGTGGGAGACCCTGCCGTGGTCTCGTGCATTTCAATTAAAGGAGTTGCAGATTCAAAAGAAATGATTAGGGAGGGCAAACAAGACTTGAATTAAAAATGTAGTGTATGTAATATATAAAAGTTACAGGCGACCAAAATACTTAACATTCTGGATAAAGGACATTTATTAACAGAAGAGTGTTTTGCAGTGAACATTCTTAGCTGTGTTAAGGGTGGGAACGTTTTTGTTTTGTTTTTTTACAGAGCACTTCATTAGATAACTTGATGAGTTGGTATGCATGCATATCTAATATTTCAGAAAATTAATTTCCTATCTAAAAAAGTTAATGACTTAAATATAGTAGATGCCTTGTCTTATGTGTTATTTTTTTTAATTTTTATTAAGTATACATAACAATAATTTTAAATTTGAGGACATTTCCTCTACCCATTGCTTTTATAAAGTAAAAACAAATTTTGTCTTGATATTTGGTTCACTTGACAGAATCTCCTTGTTCTTCAGGTTTATTCTCTGTACTGTCTTATTCTAGCTTCAGTTTGGCTAGACGGAAATGGTTACAGATTATTCAGTGAGGGGGAGTTTCTGTGTCAGGTGATTACTAAGTGGCTAAGTCGCAGCTGACTTTGTCTCTGTCCTGAACTTGATAATGGATATCTAAGAGGCCACTGCTGTGCAGTCAGTGTCTTTGTCTCCTAAATACTAGCGTCTCCCTCACTTGGAAAGACTGAATGTTGGCAGTGAGTTTTCATTGATGAAAGTGGTGTTCTGGACTGTAGGGAAAACACCGCTTACAGCAACGGATATTTAAATAAGGGTTATATTTTAGGGGTTGTATTATTTAATTGAAAGAAATGAATATTGAGAAGTCTTTAAGTTTTTTGTGGAATAAGCAGACATTTAAAATGTACATAATGGGTTTTGGTTACATTTATTTGATTATAATATTACTGAGTGGTTATAATCTTTAGGACTAGAACTTTGAAGAAGTCTTGAAAATTGGGGCCTGCTCTGTACTATGTTCTAGGTTGAAAACCTAACTTTAAATGGAAAGTTCAACATGCCATCTAAGAGTTTCTCTGAACTAAGAGCTTTGTTATTAAAAGTGAAACTTGTAAGAAAAGTAGCATTCCAGTTAAACACACGGGTCAGAGGTGAGGATGAATCAGTGAGCTTCTTCTAGCCAGAATAGGCTCTAGTGCAGCCTATTAACAGTCTCTATAGAGGGCTGGAGGGATGGCTCGGTGGTTAGGAGCACTGGCTGCTCTTCCAGAGGTCCTGAGTTCAGTTCCTAGCAACCATTTGATGGCTCATGACCACCTGTAATGGAATCTGATGCCCTCTTCTGGTATCTGAAGACAGCTACAGTATACTCGTATACATAAAATAAATAAATGCTCTTTTAAAAAAAAGTCTCTAGAGCCGAAAACTGGTGCCTTATCTTCCCCATCCCTTTTCATGACCCCCCCCCCCCACAAATTATGAAGATGAGCAAATCCTCAGCTATTGTGGTTTTATCTTTAGTGAAAATTGTAGCCCTTATAGGACTAATTTTTAACCGTTTACTACTAAGTTGTCAGTTTGACCGTTTTAAGGAGTAAAAGGTACAGGCTAGCTACATACTTCTAACTTACTGACAAAGCAAGTGGATATGGAAAGGATTCCCACTGCTGCCAGAAACTGCTTTGGGTTCTTTGCTCTTATGTTGAGACCTACTTTGTTCTAATGGCCTTTCCTTGAGTGTTTAAATTTACCATTTTACAGGCTAAACACTTACGACTTTAACTGAGGTTCTACTGTAAGTAGATCCTGTGAGTTAGTTGGGTGTGATTTAGTGGGCAGTTCTTTTGTCAATGTGTTTCCATGATTACTTTGGTCCTTTATAAGGATTCCTGCATGTGAAAAAGGCTAGTGGACAGTTTAGAGGACTTAGCATTTTTTCCATTTTATAAGTTCTACAAATGGGAGAACTGTTAAAAGTAGAAAAGGAGTCTTGGCATAGATAGGATGCTGGGGCTGTAATGAAGGTTTGATAGAATCTAGAAGCTAAGATTTTTATCTGTTAAAAATAATACTTTTATTTGGCATGCAAATACAAAAGTGTATATGTACGTAAATATGAGCAGGTGGCTTCTTGCTCAGTATTGTACATGAGCAGGAGCAGTGCTAAGTGGAACCTTAAACAGTAGTGTTTGGAATGTGTCTGTAATAAGGATAACATTTTATTGTACTAAACAAATGCAGTTTGAAAAGGGTGTGTTACTATGTGTAAGACATTTTAATTTTCTTAACATTTTAATACTGCTTTTTGTCTTTACAGGAAAATGTTTATAGGAGGCCTTAGCTGGGACACCACAAAGAAAGACCTGAAGGACTACTTTTCCAAATTTGGGGACGTTGTAGACTGCACTCTGAAGTTAGATCCTATCACAGGGCGATCAAGGGGTTTTGGCTTTGTGCTATTTAAAGAGTCGGAGAGTGTAGATAAGGTAGTGTGTTATATATATACATTCTGACTAATGAAACCTGGAGAGGACTTGTGTTACTTGTGGGTTTTCTTTTATAATAAGGAAGAGATACATTTCTTCTTATTTCTTCTTCTTCTTTTTTTTTTTTTTTTGGTTGTTTGAAACAAGGTTCTCTGTAGCTTAGGCTGGCCTCAGTTTGCACACATGACTGAGGATTACCTTGAGCCTCCTGCCTCTACCTTCCGAGTGTTGGAGCAGCAGAGGCACCTTAGCGCACCCTGCTTTTGCCAGTATATTTTTTGAAGGGAGAGGTAGATTTATGGAATTCTTTCCTGAATACTTTTCCATGTGCCAGCCTTCCTAAATTGAAAGTGGCTTTTAAAAAGGACAGAGATTTGTCTGGGGGAGGGGATAGCTTGTGGTTAGTATGTATATGGTTCATGTTCAGTCCCAACAGGGTGGAAGGGGATTTATAAAATGTTATAAACAGTATAACAAGTTGGCAGAAAGGGCCCATTTTACAGTAATGTTAGACAAACAGTTTTCCCCTCTACTCTTATTCTCAGACTAGAGTAGCTCCCTCAGGCAAATGTCTGCAGGATGATCACCCTTTGGTTAAGTCATTATTTTGGTTGTGGACTGAGGGGCTGTGGCAACCATTGTTTACACTGTTATCAGTTAAAGGTGATGTCACCTAGTAATCAATTCAGTTGGGGTGGTACTTCCCTTACGTCAACTCTTGGTGACTTTTATACTTGGGCACTAGTTTCTATTAGTTGGTGTCATATACTCTTGGCTTGACCGTTAATCTTAAGCCAGTTGACATAGTGTTGGTACATTGTGTGATTATTTTTAAGTATTTTATTTCTGAATAGTAGTTGTTTTACATATTAAAGTGAAAATTTTAATTTCCTTAGGTCATGGATCAGAAAGAACATAAATTGAATGGGAAAGTCATTGATCCTAAAAGGGCCAAAGCCATGAAAACAAAAGAGCCCGTCAAAAAAATTTTTGTTGGTGGCCTTTCTCCAGACACACCTGAAGAAAAAATAAGAGAGTACTTTGGTGGTTTTGGTGAGGTATGTTTTGTTTTGATGTAATTTATTTATATCAAAGTTAATGTGTGATTGCACATTAAGTGGATTTGGCCATTTGGCTTTTCAGAGTTATAAAATACTTTTTGGTATTGGGTATTGATAGATGAGCAGACTTAAGTCATCTTGCTGCTTCTGTCTGCAGAGAGTATAGGAATGACCTGTTGTTCTTACCTCAGAATTTAGTGGAAGGAAGAGTAGGCAGTGTGAGGAGGAGGAAGTCAAGACTGACTGACTTGAGATATGGCAGGAGACAGCTAAGAGTAAGGAAATAATGACAATAGTATAGCATCTTGCCAACTCAGATATGTGTAAGTAAAGTTTAATGAGACTGTAGACTTGGTGACATAGTGAACTACCAGTTTCTATCATGAATTAGTACTTACATCTGAGCTGAGATATATGTGGCCTCCAACCATAGTAGGCTGGCATCTCTTATGGATTCACATAAGAACACATGCTTTTGTACAGGACTTAGAAATGGAATGCCTAATACTCATATTTTACACAACAGTCCAGGTATATAGTTTTCGTGTAGTTGTGGGAACAAGCAGAAGTTGGATAGCTGCTGCCTTCCTGTTGAGCAGCAGCCAGTTTTCAGTCCTGTTGCTAGATTGCATGTATCTCTTCTCAAATGCAGGGTCTGCCTTGTCTCTTTGACCAGTTCTTCTTTCTTCTTCTTCTTCTTCTTCTTCTTCTTCTTCTTCTTCTTCTTCTTCGTTTTTTTTTTTTTTTTTGGGTGGCACTGTGGGTTTGTGGTTCTTAAGTTGGGTAAAAATATTTATCACTAATGATTGGTCTTATCATTAAATGTGAGGTCTTAGATAAATTGGAGGTTCTAGTTGAAG
The DNA here is from genome assembly GCF_021556685.1 of Rattus norvegicus. Classification (NCBI taxonomy): domain Eukaryota; kingdom Metazoa; phylum Chordata; class Mammalia; order Rodentia; family Muridae; genus Rattus; species Rattus norvegicus. Next base: position 9,594,055 of record NC_141547.1, read on the forward strand.
AACATTCTTAAAATATTAGAAAGTAGGGAGACAGTAGAGCTTGAGAATGAAATGCATTTTCTTTGTTCCACCTCCCATACTCTAAGTTACTAGTGACAGTAGAACACAGACTAGAACACTAAGTTTTTGGTTGTTTTTGTGTTTGCTCTCAGGTTGAATCCATAGAGCTGCCTATGGACAACAAGACCAATAAGAGGCGTGGGTTCTGTTTCATTACCTTTAAGGAAGAGGAACCAGTGAAGAAGATAATGGAGAAGAAATACCACAATGTTGGTCTTAGTAAAGTAAGTTAGACGCACCCATCAGGTGGCTTAGCACACAGCAGCCACGGGGCACTGCTTGCTTCAGGATCCAGGGTACTTACGCCCTGACTCGCTGGTTTACTGGGTTGTAGGTAAGGTCTTTGAGCAGCAGGGAAATGTTATAATATACTATTAGTAATTTATTTTGTAATTTTGAGACAGGGTTTCTCTATGTAGCTCAGGCTATTCTGGAACTTGCTTTATAGACCAGGGTGGCTTCTTAACTCTGTCTGAAGTGCTAAGATAAATACACCAGCATTAAAACATATTTTTATGTAAACTTTTATCAAATACTTTTTAGGAACTATCAGAACGGGTTATTTTTAGGCCTTTGGCAAACATGTCTTTGGTCATACCAGAAATGAGCATTTTCTCTCTAAGTTGGAGTGATTAACCGAAAAGCTGATAGGGATGGGGAGGGCTAGTTTAATATAAACAGTAATGGCTATTCTGGGGATTGCAAACTTGTGAGCAACTTTGTTTTCCTGAGTCGTTACAGTAATTTGTCCTTTTTTCTCGATAGTGTGAAATAAAAGTAGCCATGTCGAAGGAGCAGTATCAGCAGCAGCAGCAGTGGGGATCTAGAGGAGGGTTTGCAGGAAGAGCTCGCGGAAGAGGCGGTGGTAAGCTATAACCTACGTTGA